>NC_140987.1:119417959-119753066 GCF_052327205.1 Somniosus microcephalus | reverse complement strand
AGAGAGAGCGCGACTGGGGGGGAAGAGAGAGCGCGACTGGGGGGGAAGAGAGAGCGCGACTGGGGGGGGGAAGAGAGAGCGCGACTGGGGGGGGGGGAAGAGAGAGCGCGACTGGGGGGGAAGAGAGAGCGCGACTGGGGGGGAAGAGAGAGCGCGACTGGGGGGGAAGAGAGAGCGCGACTGGGGGGGAAGAGAGAGCGCGACTGGGGGGGAAGAGAGAGCGCGACTGGGGGGGAAGAGAGAGCGCGACTGGGGGGGAAGAGAGAGCGCGACTGGGGGGGAAGAGAGAGCGCGACTGGGGGGGAAGAGAGAGCGCGACTGGGGGGGAAGAGAGCGAGCGACTGGGGGGGAAGAGAGCGAGCGACTGGGGGGGAAGAGAGCGAGCGACTGGGGGGGAAGAGAGCGAGCGACTGGGGGGGAAGAGAGCGAGCGACTGGGGGGGAAGAGAGCGAGCGACTGGGGGGGAAGAGAGCGAGCGACTGGGGGGAAGAGAGCGAGCGACTGGGGGGAAGAGAGCGAGCGACTGGGGGGGAAGAGAGCGAGCGACTGGGGGGGAAGAGAGCGAGCGACTGGGGGGGAAGAGAGCGAGCGACTGGGGGGGAAGAGAGCGAGCGACTGGGGGGGAAGAGAGCGAGCGACTGGGGGGGAAGAGAGCGAGCGACTGGGGGGGAAGAGAGCGAGCGACTGGGGGGGAAGAGAGCGAGCGACTGGGGGGGAAGAGAGCGAGCGACTGGGGGGGAAGAGAGCGAGCGACTGGGGGGGAAGAGAGCGAGCGACTGGGGGGGAAGAGAGCGAGCGACTGGGGGGGAAGAGAGCGAGCGACTGGGGGGAAGAGAGCGAGCGACTGGGGGGGAAGAGAGCGAGCGACTGGGGGGAAGAGAGCGAGCGACTGGGGGGAAGAGAGCGAGCGACTGGGGGGGAAGAGAGCGAGCGACTGGGGGGAAGAGAGCGAGCGACTGGGGGGGAAGAGAGCGAGCGACTGGGGGGGAAGAGAGCGAGCGACTGGGGGGGAAGAGAGCGAGCGACTGGGGGGGAAGAGAGCGCGCGACTGGGGGGAAGAGAGCGAGCGACTGGGGGGAAGAGAGCGCGACTGGGGGGGAAGAGAGAGCGCGACTGGGGGGGAAGAGAGAGCGCGACTGGGGGGGAAGAGAGAGCGCGACTGGGGGGGAAGAGAGAGCGCGACTGGGGGGGAAGAGAGAGCGCGACTGGGGGGGAAGAGAGAGCGCGACTGGGGGGGAAGAGAGAGCGCGACTGGGGGGGAAGAGAGAGCGCGACTGGGGGGGAAGAGAGAGCGCGACTGGGGGGGAAGAGAGAGCGCGACTGGGGGGGGAAGAGAGAGCGCGACTGGGGGGGAAGAGAGAGCGCGACTGGGGGGGAAGAGAGAGCGCGACTGGGGGGGAAGAGAGAGCGCGACTGGGGGGAAGAGAGAGCGCGACTGGGGGGGAAGAGAGAGCGCGACTGGGGGGGAAGAGAGAGCGCGACTGGGGGGGAAGAGAGAGCGCGACTGGGGGGGAAGAGAGAGCGCGACTGGGGGGGAAGAGAGAGCGCGACTGGGGGGGAAGAGAGAGCGCGACTGGGGGGGAAGAGAGAGCGCGACTGGGGGGGAAGAGAGAGCGCGACTGGGGGGGAAGAGAGAGCGCGACTGGGGGGGAAGAGAGAGCGCGACTGGGGGGGAAGAGAGAGCGCGACTGGGGGGGAAGAGAGAGCGCGACTGGGGGGGAAGAGAGAGCGCGACTGGGGGGGAAGAGAGAGCGCGACTGGGGGGGAAGAGAGAGCGCGACTGGGGGGGAAGAGAGAGCGCGACTGGGGGGAAGAGAGAGCGCGACTGGGGGGGAAGAGAGAGCGCGACTGGGGGGAAGAGAGAGCGCGACTGGGGGGGAAGAGAGAGCGCGACTGGGGGGGAAGAGAGAGCGCGACTGGGGGGGAAGAGAGAGCGCGACTGGGGGGGAAGAGAGAGCGCGACTGGGGGGGAAGAGAGAGCGCGACTGGGGGGGAAGAGAGAGCGCGACTGGGGGGGAAGAGAGAGCGCGACTGGGGGGGAAGAGAGAGCGCGACTGGGGGGGAAGAGAGAGCGCGACTGGGGGGGAAGAGAGAGCGCGACTGGGGGGGAAGAGAGAGCGCGACTGGGGGGGAAGAGAGAGCGCGACTGGGGGGGAAGAGAGAGCGCGACTGGGGGGGAAGAGAGAGCGCGACTGGGGGGGAAGAGAGAGCGCGACTGGGGGGGAAGAGAGAGCGCGACTGGGGGGGAAGAGAGAGCGCGACTGGGGGGGAAGAGAGAGCGCGACTGGGGGGGAAGAGAGAGCGCGACTGGGGGGGAAGAGAGAGCGCGACTGGGGGGGAAGAGAGAGCGCGACTGGGGGGAAGAGAGAGCGCGACTGGGGGGGAAGAGAGAGCGCGACTGGGGGGGAAGAGAGAGCGCGACTGGGGGGGAAGAGAGAGCGCGACTGGGGGGGAAGAGAGAGCGCGACTGGGGGGGAAGAGAGAGCGCGACTGGGGGGGAAGAGAGAGCGCGACTGGGGGGGAAGAGAGAGCGCGACTGGGGGGGAAGAGAGAGCGCGACTGGGGGGGAAGAGAGAGCGCGACTGGGGGGGAAGAGAGAGCGCGACTGGGGGGGAAGAGAGAGCGCGACTGGGGGGAAGAGAGAGCGCGACTGGGGGGGAAGAGAGAGCGCGACTGGGGGGGAAGAGAGAGCGCGACTGGGGGGGAAGAGAGAGCGCGACTGGGGGGGAAGAGAGAGCGCGACTGGGGGGGAAGAGAGAGCGCGACTGGGGGGGAAGAGAGAGCGCGACTGGGGGGGAAGAGAGAGCGCGACTGGGGGGAAGAGAGAGCGCGACTGGGGGGGAAGAGAGAGCGCGACTGGGGGGGAAGAGAGAGCGCGACTGGGGGGGAAGAGAGAGCGCGACTGGGGGGGAAGAGAGAGCGCGACTGGGGGGGAAGAGAGAGCGCGACTGGGGGGGAAGAGAGAGCGCGACTGGGGGGGAAGAGAGAGCGCGACTGGGGGGGAAGAGAGAGCGCGACTGGGGGGGAAGAGAGAGCGCGACTGGGGGGGAAGAGAGAGCGCGACTGGGGGGGAAGAGAGAGCGCGACTGGGGGGGAAGAGAGAGCGCGACTGGGGGGAAGAGAGAGCGCGACTGGGGGGGAAGAGAGAGCGCGACTGGGGGGGAAGAGAGAGCGCGACTGGGGGGGAAGAGAGAGCGCGACTGGGGGGGAAGAGAGAGCGCGACTGGGGGGGAAGAGAGAGCGCGACTGGGGGGGAAGAGAGAGCGCGACTGGGGGGGAAGAGAGAGCGCGACTGGGGGGAAGAGAGAGCGCGACTGGGGGGGAAGAGAGAGCGCGACTGGGGGGGAAGAGAGAGCGCGACTGGGGGGGAAGAGAGAGCGCGACTGGGGGGGAAGAGAGAGCGCGACTGGGGGGGAAGAGAGAGCGCGACTGGGGGGGAAGAGAGAGCGCGACTGGGGGGGAAGAGAGAGCGCGACTGGGGGGGAAGAGAGAGCGCGACTGGGGGGGAAGAGAGAGCGCGACTGGGGGGGAAGAGAGAGCGCGACTGGGGGGGAAGAGAGAGCGCGACTGGGGGGGAAGAGAGAGCGCGACTGGGGGGGAAGAGAGAGCGCGACTGGGGGGGAAGAGAGAGCGCGACTGGGGGGGAAGAGAGAGCGCGACTGGGGGGGAAGAGAGAGCGCGACTGGGGGGGAAGAGAGAGCGCGACTGGGGGGGAAGAGAGAGCGCGACTGGGGGGGAAGAGAGAGCGCGACTGGGGGGGAAGAGAGAGCGCGACTGGGGGGGAAGAGAGAGCGCGACTGGGGGGAAGAGAGAGCGCGACTGGGGGGGAAGAGAGAGCGCGACTGGGGGGGAAGAGAGAGCGCGACTGGGGGGGAAGAGAGAGCGCGACTGGGGGGGAAGAGAGAGCGCGACTGGGGGGGAAGAGAGAGCGCGACTGGGGGGGAAGAGAGAGCGCGACTGGGGGGGAAGAGAGAGCGCGACTGGGGGGGAAGAGAGAGCGCGACTGGGGGGGAAGAGAGAGCGCGACTGGGGGGGAAGAGAGAGCGCGACTGGGGGGGAAGAGAGAGCGCGACTGGGGGGGAAGAGAGAGCGCGACTGGGGGGGAAGAGAGAGCGCGACTGGGGGGGAAGAGAGAGCGCGACTGGGGGGAAGAGAGAGCGCGACTGGGGGGGAAGAGAGAGCGCGACTGGGGGGGAAGAGAGAGCGCGACTGGGGGGGAAGAGAGAGCGCGACTGGGGGGGAAGAGAGAGCGCGACTGGGGGGAAGAGAGAGCGCGACTGGGGGGGAAGAGAGAGCGCGACTGGGGGGGAAGAGAGAGCGCGACTGGGGGGGAAGAGAGAGCGCGACTGGGGGGGAAGAGAGAGCGCGACTGGGGGGGAAGAGAGAGCGCGACTGGGGGGAAGAGAGAGCGCGACTGGGGGGGAAGAGAGAGCGCGACTGGGGGGAAGAGAGAGCGCGACTGGGGGGGAAGAGAGAGCGCGACTGGGGGGGAAGAGAGAGCGCGACTGGGGGGAAGAGAGAGCGCGACTGGGGGGAAGAGAGAGCGCGACTGGGGGGGAAGAGAGAGCGCGACTGGGGGGGAAGAGAGAGCGCGACTGGGGGGGAAGAGAGAGCGCGACTGGGGGGGAAGAGAGAGCGCGACTGGGGGGGAAGAGAGAGCGCGACTGGGGGGGAAGAGAGAGCGCGACTGGGGGGGAAGAGAGAGCGCGACTGGGGGGGAAGAGAGAGCGCGACTGGGGGGGAAGAGAGAGCGCGACTGGGGGGGAAGAGAGAGCGCGACTGGGGGGGAAGAGAGAGCGCGACTGGGGGGGAAGAGAGAGCGCGACTGGGGGGGAAGAGAGAGCGCGACTGGGGGGGAAGAGAGAGCGCGACTGGGGGGAAGAGAGAGCGCGACTGGGGGGGAAGAGAGAGCGCGACTGGGGGGGAAGAGAGAGCGCGACTGGGGGGGAAGAGAGAGCGCGACTGGGGGGGAAGAGAGAGCGCGACTGGGGGGGAAGAGAGAGCGCGACTGGGGGGAAGAGAGAGCGCGACTGGGGGGGAAGAGAGAGCGCGACTGGGGGGGAAGAGAGAGCGCGACGGGGGGGAAGAGAGAGCGCGACGGGGGGGAAGAGAGAGCGCGACCGGGGGGGGAAGAGAGAGCGCGACCGGGGGGGGAAGAGAGAGCGCGACCGGGGGGGGAAGAGAGAGCGCGAGCGGGGGGGGAAGAGAGAGCGCGAGCGGGGGGGGAAGAGAGAGCGCGAGCGGGGGGGGAAGAGAGAGCGCGAGCGGGGGGGGAAGAGAGAGCGCGAGCGGGGGGGGAAGAGAGAGCGCGAGCGGGGGGGGAAGAGAGAGCGCGAGCGGGGGGGGAAGAGAGAGCGCGAGCGGGGGGGGAAGAGAGAGCGCGAGCGGGGGGGGAAGAGAGAGCGCGAGCGGGGGGGGAAGAGAGAGCGCGAGCGGGGGGGGAAGAGAGAGCGCGAGCGGGGGGGGAAGAGAGAGCGCGAGCGGGGGGGGAAGAGAGAGCGCGAGCGGGGGGGGAAGAGAGAGCGCGAGCGGGGGGGAAGAGAGAGCGCGAGCGGGGGGGGAAGAGAGAGCGCGACCGGGGGGGGAAGAGAGAGCGCGACCGGGGGGGAAGAGAGAGCGCGACCGGGGGGGGAAGAGAGAGCGCGACCGGGGGGGAAGAGAGAGCGCGACCGGGGGGGGAAGAGAGAGCGCGACCGGGGGGGAAGAGAGAGCGCGACCGGGGGGGGAAGAGAGAGCGCGACCGGGGGGGGGAAGAGAGAGCGCGACCGGGGGGGAAGAGAGAGCGCGACCGGGGGGAAGAGAGCGCGACCGGGGGGAAGAGAGAGCGCGACCGGGGGGGAAGAGAGAGCGCGACCGGGGGGGAAGAGAGAGCGCGACCGGGGGGGAAGAGAGAGCGCGACCGGGGGGGAAGAGAGAGCGCGACCGGGGGGAAGAGAGAGCGCGACCGGGGGGGAAGAGAGCGCGCGACCGGGGGGGAAGAGAGAGCGCGACCGGGGGGAAGAGAGAGCGCGACCGGGGGGGAAGAGAGAGCGCGACCGGGGGGGAAGAGAGAGCGCGACCGGGGGGAAGAGAGAGCGCGACCGGGGGGGAAGAGAGAGCGCGACCGGGGGGGAAGAGAGAGCGCGACCGGGGGGAAGAGAGAGCGCGACCGGGGGGAAGAGAGAGCGCGACCGGGGGGGAAGAGAGAGCGCGACCGGGGGGGGGAAGAGAGAGCGCGACCGGGGGGAAGAGAGAGCGCGACCGGGGGGGAAGAGAGAGCGCGACCGGAGGGGAAGAGAGAGCGCCACTGGGGGGAAGAGAGAGCGCGACTGGGGGGGAAGAGAGCGAGCGACTGGGGGGGAAGAGCGCGCGCGACTGGGGGGGAAGAGCGCGCGCGACTGGGGGGGAAGAGACAGCGCGACTGGGGGGGGAAGAGACAGCGCGACTGGGGGCGGGGGGAAAGAGAGAGAGCGACTGGGGGGGAAGGGAAGAGGGAATGGGGGAAGGGGAATGGGGGGAAGGGGAATGGGGGGAAGGGGGAAGGAGGGGAGGGGGAGGGTGGGAGGAGGAGGAGGGGAGGGGCAGGGCAGGGGGAGGGGGAGGGGAGGGGGAGAGGAGGGGAGGGGGAGGGGGGAGAAGAAAGGGAGGGGGGAGAAAGGGAGGGGGGAGAAAGGGAGGGGGGAGAAAGGGAGGGGGGAGAAAGGGAGGGGGGAGCCAGCAGACCCTCTCCCCTCTGCCGGCGATGGCTCCGCTGAGCTCCGTGCCGCCCCACGCACTGACATGCCGAGCGCAGCGCCCCGGTCAGCCCGAGGCCGGGCCTGAGGTGGCTTGAGACGGCCGATTGCGGCTGGCCGGGCCCGGTTGCCTTGGTAACCCTCCTCCCCTCTCCGCCTCCCGATCTCCGGGACCGGGCCTGAGCGGTTTGAGACGGCCGATTGCAGCTGGCGAGCCCGGTTGCCGGGGTAACCCTCTCCGCTCCCCCCCCCCCGCCCGCTAACCTGCTCGCTTCCCTCTGGCCGCGCTCTTTGTGGAGGTGCGCGTGTGCCGTGCAGCGCAAGCGCGAGGAGCTTGCAGTGAGCCCAGCCAGCCTTTACCAAGATGGCTGGCCGCTGGTTCGGAATCGGGCCCAGCAGGGGGGTGGGGGGTGAGGGGTGGGAGGAGCTTGCCATAAAACAATTGCCTACGGTTCACCATGGCTGGCAACAGACGCCCAGGCTTCGAGGCCTACCTGCAAAAACGGGGAAAGGTAGGAAAATTAATGAGATTAGATAAAAGATTTAGAAAGTAATTAACTTTTTTTAAAAACAATATGTGTTTTAAAAGCAACTTTTTTTTTTAAAGACGCAGAAAGCGGGAAAAAGAAATGAAAAGTTTGGAATCAAGATGGCGGCGACTCACCTCGGTTCAGAACGATAAGGCCACCGAAGCATAGGATTGGTCAATCGTCCGTCACTCGATTCTAGGAGGGCCCGCCTGCACGCGCCAGGAACCCGCCCCCGCCACGCAGCGATTGGTCGACCGTCGGGTCGCTCGACCGTACGATTGGTCGACCTCGACGTCACTCAATGCTAATGAGCAGATAATGAGCGGAATTTTGAACGTTTTTTGGATACCGCGCGCACAATTTTTGTCTCACCGAAACGTAAATATGCTTACAACCGTTCTGGAATCGTAAGCTTTTTGATGTAACACACGTGTAGGTACGCTCTATAAATTTTGATTGTATAGCCGGACAGAGAGACAGAAAGACAGACAGAGAGACATACCGTTTTATATATATATAGATACTAGCTGAAGTGCCCGGCGGTGCCGAGGCTTTTTCGAGGGCATGTTGTTGTTGGAAGAGAGAGAGAGAGCGACTGGGGGGAAGAGAGAGAGCGACTGGGGGGGAAGAGAGCGAGGGAAGGGAAGGGGAGGGGGGAGGGGAGGGGAGGGGGGAGGGGGAGGGGGGGCGGGGAAGGGAGGGCGGGGAAGGGAGGGGGGAAGCGTAGGGGGAAGGGGGGGAAGGGAGGGCGGGGAAGGGAGGGCGGGGAAGGGAGGGCGGGGAAGGGAGGGCGGGGGGGAGGGGAGGGGGGGAAGGGAGGGGGGAAGGGGGGGGAAGGGAGGGCGGGAAGGGAGGGCGGGGCCCCCCCCCCCCCCCGAGGGTCGCGGCCCCCCCCCCCCCCCCGAGGTGAAGACCGCCGATTGCGCGCGCAGCAGGAGCTGAGACGCGGCGTCTCTCTCTGGCTCGGCCGGCGGGCCTGGTTGCCAGGGTAACCGTGACGCTGACCAAGCCCCGCCCCCCGGCCGAGCCAGAGAGAGAGAGAGAGGTGCCGCGTCTCAGCTGCTCCTGCTGCGCGCACAGCGCGCCCCCCCCCCCGAGGGTCGCGGCCCCCCCCCCGCCCCCGAGGTGAAGACCGCCGATTGCGGCTGTGCGAGACGGCCGGCGGGGCCGGTTGCCAGGGTAACCGTCGACGCTCAGCAAGCCCCGCCCCCCGGCCGAGCCAGAGAGCGGCGCCACGTCTCAGCTCCTGCTGCGCGCGCACCCTAGCGGCGCTGGGCTGAGGCTCGGCCCTCCAGCCTTCGAGTGGGGCCGGGAGGTGCCTCGCTCGTGCGTGGGTGCGGAGGAGACGCCGAGGCTTCTAGGCCTACCTGGAAAAACGGGGAAAGGTAGGAAAATTAATGAGATTAGATAAGTTAATTACTTTCTAAATCATTTTTTTAAAAAACAATATGTGTTTTAAAAGCAACGTTTTTTTTTTAAGACGCAGAAAGCGGGAAAAAGGAAAAGTTTGGAATCAAGATGGCGGCGACTCACCTCGGTTCAGAACGATAAGGCCCGGCGGCACACGCCAGCAACCCGGCGTACGATTGGTCGAGCTCGAGGTCACTCTGTCACTAATGAGCGGATAATGAGATGCTAATGAGCGGAACGTTGAAGGTTTTTGGGATACCGCGGGCGCGATTTTAGCCCGGCCGAAACATAAATACGCTTAAAACCGTCTCGGAAGCGTAAGCTTTCTTTGGAGGTAACGCGCACGTAGGTACGCCCTGTAACTTTCGAGCGCATAGCCCGCCAGACAGAGAGAAGTACCGATTTATATATATAGATAGATAGAGAGAGATTCCCATGCCTTGTTAGCCCTCCCCAAATGCATTACCTCACACTTCTCCAGATTGAATTTCATTTGCCACTTTTCTGCCCACCTGACCAGTCCATTGATATCTTCTTCCAGTCATAGTCATAATGCACAGAAGGAGGCCATTCGGTGCCGGCTCTCTGCAGAGCAATCTAGTCAGTCCCATTCCCCTGCTCTATCCCCGTAGCCCTGCAAGTTTATTTCCCTCAAGTGCCTATCCAGTCTCCCCTTGAAAACATTGAGTATCTCCGCTTCCGCCGCTTCCATCGGCAGCGAGTTCCAGGTCCTCACCACTCGCTGCGTAAAGAAGTTTTTCCTCACATTCCCCCCTGTATCTCTTGCCCAAAACCTTAAATCTGTGTCTCCTAGTCCTTGTACCATCAACTAGTGGGAACAGCCTTTCCCCGTCTAGCCTATCCAAACCCGTCATAATTTTGTACACCTCTATCAAATCACCCCACAACCTCCTTTGCTCTAATGAAAGCAAATGCAGCTTCTCCAACCTGTCCTTGTAGCTAAGATCCCCCATCCTCAGAACCATTCTGGTAAATCTCCTCTGCACCCTCTCAAGGGCCTTCACATCCTTCCTAAAGTGTGGTGACCAGAACTGGACGCAATACTCCAGTTGTGGCCTAACCAGCACTTTTATAAAGGTTCAGCATAACTTCTCTACTTTTGTACTCAATACCTCTATATATGAAACCCAAGATCCCATATGCTTTGTTAACCACTCTCTTAATGGGCCGGATATTCCGATCCCTACGGGTGGGTATGCGTTGTGTACCCACCCGTAGGGACATTGGAAATGCCAGTTTCAGGCATGTACTGTGCATGCGCTGGAAACCGGCATTTCCGATCTATCAAGAAAGCTCTTGACAGATCCTCCGGCTGCCCGGGAGAAGGGCCTCTGCGGGCGGATAGTTCCGCTTTTTGGAGACCCTCCGCCCGCAGAAAACACTTACAATTGTTGCATCTAGTAAAAGCAGGCGTAAGACCTGCTTTTACCAGGATAAGGGTTGAAAAAAGTAAAATAAAAATTTTCCACTGATTATCATTTAAAAATACTTTAAAGAAAGGTAAGTTTATTTTTAGCCCCGTTAACAACTTTAATTATTTTTTCAAAAATTTAAATCTTTGTTTAAAATAGTTAATTTATGTAATTTCAAGTTATTTTAAAAATGTGATGTTTTTAAAAAAAATTATTTGAAGTTTTACTATGTTTTGGGGGTGATCTCCATTCATATATTTGACAAGTCTTCTGTCAAGTGTATGAAGGGAGATTCCCTTCTCTGATTGGCTTCCCATGGCCCACGTCATCCCAGGGACGCTGTGACCTACCTGCGCCTCTGGGATAAGTGGGCACTGCACACTTCAAGTTTGGAGAGGCCCAGCAGCGGAACTGTGCGCCTCCCAGGAGCCCTCAGGTAAGGGTGCAGATTTTTCCAGATCGCAGCCCTCCGCCCGCGGGAGGCCTGCGATCGGAATATCTGGGCCAATATGTCCTGCCATCTTCAGGGACCTATGCACATTAACTCCCAGGTTCCTCTGTCCCTGCACATGCTTTAAAACTGTGCCATTAAGTGTATATTGTCTCTCCCTGTTCCTTCTGCTAAAATGCATCACCTCACACTTCTCTATTAAATTCCATCTGCCACTTGTCTGCCCATTCTGCTAGCCTTTCCATGTCCTGTTGTAGTCGATTGGTATCATTCTCACTATTTGCCACATCCCCAAGTTTGGTGTCATCGGCAAATTTAGAAATTCTACTCTGTATTCCAATGTCCAGGTCATTTATATATATCAAACAAAGCAATGGCCCCAGCACTGACCCTTGGGGAACACCACTGTCTACCATACTCCAGTCTGAAAAACAGCTATTTACCACAACTCTCGGTTTTCTATCCTTAAGCCAATTCCTTATCCAAGCTACTACTGACCCACCTATTCCACAAGCCTCAATTTTGTTAACCAGCCTTCTATGTGGTACTTTGTCAAACGCCTTCCTAAAATCCATGTAGACAACATCCATTTCATTCCCTTCATCAATCCTCCCTGTTACTTCATCAAAAAATTCAATTAGATTAGTCAAACACTATCTGCCTTTCACAAATCCTTGTTGGTTCTCCTTAATTAGCTTAAACCTCTCCAAGTGCCCATTAATTTTTTCCTTGATTATTGTTTCTAAAACTTTACCAACCACTGATGTTAAACTGTCCGGCCTGCAGTTACTAGGATTGTCCTTGCACCCTTTCTTGAACAATGGTATCACATTTGCCACTTTCCAATCCTCAGGCACCTCCCCCGCATCTAGGGAAAATTGGAAAATTATGGCAAGCCCTTCCGCTATCTCCTCCCCCACTTCCCTTAACAACCTGGGATGTCCACTCTAAGCATACCCAGCCTTTCTAGTACATCCTGTCTATCAATTTTCACCCCTTCCATTGCTTCTACCTTTTCCACTTCTACCGATATTTTGTCAGCATCCACCTCCTTAGTAAACACTGACACAAAGTACTCATTGAGTTTTCTAGCCTTGCCCTGTACCTCTAAGCATACATCACTGTCCCGAATAGGCCCCACCCCGCCTCTTACTATCCACTTACTGGCGGTAGAAGATTTTTGGGTTCCCTTTTATGTTAAGGGAAGTGGGGGAGGAGATAGCGGAAGGGCTTGCCATAATTTTCCAATTTTCCCTAGATGCGGGGGAGGTGCCTGAGGATTGGAAAGTGGCAAATGTGATACTCTCATATTCTCTCTTTGCCAATCTTATTTTCATCTTCACTTCCCCTCTCAACTTATTGTATTTGTTCTGGTTCTTCCTTGAAGAATTCATCTGACATGCATCATACACCCTCCTTTTTTTGTTTCCTCATCTTCTCTATCTCCCTCGTTATCCAAGGAGCCCTTGCTTTGGTTCCCTTACCCTTCCCTCTTGTTGAAATGTACCTAGCCTGTACTTGAAACATCTCCTCCTTAAAGATCACCCATTGTTCTGTTAGTTTTTCCTGTCAGTCTTTGGTTCCATTCTACCCTGGCTAGATCCTTTTGCATCCCATTGAAGTTAGCCCTATTCCAGTTTAGAAGTTCCACTCTAGATTGTTCCTTGCACCTCTGCATTGCTAATCTAAATCTTATGATACGATGATCACTCGTACCCAAGTGTACTCCTACAGGTACTTGGTCGACCTGGCCCACCTCATTCCCCAGCACCAGGTCCAGCAATGCATCCTTCCTCGTTGGGCCAAGAACATACTGGTCAAGGAAATTCTCCTGAACACATTTCAGAAATTCCTCCCCCGCCTTTCCTTTTACCCTAGCATTATCCCAATCGATATTTGGGTAATTAAAGTCCCCCAATATCACCACTCTATAGCTCTTGCATATCTCTGTGATTTGCCTGCAGATTTGCTCCTCTACCTCCCTCTCACTATTTGGAGGCCGATAGAATACCCCCAATAGTGTGATCATACCCTTTTTGCTCCTCAACTCTAACCAAATGGATTCTGTCCTTGTCCCCTCAAGAACATCCTCCCTTTCCAACACTACAATGTCTTCCTTAATAAGCACTGCCACCCCACCTCCCTTTTTTCCTTCCCTATCTTTTCAAAACACCTTGTACCCTTGAATATTAAGTGCCCAGTCCTCACCATTTTAAGCCATGTTTCCATTATTGCCACAATATCATATTGCCACATGGCTAATTGTGCTTGTAACTCACCAACCTTCTTCACCACACTTTGTGTGTTCATGTACATGCATTCTAAACCCATGCTTGAATTTTTCATAGTCTTTCTTAGTCTGCTCCTATCTAATATGGTACTACTTCCACCTCTAGCACTACTTTCTTCTCTAGTACTATCCAACACACTCACTCTTTTGTGCACCTTATTCTTCTTTTCTACTCCTATATGCTGGTGCCCATCCCGCTGCCAAGCTAGTTTAAACCCTCAACAGCACTAACAAACCTCCCAGCGAGAATATTGGTCCTGGCTCTGTTGAGGTGTAACCTGCCCGGCTTGTACAGTTCCCACCTTCTCCAGAAACGGTCCCAATGCCTCAGGAATCTAAAGCCCTCCCTCCTGCATCATCTACAGCTACAGCAATCTACAGCTTTCTTCCACACGATCAACCACTATCAAACAACTTAATCGTGCCCCCGACATTGAGGTCTAAATCATTGATAAATACCACAAAAAGCAAGGGACCTAGTACTGAGCCCTGCAGAACCCCACTGGAAACGGCCTTCCAGTCACACAAACACCTGTCGACCATTACCCTTTGCTTCTTGCCACTGAGCCAATTTTGGATCCAACTTGCCACTTTCTCTTGGATCCTGTAGTGTATGTACCTTTAAGAGAGAACTACTTTTACAGCTCCTGTATACTGTAGTACCGGCAGTGACCACCCCTGTATATAAGCCTTGAGCATGCCTCTGTACTGCCAGTCTTGAGACTACCCTACTCCAGTAAACACCTGTTGATTAAGTTACAGCCTCCGTGTAGTTATTGGAAAACATCATACTCTAAGAATCACGGATCCAACAGTGGAGACGAGGTCGATTCGAATCTACCTGCAACTCTGCATTTCCCTTCAAGGATTCGCTCCGGGAGGGCGGTGGAAGAAAGTTGAGGCCAGAAGCACAGGCGTCGACCACGAGCAACCGCCCAGTCGTCCGGCAGAGAGTGAACATCGCAGGGGAGGCTGTTGAGAGCCGGGCTTGGTTCCCCAGCCACGACGATCCAGCAACAGACTGGCAACAGGTACAGCGCAGACCCTTCCCGGACAGCAGCGGCTGGAGCCGACCGACGGCAGAGAAAAAGCCGAGCAGCGTCGACGGGGTAAGAGAGGGTGACGCACACAGGGTGCAGGCGGGAGTTGAAAACCGAGCGGCGTCGAGGAAAAACAAAAACAGAGAGAGGGTAAAGCAGCAGCCGGGTTCAGGACCGAGCGGCGGAAACGGGAAAGGCGCACAGGAGAACGCGCAGAGCACAGCCAGGGCTCAAGGGCTGAACAGAGTCCGCGGGGAGAAGAAGGGAGAGCGTGGGAGACGCCATTGAGCCGCGGAGAAGAAGGGCAAGCGCGGGAAGAAAGGAAAGCGCGGGAGACGCCATTTTGTGCCAGCGGAGAAGAAGGGAGAGCGCGGGAGACGCCATTTTTGACAGTTAAATCACACCCAGGGATGCCGAAGAGTGACAGTATCTCTGCGTTCGACAATGAAGTCGAAGATTGGGCGACATATGTGGAACGCATTGAGGTGTACTGCAGGGCAAATGAAGTGCCAGATGCTAGGAAAGCACTGGTTCTGTTAAATTCCATGGGTGCAAAAACTTATGGCTTACTGCGAAACCTAATAACCCCAGAGAAGCCAGTGGATAAGAATTTCGAAAGCATAGTAGAAATCCTACAGGACCACTTACACCCCACACCGCTGCGGATAGCAGAAAGATTTAAGTTCCACAAAAGGAACCAGCATAAAGATGAAAGTAATGCTGAATACTTAACGGAACTGCGCAAGCTATCGAAACACTGCCAGTTTGGAGCGAGACTAGCAGATACGTTAAGGGACAAGTTTGTGTGTGGGCTTCAAAGGGAAGGAACCCAGAAACGGCTTCTATCAGAAAAGGATCTTACGCTGGACAAGGCTTACTGCATGGCAGTATCACATGAAGCAGCCGCACGGGGCGCTGCAGAGATACAACGGAGACCGCAAGAATATGGCACCAATGAAATGTCATATGGACCAGGGAAGTGTTATCGCTGCGGCAGAACAACACATGACCAGAAGGATTGTTGGTTCAAGGACCAAGTGTGCAGGCAGTGTGGAAAAGCAGGACACATAGCAAGAGTCTGCAGGTCAGGGAAGAAAACCAACAGCAAGAAATCTCCACAGGAGAAGTACAAAAAGGTACATAAGGTGATGGACAGTAGTTCAGACGAACAGAAAAGTGATACAGATTCCGGAAGCAAGGAGCTGGGTTGTCTGAAACTACATAAGGTAACCAAAATGGAGGATCACCAGACTATCTGGGTCACACTCAAGATAGACGGAGTCCAAGTGAAAATGGAATTGGACACAGGATCAGCCCTAACAGTCATAAACCAAAGGGACTACAAGAGGCTATTTTCACATATACCCTTGAAAGCTACAGAGATTGTCTTGAAGACGTACACGGGGCAAAAAGTCTACCCCAAAGGAAAAATAAGGGTGAAAGTGACATACAAAGGCCAGGAAATACTTAAAATGGACCTATATGTATTGCCAGATGGAGGACCACCACTACTAGGACGTGAATGGATCCGGAAGATACAGTTAGATTGGCATTCCATACAGGCACTGAAGGTTGAGGCCAAAAAGGATGACGACGTCACACCTGGACGACTGTCAAAAATGCTAACTGACGCAAAAGAAGTGTTCCAGGAGGGACTCGGAACACTAAAAGGCATAACAGCAATGATTAAAATAGATGAAAATGCAAACCCAAAGTTTCTTAAGGCCAGACCAGTGCCTTATGCGACCTGACCAGCCGTCGAAGCAGAGCTGGAAGGGTAGGAACATTCAGGAGTACTGTCCAAAGTAGACTAGAGCGAGTGGGCTACACCCATCATTCCTGTAATGAAGAGGTCGTTGAGTAATACGCCTGGGGAACCATAGAAGGTCCGCATCTGTGGGGATTTTAAGGTGACAGTGAACCCAGTCCTTCACACAGTCCAATATCCGCTTCCACGGATTGAGGATATTTTCGCCTCGCTATCTGGAGGTAAACGCTTCATCAAAATTGATCTAGCCCAGGCGTACTCGCAAATGGAGGTAGAAGAAGCCTCGAAACAATACCTCACGATCAACACTCATAAAGGTCTCTACCAATACAACCGGCTAGTGTTCGGGGTAGCATCGGCTCCGGCTATTTGGCAAAGGGCGATGGATCAAGTCCTGCAAGGGATTCCAGGGACCCAGTGTTATTTGGACGACATCCTGGTCACGGGCGAAAATGACAGTGATCACCTCGCCAACCTGGAGAAGGTGCTCATTAGATTAAAGGAATATGGGCTACGAGCTAATCGCCACAAGTGCGAGTTTTTCCAGAAGCAGATCTCGTATTGTGGCCACGTTATTGATAAAGAGGCGTTACATAAGTCCCCTGAAAAGATTGAGGTAGTAGTCAAGGCTCCAGGACCGGAAAATGTGTCACAACTGAGGTCGTTCCTCGGGCTGGTGAACTACTACCATAAGTTCTTACCGAATTTGTCTACAGTATTACACCCACTGAACACCCTACTGCAAACAGGGGTACCATGGAAGTGGAATGACGAACGTAAACGAGCTTTCCAGAAGTGTAAAGAATTGATCACATCAAAAGAGGTGTTCGCCCATTTCAACCCAGCACTACCAATTCGTTTGGCATGTGATGCATCACCCTATGGTATTGGAGCGGTGCTGTCGCACAAATTCCCAGACGGGTTGGAGAGGCCAGTAGCCTTTGCATCTCGGTCACTAACCTCAGCCGAGCGCAACTGCGCCCAGATTGACAGGGAGGCCCTCAGCCTAGTATGGGGAGTAAAAAAATTCAACCACTATCTGCATGGGCAGAAGTTCACCTTGCTGACTGACCACCAACCACTTGTCTCCATCTTTAATCCAAAGAAGGGCGTTCCGGTGATGACTGCACAACGGTTACAAAGATGGTCCCTTTTTCTAGGGGCGAACCAATATGAAATAGAATATAAAGGCACGAAACAGCATGGAAACGCTGATGGGCTATCACGCCTGCCACTGCCTACTGTGGAGGAAGCACCAGCAGTGGACCCTATCGAGATATTTTATTCGTCAATAATTGAACGATTGCCAGTAACTAACGCGGATATAGAGAAGGAGACCCGCAATGATCCGACACTGTCTCGGGTATATGATTTGACGGTGAGGGGATGGCCAACACATGGCGACTCACTGTTGCCAGCATTCTCATCCAGAAGAGAACAGCTGTCAGTATGCCAGGGGACAGTGATGTGTGGATCCCGAGTGGTAATTCCACCCAAAGGAGAGACTGCTAAATGAGCTTCACGAAGGTCATCTGGGAGGGATGAAAATGAAAAGCCTTGCTAGGGCTTCTGTGTGGTGGCCGGGGATCGATCAACAAATTGAGGACCTAACCAAGAGCTGCTCAGGATGCCAGAAGGTCCAAAATGCACCACCACATGCCCCTCCACACCCATGGGAGTGGCCCTCCTCTCCATGGCAACGGGTGCATATTGATTTTGCTGCTCCTTTCATGGACTCAATGTTCTTAATAGCAGTGGATGCTCACTCGAAATGGCCTGAGGTGATAAAAATGTCCTCAACCACTACAGAGAAAACGATTGCAGTCCTACGGACCATATTTGCCAGGAACGGCTTGCCAGAGCAGATTTGCTCTGATAATGGACCACAGTTTGTGTCCGAAGAGTTTCCGAAATTTATGAGAAGGAATGGGGTAAGGCATTACACATCCGCCCCGTATCATCCAGCCACAAATGGATTGGCTGAGAGGTTTGTACAAACCTTTAAAAAGGTGATAAAGGCCATGTGTGATGATGAAATTCCACTACAGCATAAGGTGGACAATTTCCTGTTAGCCTACAAAAATGCGACACATGCAGTTACCAACCAGACCCCAGCCATGATGTTCTTTAACCGAAGGTTGAGATCTCGTCTGGATTTGCTCAGACCAAATGTGCGAAGAAATGTTGAGGATAAACAATTCCAGCAGATCAATGAGAAGCCAACAAGGAGCTTCAATGTAGGACAACCAGTCTTGGCCCGTGACTACCGAACAGAGAAATGGCAACCCGGAACGATATGCACACGGCAGGGGCCATTAATGTACACAGTGGATGTCGGGAAGAACATTGTGAGACGCCACGTCGATCAGGTCTTAGCGTCACAGGAACGAGTCAACCCCGTGTCTCGCGTACCTGGGGATGAACCCGACATACCGGTAGCATCTACCTCTGAAACAGTCGCAGTGGAAACGGATGGACTAACCGACGAAAGGGGGCCAGAATCGCCTCCGCACCAAGAACAAGAACCTCAGGAAAGGCGCTATCCAGAAAGGATCAGGAAGCCGCCCCAAAGACTGAATCTATAAATGGACTATTTCTGTTTAATGTGCATGTTAAAGTGTTAATTGTTATTTGAATATTATGGGTACTGCTAATCTAAAAGGGGAGGAATTGTAGTGTATGTACCTTTAAGAGAGAACTACTTTTACAGCTCCTGTATACTGTAGTACCGGCAGTGACCACCCCTGTATATAAGCCTTGAGCATGCCTCTGTACTGCCAGTCTTGAGACTACCCTACTCCAGTAAACACCTGTTGATTGTTAAGTTACAGCCTCCGTGTAGTTATTGGAAAACATCATACTCTAAGAATCACGGATCCAACAGATCCCATGGGCTTTTACTTTTCTGACCAGTCTGCCATGAGGGACCTTGCCAAAAGCCTTGCTAAAATCCATGTAGACTACATCAGACCTTCCCTGAACATAGAAAATAGGAGCAGGAGTAGGCCATTCGGCCCTTCAAGCCTGTTCCACCATTCAATATGATCATGGCTGATCCTCTATCTCAATACCATATTCCCGCTCTTTCCCCATACCCCTTGATGACTTTTGTGTCTAGAAATCTATCTATCTCCTTCTTAAATATATTCAGTGACTTGGCCTCCACAGCCTTCTGCGGTAGAGAATTCCACAGGTTCCCCACCCTCTGAGTGAAGAAATTTCTCCTCATCTCAGTCCTAAATGCCCTACCCCGTATCCTGAGACTGTGACCTCTCGTTCTAGTCCCCCCCATCCTCCCTACATCCAGTCTGTCTAGCCCGGTCAGAATTTTATACATTTCAATGAGATCCCCTCTCATTCTTCTAAACTCTAGTGAATACAGGCCTGGTCGACCCAATCTCTCCTCATACGACAGTCCGGCCATCCCAGGAATCAGTCTGGTGAACTTTCGCTGCACTCCCTCTATGGCAAGTATATCCTTTCTTAGGTAAGGAGACCAAAACTGCACACAGTACTCCAGGTGTGGTCTCACCAAGACTCTGTATAACTGTAGTAAGACATCCTTGCTCCTGTACTCAAATCCTCTTGCAATGAAGGCCAACATACCATTTGCCTTCCTAACTGCTTGCTGCACCTGCATGTTTGCTTTCAGTGACTGGTGTACAAGGATACCCAGGTCCATTTGTACATCAGCATTTCTCAATCTATCACCATTTAAAAAATACTCTACCTTTCTACTTTTCCAACCGAAGTGGATAACTTCACATTTATCCACGTTATACTGCATCAGCCCACTCACTGAACTTGTCTAAATCGCCTTGAAGCCTCTTTGTATCCTCCTCACAACACCACCTAATTTCGTGTCGTCAGCAAACTTGGAAATATTACATTTGGTTCCCTCATCCAAATCATTGATATATATTGTGAATAGCTGGGGCTATCTATGCTGACTGTCCTTGATTAATCTGTGCCTTTCTAAATGACGATTAATGCTGTCCCTCAGAATTTTTTCCAATAATTTGCCCACCACCGAGGTTAGGAGACTGGCCTGTAATTACTCGGTCTATTCCTTTTTAAACAATGGTACAACGTTAGCAGTCCTCTGGCACCACACCTTTAGCCAGAGAGGATTGGAAAATGATCGTCTGAGCCTTCGCTATTTCCTCCCTTACTTCTCTTTAACAGCCTGGGATGCATTTCATCTGGGCCGGGCGATTTATCTACTTTCAAATATGCTAAACTCCTTAATACTCCCTCTCTCACTATGTTTATCTCATCTAATATTTCACAGTCCACCTCCTTAACTACAATATCTGCATTGTCCCTCTCTTTTGTGAAGACACACGCAAAGTATTCATTAAGAACCATACTCACATCGTCTGCCTCCACACACAAGTTACCTTTTTGGTTTCTAATAGGCCCTACTGTTTCTTTAGTTATCCTCTTGCTCTTTATGTATTTATAACACATCTTTTCCTTGATTTTACTTGTCAATATTTTTTCATGCCCTCTTTGTATTTCTAATTTCCTTTTTCATTTCACCCCTGCACTTTCTATACTCCTCTAGGCTTTCTGCAGTATTTAGCTCTTGGTATCTGACTAATAGTAAGATTGGGCAGAGTCAACATGGATTTATGAAAAGGAAATCTTGTTTAACAAACCTATTGGAGTTCGAGGATGTAACTAGTGGAGTAGACAAAGGGGAACAGGTAGATGTGGTGTATTTGGATTTTCCTTTGATAAGGTCCCACACAAGAGGTTGGTGAACAAAATTAGGGTACATCGGGGGGAGAAATTCAGTATCGCCACATTTGGGGCAAAATTTAGCGCCCGGCGCAAATTATCGCCACCTACTGCTAAATTGACCTGCTTCGCCACAGGAGGTGCTTGGAGCGCTAAAACAGGCGCTGCACGACTGTCTTAAGGCGCTAAGCCAGAGAAGCGAGGCGCTACCACCGAGGGCAGGCGCAGCGCAGGTGCGGCCAGTTAGCGATTTTGC
The DNA here is from genome assembly GCF_052327205.1 of Somniosus microcephalus. NCBI lineage: Eukaryota > Metazoa > Chordata > Chondrichthyes > Squaliformes > Somniosidae > Somniosus > Somniosus microcephalus. The sequence goes on along the minus strand of NC_140987.1, from coordinate 119,732,432 downwards.
GCAGACACGCTGGCGCCGGTCAGCTCTTAAAGGGGAGGTTCGACCTTGGATTGCAGCCACACCCTGCGCATCGGAGCCCTGATTCTCAGCCTGGACAGACCTGCTGCCACATTCTTACGCCTAGGACCATGGAGAGGGCCAGGGAGCGAATGCAGCAGTTCAGTGAGGGGGCCTTGCAGGTTCTGGTTGGTGCAGTGGAGCGCAGGCGATCTATCCTGTTCCCGACAGTGGCAGGAGGCCGCTGCCCAACGACTATCGCAAAGCTTGGAGGGAGGTGGCTCACAGAGTGACCTTCCTGCATTGCACAGGGGTCCAAGGCACCATGCTGCTGGAGAAGTTCAACGACCTCACTCGGGTCGTCAGGGTGAGTACCCTTTTCAGTATCCTCTTCATCCCTGCATATCCACCTCACTTTATGGCCAAAGGGTCCTGAAAGCCCCAATCCCCAGACCTCATCCAACACCTATGGGCCTTTCATGAAACTCACACACACATTCAGCACTTTACACACTGTAAGGGCTATTCCACCATGGGAGGCAGTGCAGCCAAGATCAGGGCTTCACACTGTACTGAGAGCACATCCTTTCTCTTGTAGGGCAAGCTGACCCATAACAGGAGGCAGCAGCAACGGACCAGGGGAGGCTGGCCTCACCTTCAAACCCTCACCGATCTGGAGCAGCGAGTCCAGCGGATTATGGCAGGCTGGATGATTGGCCCCGTCGCCACTGGAGATGCCGACCCCGTTCTGGACAGCAACGGTAAGGTGCCCAATGGCAAGGTGATCACCTTTTTGACCTCTCTCCTTCCACTTGTGCCTCACACCAGCATCCTTTGCCACTATTGAACCAAGGAGTGTCCAGGACATCGGCGCAGCACAGGCAAGGAGTCTGCAGGACTTCAGCGCAGCACAGACTGCATTACACCACTAAGCACTTGCGTGGAAGCAGTCAGTGGCTGGTCTCGTGCAGACGCAGATTGAGGCCACATGAGCACTGACTGCGGTCACCCTCGCTGGATCGGGCACGAATCGCCGGGGACCTCGCCACGCCGCAGCATGCCAGCAGTCTGTGGTTCAGCAGATTGCTCGGCATGCTGCAGTGCTGCCCCGTGGGAGTGCCAGTGTGTCGTCCGACCAGGGAGTTGCTGTCCTGTGTCAGGATGGCAGCATTCCTGCTGCCAACAGTGTCACTTCTCCACTGCAGCTGCCACCACCTGTAGGACAGACTGCTGCCGCCCATGCAGAGTTGGAGCAGTCAGCCGCCGGGCCCAGAGCTGGTCCAGGCCGTTCCTCAAGGGCATCTGCAGTCTCAGTTTCTGACACTCAGCAGCCTTCCTCCAGGCCTTGCTGCAGCCACTGGGGTCCCATTGCGGAGGAGCTGCAGGGTGGGAAGGGGCCAATCTCGCAAGCGAAGCAGATCACCCTCGAAGGGCAAAAATTAAGAGGTGTGGCAAAATGTTGTTAAATGTTTTTTTGAAGGCCGAGGATTGTAGTCATTTTTTGGTTACTGCTTTGTTCATTGTCTCCAGGTTGTGAGAGCCAGTTATGTGTCTGACTGCTTTTTTGGGGGGTTTCTCGCTACTACTTTGTCATGCAGGAAGGGCACACAGTTTGTTAAATAAAGAAGTGTCTTTATTCAGAATGTGCATGTTTGCTCTTTGAACCATTTGTTGCCTTGACCGGCTTAGGGGTTGCGGAACGGTTCCATTCATATTCTTTCAATGGCAGAAGCCATTCCCTCAGAGGGGGCCTAGAACCGACTTGCAATAAGCCGCTGACGGACGGCCCTTGCACTTTGTGCCTCCCTCCCGTCTTGGTGCTCCTCCTCCTCTGCTGGTGCTCCAATGTCTGGTGGCAGTGGCTGAGTCCTGAGGATTGCCAGGTTATGCAGCATGCAGCACACTACAACGAAATGGGAGACTCGCTCAGGTGAGTACTGAAGGGCTCCCTCGGAATGGTCCAGACAGTGGAACCGTTGCTTGAGCACGCCGATTGTGTGCTCAATGATGTTCCTGGTCGCTTGATGGCTCTCGTTGTATCGTTCTTCAGCAGGGGTGCTGGGCGCACGGAGCGGGGTCATCAGCCAGGTGCACAGAGGATAGCCCTTGTCCCCGAGAAGCCAGCCTCCTGGGTGAGCCGGGGCCTCGAAAAGGTCTGCCACAGAAGTCTGGTGCAGGATGAAGGCGTCGTGGCTGCTGCCTGGAAAGCGGGCATTGACAGCGAGCATCAGCTGTCTGTGGTCACACACCAACTGGACGTTCAACGAATGGAACCCCTTCCGGTTGCGGTAATCCTCGGCATTCTCTTGCGGCGCCCGCAAAGCCACATGCGTGCAGTCAATGGTGCCCTGGACCATGGGGAAGCCTGCTATTCTTGCAAATCCCAGTGCGCGCTCTTGCTGCTTGTCTGGGGTCATGGGGAAGGAAATGTACTGATGTCTCCTTTTAAAGAGGGCATTCGTGACTTGACGGATGCAGCAATGCACCGTGAACTGGGAGATATTGGCAATGTCCCCAGTAGCGGATTGGAAGGAGCCGGTGGCATAGAAGTTGAGAGCCAATGTCACCTTCACTGCCACCGACAGAGACGTCCTGCTCCTCAGTTGAGGCTGCAGATCTGGCTGAAGCAGGTGGCAGAGCTCAGTGACCACCTCCCTGCTGAATCGCAGCCTCCGAAAACACTGCTCCTCAGACATATTGAGGTATGAGAACTGTTGGCGGAAAACCCTGGGACGGTAAGGTCTCGTGTGTCGACGCCTGTTGACCCTCCTCCGTCTGGCCAGGATTGGCACTCTCTCTCGGCGTCTCTGAGCCCTCTCAATGTAATGGAGAAGCCCAACGTTTCCACCCATTGCAGCCCCCATAGTATGTGGCCACTCAAGGTTATGCCAGTGAAAAAGCAAACCAACTACAAAGTTCAGGGCCGAAGCCAGAAGTACCTCTGCGTGCGCTGACTCAATGCAGAAAGCTCTCTCCCTTTGTCTCTCTCTCTCTCACAGAAGGAGTGGTCCAAAAATGGCTACCACAAAGAAGCCAGGAAGAGCCCCCTTTAAATAGCGCCCCCCCAGCCCCACAGCGACTGGGAACCGTTCCAGTCAACCAGTTGCTGGGAGCACCAGGCGGAAAGGAGGGGGGCGCCACTGAATTTCCGGTTCGGGGCGCCCCGAGGGAGTTGCACCATGAAATGACGTCAGGATCTGCACGCGCAGCTGAGCGGGCGTTGTGGTTTTGCGCCGCCGCTAAATGTCCGCTCAATTTCGTGAGAGGCGCGGGTCTCGCCGTGCCCGGGTGCTAGCCGCCTTGCACCCCACTTATCGCCCTCTTAAGGTGCTAATGGGTGGCGCAAACAACTGAATTTCTCCCCCATGGAATTGGGATAATTTACTAGCATGGATTGAGAATTGGTTAACAGACAGAAAACAAAGAGTAAGGATAAACGGGTCTTTTTCAGGATGGCAGGCCGTGACTAGTGCGGTACCGCAAGGATCGGTGCTTGGGCCCCAGCTATTCACAATCCATTATCAATGATTTGGATGATGGGACTAAATGTAACATTTCCAAATTTGCTGATGATACAAAGCTAGGTGGCATTGTCAGTTGTGAAGAGGCTTCAAGGGGATCTCGACAGGCTCAATGAGTGGGCAAGAACATGGCAGATGGAATATAATGTGGATAAATGTGAAGTTATCCACTTTGGTAGAAAAAACAAAGGCAGAGTATTTCCTAAATGGTGAAAGATTGGGGAATGCAGATGCTTAAAGGGACCTGGGTGTCCTTGTACATGAGTCACTGAAAGTGAATGTGCAGGTGCAGCAACCATTAGGAAGGCAAATGGTATGCTGGCCTTCATTACAAGGGGATTTGAGTACAGGAGTAAAGAAGTCTTACTCCAATCATATAGGGCCTTGGTGAGACCACACCTGGAGTACTGTGTACAATTTTGGTCTCCTTACCTAAGGAAGGATATACTTGCCATAGAGGGAGTGCAACGAAGGTTCATGAGATTGATTCCTGGGATGGCGGGACTGTCGTATGAGAAGAGATTGAGTAAACTAGCCTGTATTCTCTTGAATTCAGAAGAATGAGAAGGGATCTCATTGAAGCATACAGAATTATTACAGGGCCTAATAGGGTGGATGCTGAGAGAATGTTTCCCTTGGCTGGGGAATCTAGAACCAGGGGCCACAGCCTCAGGATAAAGGATAGGCCATTCAGGACTGAGATGAGAAGAAATTTCTTCACAGAGGGTGGTGAATCTTTGGAATTCTCTACCCCAGAGGGCTGTGGAGGCTTAGTCATTGGGTATATTCAAAACAGAAGTCGATAGATTTCTGGCTAGTAAGGGTATCAAGGGATATGGCGATAGGACCGGTGAATGGAGTTGAGGCAGATCAGCCATGATCTCATTGAATGGCGGAGCAGGCTCAAAGGGCCGAATGGCCTACTCCTGCTCCTTTTTCTTATGTTATGTTCTTAAGCTTCCCTTTTTTGCCTTATCCTACCCTGTATGTCTCTTGACATCCAGGGGGCTCTAGATTTGGGAGTTCCACCCTTTTTCTTAGTGGGAATATATTTGCTCTGAACCCTCACTATCTCCTCCTTGAATGCCCCTGTTCTGACACTGATTTACCTTCAAGTAGCTGTTTCCAGTCCACTTTTGCTAAATCACATCTCAGCTTAGTAAAATTGCCTTTCCCCAATCGATAACCTTTTACTCCTGGTCTATCTTTGTCCTTTTCCATGACTACGCTAAATCTAATTGAATTATGATCACTACCACCAAAAAGCTCTCCCACTGATGCCTCTTCCACCTGCCCAGCTTCATTCCCTAAAACTAAGTCCAGAACCGCCCCCTCTCTTGTTGGGCTTGCTACTTACTGGCTAAAAAGGTTCTCCTGAATGCATTTTAAGAATTCTGCGCCCTCTATACCTTTTACACTGATTCTATCCCAATTAATATTAGGATAGTTGAAATCCCCTACTATTACTGCCCTATTGTTTTTACACTTCTTTTGAGAATTAAGACTTCTCCAGAACTACCCAAGGAATCCATGTACCCTTCACAGCTCATATGGCCACATAACATTTTCAAGATATTTTCATGCTATCCTTTTAGCAGGTTCTGTGGCAGTTCCAGAACTAGCTGAGAAACTTAGCTAACCCTCTTGGAACTTATACAGCCAGTAGGCAAATGCTGAAGATACTTGTGGTTTCTCTGTTGCATCTATTTACTTCCAGTGTTACCTTCTCGACTTGCACTGATGGTGCCCTTTTGGTTATTTAGAAATCCCTGTGGTCATTTTATTCAACGCTGTTTACTAATGCTTTCATGTATTATGTGGATTCAGAGAAAGGAAAAAGAAATCAATAAAAGCATCTCCAATAAAAGAAAAAGATTGTGTGTCCAAAAGTACCGCAGATGTGCACAGATAAAATGACAGGTACAGTAGATGAATTATAAACACTGCAAGAGTTAGGGAAAGCCTGGGGGACAACTGATGCATTATATGAAGTAAAAAAAAGAGCAAGGGTCTTTCCTATACACTATGAAAAACCATGTTCCCTATGCATCTACTGACAACAGCAATTTATACCAAATCAAAACAAATCAGTAGTTTGTGTACAATAAGGTTCCTAAGATGTTTATTACATAAGAAAGGCTTCATCATTCGTGTGAAGACAACTATTATGCATTCCTCTAATTATTGTACAGCACCAACAATACCTGGCACAAAGCTGCTTTTAACAGCTTCTTTGGCAAACACACCATTCCATTTAAACAACAAAATATTGTTAGGCCTCTCAGGCTGAGCCTTGGGGAGCAAAAGTAAGAACATGGCTCTGCTCTGATCCTGACCTATGCTGTATTAAGTCAGGATACAGGGAGCTTTACGTTGTATTTAACTTGTGCTATAATTGAATCAAGATTGAGTAAAGCTAGAAAATCGGAGATACATGTTTTCCTCAGCCAAAATGAATTAGCAGAATCACTGTAGTTTCCTTCACCTGGTCTTGTGAACACTTCCAGGTGTAAGAGGAAGCAGAGAAAGTATAGTGAAACCTCCTGTTTTACTGATTAATAAGTCTTTGAGAACCTACAGCCCGTGTTCACTCCTGTCACAAACCTCTTGTTCCTGCAGGTTACCACAAGGTCTACCTTGGGTAGTTTCACTCATTAAAGATGAGGTGGTTGCTTTGTGGTGCAGGATCCATGCGTCCCTAACCTCTCTATCAAATTGCAATTTCTCATCAGACATGCTCTCCTCCAAAATGCAATTCCCTGTCAGACATAGAGTTGGAGGTGTACTTTACAGATCAACCAGACCTCAAGTTCCCTTTGCATTGAAAAAATTGAACTTCGACATTCTTGTTTGTAGGGTAGTCTTTCAGCAAATCCAATGATTGTGATGAATTCAGAGGAATGGTGTCAACCTTCTTGGTGTGCGTCATTGGAAGACAGCACAATCAGGCCTTGAGGATTTTGGCTAGTGGGAAGGATCCATGACAGGTATCAAAATTAGGAGGTGGCGTTGCCAAAAGAGATATGCATAATCAACCTATGCCTTTATGAGTCAAGGTGAAAAATATAACAAATCACATAATGGCCAAGACGACAACATTGGTAACTTTCTAAAACTTGGTCAAAATTTCAACACAACTATACTGAGCTTTTGAAAAACTTTTGTAAGACTACAAGAACTATTACTACAAAACACTATTTTACAGTGCAGCAAAAATAGTAAATGCAGACCTTTATCCATTTGTATAGAATGACTGTCGAGAACGATAGGAAAAAAGCCCATTCCAGAATGAAGCTTCATATATAGCAAAAGGTATATGGTCACATGAGCAAAATAGCATCACATCAAAAAGAACATCTTCAAGAGGCAATGTTTTTGCTTGTTTTATTTTCCTCCCCTATGGATGATGGTAAACCAAATTGTACATAAGGTTGAGTAGAGATTAAGTTTAAAGACAATGACCTTGAAATTAGATAAAACCCGAAAACGGGCGCGGGTATCGCGATGTGCGATTAGCCCGCACCCGTTGAGGCCGATGTCTGCTAGTTAAAATAATTCCAGCGGTAAGGAAGCGCTAAACACACTGTTCAGTGGCTTAGCGCCTCAGCAGGGGGCTAGCACCAATTAAAGTTAGTCTGCACTTCTTAAAGGCAGCCTGCACCACTTAAAGGGGAGGTGCATTCTGGCTTCAGCAGGTGGTGGAAGTGGCTGGGAAACAGACTGAGGAGCAAGAAAACTGAGTGATGGCACAACATGGCAGAGTGAGAGCTCACAGATTTTAAGATCCAGCATTGGAGGTCTTGGTGCAGGAGGTGGATAGAAGAGAACTCCTCTGTCCACATGTGGTCAGGAGGCCTGGCAGACAAACTGAGAGAAGGCATTGGTAGCAGTTAGCCGTCGCGATCAATGCAAGCAATGTAACCCCAAGGACCTGGATGCAGTGCCACAAGAAGTTTAATGACCTCACACGAGTGGTCAAATTCAGTGAATTCATCTTCAAATGTCATATCCCACAAACTAAACCACTAGCCTCACACACTGCTCAATTCACCACACCCCCATCACTCACCTACCAACAATCTCTATCAAACATGACTCATACCTCGCATTCATATACTCCATCTCACCCTCACACACTTACCACTGCTGCAAGCCTCACACCCACATCTCACAGCTTGCACACACTGGAAGCTATTCAACCATAACAGCCACATCAGCCAAACACAGTGAACCACTCTCGCCGACACACTTCCCTCTCTCTTGCAGGACAAGGTGGCGCACAATCGTAGATAGCTGCAGCTAACTGGAGGGGGACAGGCACGCCTCCATATCCTGACCCCTCTCGAGGAGACGATGCTCGCCATAATTGGAGTGGCCATGACGGAGGCCATGGCATCACTGAAAGCATTGAAGGTGACAGTATGCTCATACCTAATCCTCCTTCTCACATCCCACTTCCCCCTCATCCCACAATCTCTTCTGTCTTACAAGCTGCAGATGGTGTAAGTATGCACCTCTTGCTTTCACCAGCACCCACCCCGCCAACCCCCACTCTCCCCATCACCACAACTCTACTCTTATGCCTTTCTCATTTCAGAGACCCAAGACATCCAAGCTGGCCAGCCAGTGATGCAAGAGGAAGAGGAGAGTGATGAAGAAGAAGAAACAACACTCGATCGGATACTTGCAGCCACCAGCTCAGATACTGGCACTGCATGGACTTTAAAGGGTAGTTTAGGAGGTGGGATCTGCACGTAGTGAATCACTGGGCACGAGTGGGCTGCAGCCAGGGCAGGGGGAAAGGGTAGCGCAGGAGCCAGCTCCCCGCAGGGCGAGGTTGCACATGAGATTTATTCCACAAGACTCAGATGAGAACATCAATGGGGCGGCCTACAGAAGAAAGCTGATGGGTATGCACGATGAAATGCTTGGTGCATTGGCAGGCCTTCCAGAAAGCCTGTCTACAATGTCAAGGAGCCTGGAGGAGTCCAGCTCCAACTTTGCACAGGGGTTTGTGAAAACCGTGGAGCCCATCCTTTCCAGTGTGGAAGGGGTGGGCAGATCCATTAGCTCACTTGTGGACCCAACCATCATGCAGGGTCTGATGGCTGATTTCTCAGCTTCCACTACAGCACAAGCAGCATCCACCCAACGTCTAAGTGCTGCAATGGAAGCTCAAACTGAAGTCATGCAAACTCAGCTTGCTGCCACGCAAGCATAGACTGCTGCCATCCATGGCTTGGTTTAACAGCGTTGAAAGGGGCTTGCAGGGTGTCACAGCAGTCCAGCAATCTGTCCTCCAGCATATTACTAGGATTGCTGAGGCGCCGCCCGGGGGAGTGGCAGTGGCTCCATGGACGACAGCATTCATACTCCCACCACTGCCAGTGCCCTTGTTGTTGCCTGTCAGCCAGCCCAGACTGCTGCCGCCCATGCCGAGGGAGTGTAGTCCAAAGTCGGGCCTAGTAGGCCCAGAGCTGCTCGAGGTCATCCTGCAAGGTTATCTGCAGTCTCCCCCACTGAAAGTCAGCAGCCATGCTACAGCCCATAGGGTAACCCTGCGTAAGAGCATTTGGACAGGCAAAGGCACTAAGGAAATGCACAAGGGTGATTAGTTGACTTTTTATTGAAATTGTAATGGCTTGATTCATAAAATTGGTTTGGAATGTTTGTTTTGTGGTGGCTTTTATTGTAGCATTGTGGTCAAGAGGACGCTGTGATGGTCAGTATTAGAGGGAAGGGAAGGTGTGGGGCTAATGTTGAATGGGGAATTGGCGTTGCATTTACTGGCATCGCAGTCGGATGATTCGATCACAGACAGCCCAGGCAGAAAGGGACTGTCTGGGTTGCCTCCGCCCTTCCGCTTCCTCCTCCTCTGCTGGTTGCCGTAAGCCTGGTGGCAAGAGCAGTGCCCTCATGATGGCAAAGTTGCGCATGCATCAGACCATGATAAATCTTGAGATGCGCACTGGTGAGTACTGCTGGGCTCCTCTAGAGTGGTCCAGGCAGCAGAAGCGTTGTTTAAGGACGCCAATGGTCTGCTCTATCAGATTTTGTGTGGCAGCGTGGTTTTCGTTATATGCATGTTATATTACCACAAGGGCTGCAGCGATTCAAGAAGGTGGCTCACCACTAGGGATGGGCAATAAATGCAGGCCTTGTCAGCGACACCCAGATCCCATAAGCGAATAAAAAAAAATGCTGCCCACATGTGGTTGGGTTGCACAGCGGAGTCATGAGCCAGGCGGTTGTTGCCCAGTAGGCACCCTCTGGTTTGTCGTGGTGGCTCAAATGCTAATGGTACAGCGGATTGCCGCAGAATGAGGCATCATGGCTGCTGCCAGGATACCGATCATTGACTTACATGATGCACTGTATATGGACGCACACCAGCTGGACATTGAGGGAGTGGAATCCCTTTCGGTTGCAGTACTTCTCTGAATTGAGATGCGGCACACGCAAAACAACGTGTATGCAGTCAATGGCACCCTGCACCCTGAGGAAGCCTACTATTCTAGCGAAGCCGCGTGATCGCTCTGCCTGCATCTCTCTGGCAAGAGAGAATAAAATGTATTCAGCTCACCTTGCATGCAGAGCCTCACTCACCTCCCTTATACAGGAGTGGATGGCAAACTGGGAGATGTTACAGATATCGTCTGCTCGAGCCTGGAAGGAGCCCGACGCAAAGAAGTTTAAGGCCATGGTCATCTTTACAGCCACTGGCAATGCCATCCTCACCCTGGACTGAAGCTGCAAGTCAGCCTGCAGCAATGGCAGATTTCTGTGAGCAACTCCATAGTAAAAAAGAGATGTCGCACACACTGTTTGCTGCTGAGGTTGAGGTGGGAGAATTGGTCCCCGACGACCCTGTGTGGATATTGCCTCCTGCTGAGAGCCCTCCTTCCCCTGCCTCTTCCAGCAGCTTATCCTGCTCTGTATTGCCTCTGCTCATTCTCCCCATCATGTTGCGGCCAAGGGGATACAAGCTACTGCACCCATGTCTGGGAGCAACTGGTCTGAGCAGACCCCTTGCAAGTCAGTACCAAGTCCTTGAGCACGTACCACACTACTCCTTGTAGACTTTAGGCAACTTTAAAAAAAGTCTAGAAAGCACCAAACACTTCTACAAACTCAGCAACAGCTAGTAGAAATCAATCAGCAACTAACCTGTAAGATGATAATCCCTTTAAATACTGCTGACGGGGGTCCTTCCTGCTGCTGAATACATGTTCAGCTGTAGGAGGTTAAAAGAGGATGTTAACTCCAGCAATGAGTTTGAAAATGGCAGCGTTTACGTCAAATCAGTGTCTGACGTCACAATTTCCCTACTCTGCATACTAACGATGCACGCTCCCAGCGCCGACGCGAATGCCCTCACCAAAATGGCGTCTGGCACAGCCCGCACCAGAAGTGTGCACGAGGTGGTCGGAAGCCATTTTGGACACGGCACCTGTATCGATTTGTATGTGGGTTCAATGACGACACATTCATGAAAGAGATGTCTTTTTATCTAAAGTATGTTCAACTCAGTTAAACAGCATTACAGGAGACATCATGTTTGAGATCCATCTAAAACGAAAGTAAAACTAAACTGCTTGTCTCTCACATGCCCTCTGCTGGTCAGGCATAAGTAATCAATCAGGCAAACATGCTGGTAAGGCATCATAATCAAACAGGCAAATACCATCACTATTTGCTGATATCATTACAGCACCCTTATGCAAATTGAATATTAAACTTATCAGGGAAATCTGGAATTAGATTGAATATAATCTCATTCAAAAATCCACAAGCAGGCTTGTCCCAACTCATTATTTGACAAGCAAATATTCCAGTGAAAATGAATCAATATTCAGATGCATTAAACCATCATTAATATGGTGCCAGTAAAGATGCTGTTGCTGTGCTAATCAAGCCCCAGCACATTCACATTACATTTCTTAGTCACGTTACATTTTCAGTCAATATACGTCAACCTCCCAACTAATAAATGAATAAACATTAATGATGCAGGAGACACTTTTACTGATGTTTGTGATTCATGGCAGCCTCAGTAAATAGAGAACCCATATAAAACAAACACTATCCTAATAATTTACTTTATACGCAGCTACAAAAAGCAGCAGGTAGTAAGATACTTTTCAAAATTCCCTTTAAACACATCTCGATGTTTAGATCAAATGTTTGTACAGCACACAATATGAGCAAATAAGTATTTTTTATTTAAATGTCTGTTTGCATTCCATTAATTAACCTACATTCAAATACGTTAGGTAATACAAATACCAGCAAATGCTTCAAAATCTGTTAAGATTCAAAACAATAGATAAAATAAATTAATATTTTAAAGGAACAACATTTGAGAAACCACTAAGAGAGCAAATACTGGAAAGCACCATTATTATCGCTCTGACAAATGCAAAAACTCAGTCATGCCGTTTTATACAATTAACAAATTTGATATAAAGACAATGAAGTTTTATATCCCAAGGCTTTCAAATATTTATTATGTTCAAAGAATGATAATAAGTACATGATTTTTACAGTACTTTATTTTTACTCACCTTTAAAAATTCAGATTCAGAGCTTTTACTAATGAAATGATTGCCAAGAGAGAGAAAAAAGGCATGCTCCAAACTTCAAAAGAACATTCAAATAAGACTAACCTTTGATTATGAAGCAATGAAACTACACCTAAAACATCAACAGCATAATAGAAGAACCGGCGAGTTAAATTACACTTCAGTTATGTGGCTGTGCCTAGCACTGTGATGCATAAAACTCTCCTTCAGTTCTCACACATTTGAAGCTTCACTGCAGCTGCTACAAGGACAGGCTTGAGCAACCATGACTTTAATATCCTGAAACAACAGCAGTTTAAGACTATTCATCAATTCTAACATCAGAATTACCACAGCAAACTAGATCGACGGTTTACAGAGACAAACGTTACTTAAGGAGATTACAACTGACCTTTTTCTGCCACAAAATGTGACGGATTTGCAATTGAGCATCTACAACTGCACCATTAGTACTGCACCCAAATTCAAGACACAAATCACTGAACTAGTACAGCTGGTATGCTGAACATCCAGTTTGCTCAAACCCACGCTTCAATGAAGGCATTGAAAGCAATCTCTGAGCAGAAATATGTTCAAACTAGTGAAGTAGGAACTGACTTGACTACTGGGCAATTTCTATTATTACTCCATTATCACACTGGGACCTCTGCCTAAATGATGCACACTTCCTCCCTGATGCCATTTCCTTTTATCCTCAAAGTTTAAAATCAAATCAATGGTGGCAATATACATGACATCATTCCAATTTACAACTTAACTTTTTTTCTCATACACAAGATGTGACTCTTTCCAAAAAGATTCTCAAATCCTTCAGCAAGTTCTTTTAGTGCAAATAATTACTCTGAGTTTGTGTGCAGTACTTGAAAGTGTATGTATTACATGCTGATAAAGTTGTTAAATAATTGAATCTTAATATGGAGGCTGCAGCTGGCAGTACTTCAATACAATATAAGCACAAACTGAAAAAGTAATCTGACCTTTCAAATTACATAAGTCATTCAAATGAAATCCCACAATGCAACTCAAAAGTTTTGCTGGTGAAAAGTCACTCGCAAAGCTACAACATTTCCTTTCATCTGCTGTTCATACGATTGTTGCTTAAGCAAGCTAGAACCCTTTACACAACAGACAGTCTTAGTTTTGCATGCTTCTGGGTCATAGACTCTCTATAAAACACATAAGAAAGCATCAGCATGATTCGACTGAACAGATTTATGGGCCTCACCATGTTTTCAACTAGTATCTGAAAGGAATGGAATTTCAAGCTGTAAACTTGCCCAACGGTCAATTTAGCTCCATATATTTACTGTGTTCGAAACAGAAAAATCAAATCTTCTAATCTTTTTCAGCAAAAACAAGATGTCCACCTTAATTTAAAGAAATATGCAAATGGACTTAACAAAACATGCTTCGTAAATGGCTGTTTCTAAAGTTTTTTCAGGTTTTATGCTGACTTTCTTTTGAAGTCGTGGAAGGAAATCAGGGAACCCCAGTGGTAATTCTACCCCTTATCTGGTGTCCAAATAGTGCAGCACGTCAGTTTACTAACATATTATACAAGAACAGGCATTTAATTATTCAATATCAAGATATTGGCATCGCTGGCAAGGCCAGCATTTATTGCCCATCCCTAGTTGCCCTTGAGAGGTGGTGGTGAGCCGCCTTCTTAAACCGCTGCAGTCGGTGTGGTGAAGATTCTCCCACAATGCTGTTAGATAGGGAGTTACAGGAATCTGACCCAGCGACGACGAAGGAACGGCGATATATGTCCAAGTCAGGATGGTGTGTGACTTGAAGGGGAACTTCCTTCTAGATAGTGGAGGTCTTGAGTTTGGGAGATGCCGCCAAAGAAGCCTTGCCGAGTTGCTGCACTGCATCCTGTACATAGTACACACTGCAGCCACAGTAGGCTGATGGTGGAGGAAGTGGATATTTAAGCCAGTGGATGGGGTGCCAATCATGTGGGCTGCTTTGTCTTGGATAGTGTCGAGCTTCTAGCTTATTTTATATTTTGAACCTATGCTTTCTAATTCTGTGCTCAGTCGAAGTCAACTGGCTTGTTTACACCTATATCACCAACACCTCTCATAATTTTAAAGACTTCTGTTTACAGCTCCTCATATGGTGAGCTCCTAATATCTGCTACTGAATGGAAGGAAGGTAGTTTGAACCACAGAAGGTCACAGCACAGGAGGAGGCCATTTGGTCCACTGTGTTTATGTTGGCTCCTTGCTAGAGCAATCCAAAACTCATCCCACTGCCCTGCTCTCTCCCTTTAGGCCTATATCTTCCTCTGCTTCAAATGTTTATATTTTTCTTCCTTCAAAAGATGCATTGATCTCTGACTCTACCATTCCCTGTAGCAAAGTATCCCACCTTCTAACAATTCATTGCATAAAGAAATTTCTCCCAACCTTTCTCTACGCTCTCAGTTTAAAGTTGATGACCCCCGAGCCACCAACTCCCAAGGCAGAGGAAATAGTCTTTCTTTATTCACCCTAACAACATCCTCCATAATTTAAAAATTATCTCTATTATTTCTCCTCATAGCCTTCTCTAGTCCAGTGGAAATAGTCCCACTATCTCAAGTTTATCATCTCTGGTATCATTCTGATGAATCTACACTATAAACTCTCCATGGTTTTAATGTCATTTTTATAATGGGGCACTCCAAACTGCACTATTACAGTGTGATTTAACTAAATAATTGAATCACAAGACAACAGAACTTGGTCTCACACTTTTTCTAGAACCTAGCCACACAAGCACCAGCAGAAACCCTGAGCATCCCTTTGGTTGGTGTATAACCTTAGGGAACTGAATAGCCTACAAAACTAGGAACAAAGAAAAAATTGTTAAACTGCTAGCTGCTACATGATTGGATAAAACACATGGAAGCACAACACTGTTTAAACCTTTGTGTGAAACAAACGGGGTCAGTGCAATTATTTTATAGCCATGTTTTTACAACTATATTTTAATTTAATTTTGCTTCATGTCAGAGCCATGAGGGCAGGCAAGGGGCATTCTCCCAGACTTCAACCAATGCCACCTCTAGTCAGGCACTAATACTGTCCAAGAAGAACACCCGTCTGATTTTAACGTCTGACCTGTAAGGGGACGCTCGAGTCTCTACCAGATACTGATCACCTCAGTGTGGGAATAGAGCAAGGGATCAAACCTGTGCCCACCCATTCTTAAACTCAGCAAGTGTTACTGTTTTAACACCCAGTGTTTGTGGACCACTCTAAGATTACATAAATTTGAAACATGCAAAAAAAGTGGAAGTTTTAGACTTGGGGCAGTGATCACTCTAAGATTTCTTACTCCCATCATGACACTGCATCTTGTGGAATTGGGGGAAAAAAATCAAAACAATAGTGGCTGCTAGAAAACATTTCTGAGAAGATTTTATATCTTGTTTTTATTTTCTGCCATTCCTAACTTAGTTGGTTATACAGTACTGGCTATTGTTTAGGTTAGATTCTGGGAGAGCCAGCTCCTGATGTTAAAATTACTATATCCGCTTCCTTCATCGTGGCTGCAGAATTGTAAACCAGTTGTTCCACAGGTTTATGATACTTCTACTACGATAAGGGAGCACAATTTAGTGGTATATATACAGAGAGGAGGCTAATAGATACCGGATAAAATTCAGGACAAGGTGCAGAGCCCACACCCGTTAACAAAGGGAAAGGAAAAAAGGAGGTCCCTTTATAGCCAATTAAGTACTTTATGAAGTGTAGTCACTGGTGTAGGGAAATGCAGCCACCAATTTACACATAGTTCATGCCCACAAACAGTAATGAGATATGTGACCAGATAATTTGTTTTAGTGATGTTGGTTGAGGGATAAATATTGGCCAGGACACCGGGCAGAACTCCCCTGCTCTTCTTCAAAAAGTGCCTTGGCATCTTTTACATCCACCTGAGAAGGCAGACGGGACCTCAGTTTAATGACTCATCAGAAAGATAGCAGGGATGGGACTGGAACCCACAATTTTCCGCTTCAAAGGCAAGAGTGCTACCACTGAGCCACAGCTATCGCCAACAAGGTTTACAGTTTATTATCCAACTGCTGGTACACATTCAAAATTATTGATTTAAGAATTTCATGCTGCATTTACATTGCCAATTTGTTCCATACTGCAATTCCACCATCGGCAACAAATCATCAGCCTAAATAAACTAGCACTGCATGTGGTGCATACCATTAAAAGAAATGGTTTCAGCCAGGGCCTCCAGCATCTGTGCTACACCTGATGGCAAACACAAGAGGGCTTTTCAGAGGCAATATTTTTGAATCGGTGGCAGCACGCGCAACCAAAGTGCCTCCGCTGTCTGTATCGATGCCTGCCAGCTAAGTAGTTGCATACGGTGACTTTAAAACAACTGCAGTTGTGCAAGCAACGATACTTTAAATTGCAACCATCTGTCATAAAAACTGCCCCACAATGTAAATATGGCAGTGCTCACAGCACTGGAACCAGAATGTTCAAGATGTTTAATGAGGGGAGCAGAAGAACTGGAAGTATGAGAGAAAAGGTGACCAAAGACACAGTAAAAGAGGCAAGTTTTGAGAACGCTCTGGCAAGCCGTTCCTGGCAAATATGGTCCGTAGGACTGCAATAGTTTTCTCCGTGGTGGTGGAGGACATTTTGATCACCTCAGGCCATTTCAAGTGCGCATCCACGGCTATTAAAAACATTGAGTCCATGAATGGACCAGCAAAATCAATATGCACCCGTTGCCATGGAGATGAGGGCCACTCCCATGGGTGTAGAGGGGCATGTGGTGGTGCATTCTGGACCTTCTGGCATCCTCAGCAGCTCTTTGTCAGGTCCTCGATTTGCTGATCGATCCCCGGCCACCACACATAAGCCCTAGCAAGGCTTTTCATTTTCACCCCTCCCAGATGGCCTTCGTGAAGCTCATTGAGCACTCCCTCCCTTAACTTTGGTGGAATTACCACTCGGGATCCACACATCAAGGTCCCCTGGCATACCGACAGCTGTTCTCTTCTGGATGAGAATGCTGGCAACAGTGAGTCGCCATGTGTTGGCCATCCCTTCACCGTCAAGTCATATACCCGAGACAGTGTTGGGTCATTTCGGGTCTCCTTCTCTATATCTTCGTTAGTTACTGGCAAGCGTTCAATTATAGTCAAATAAAATATTTCGACAGGGTCCACCGCTGGTGCTTCCTCCGCAGTAGGCAGTGGCAGGCGTGATAGCCCATCAGCGTTTCCATGCTGTTTCGTGCCCTTATGCTCGATTTCATACAGGTTCGCCCCTAGAAAAAGAGACCATCTTTGTAGCCGTTGCGCAGTCATCACCGGAACGCCCTTCTTTGGATTAAAGATGGAGACAAGTGGTTGGTGGTCCATCAGCAAGGTGAACTTCTGCCCGTGCAGATAGTGGTTGAACTTTTTCACTCCCCACACTAGGCTGAGGGCCTCCCTGTCAATCTGGGCGTAGTTACGCTCGGCTGAGGTTAGTGACCGAGACGCAAAGGCTACCGGCTTCTCCGAGCCGTCCGGGAACTTGTGCGACAGCACCGCTCCAATGCCATAGGGTGATGCATCACACGCCAACTGAATTGGTAGTACTGGGTTGAAATGAGCCAACACCTCTTTTGATGTGATCAATTCTTTGCACTTCTGGAAAGCTCGTTTACATTCGTCATTCCACTTCCATGGTACCCCCGTTTGCAGTAGGGTGTTCAGTGGGTGTAGTACTGTAGACAAATTCGGCAAGAATTTATGGTAGTGGTTCACCAGCCAGAGGAACGACCTCAGTTGTGACACATTTTCCAGTGCGAGAGCCTTGACTACTGCCTCAATCTTTTCAGGGGACTTATGTAACCCCTCTTCATCAATAATGTGGCCACAATACGATATCTGCTTCTGGAAAAACTCGCATTTGTGGTGATTAGCTCGGAGCCTATATTCCTTCAATCTAGTGAGCACCTGCTCCAGGTTGGCGAGGTGATCACTGTCATTTTCGCCCGTGACCAGGATGTCGTCCAAATAACACTGGGTCCCTGGAATCCCTTGCAGGACTTGATCCATTGCACTTTGCCAAATAGCCAGAGCTGATGCTACCCCGAACACCAGCCGGTTGTATTGGTAGAGACATTTGTTGATCGTGAGGTACTGTTTCGAGGCTTCTTCTACCTCCATTTGCAGGTACGCCTGGGCCAGATCTGTTGTGTCTGTGTGTTGATAGAGACACTGAAGACAGGAGTTGGTTTGATAGGTGTTTACTAAACAAAGTCTGGAGGGGAACTAACGGATACAACACAATATACAGGCTTATTTAGCCCGAGTGGCCATTACCGGCATTACAGTACACATGCGGCTCTTAAAGGCACATACACTACAATTCCTCCCCTTTTAGCTAACCAGTACATAATATTTTAAGTAATTATTAATTACATGTTATAAGAAAAATAATATACACATTGCTGCAGTTAATTAATTATAAGTCAGTCTCTCTGGAGGCTTCCTGATTCGGTCCGGATAATGCCTCGGTGGTGTAGTAGTTTCTGGTGGTGTAGTAGGTTCTTTTGGCAAGGCTGATGCGGCTTGAATGCCAGTGTCCGGTTCATCGGGTTCCAGTATCACCGGATCGGAGGTAGATATGGGTATCTCTACTTCATCGTTAGGCGTATAGAGTTGTGGTGTAGGTTGTCCCTTTTCGGATGACTCTATGATTTGGCCAGCATGGCGCCTTATTATGCTTTCTCCGATGTCCACGGTATACATCAGCGGTCCTAGTCGTGTGCAGATAGTTCCAGGCTGCCATTTCTCGGTACGGTAGTCCCAGGCCAAAATTTGTTGACCTATCTGGAAGGTTCCAGTTGGCCTTTCATTCATGCCTTGAAATTGCCGGTTCTCCACATCCCTTCTGATGTTGGGCTTGATCAAATCCAGCCGGCATCTTAGGCTTCTATTGAAGAACATCATGGCGGGAGTTTGGTTTGTAACCATATGTGTTGCATTCCTGTATGCGAACAAGAAGTTATCCACCTTGTGCTAAAGTTTTATGTCTTCATTACCCATGGCCTTTATGGCCTTCTTGAAGGTCTGGACAAACCTTTCAGCCAATCCATTGGTGGCGGGATGGTATGGGGCGGACGTGTAGTGCTTAACCCCATTGTCTTTTTTAAGAACTTCCTGAATTCTTCGGACACAAATTGCGGTCCATTATCAGAACATATCTGTTCCAGCAGCCCATTCCAGGCAAATATGGTCCTTAATACTGTGATGGTTTTTTCCGTGGTGGTGGAGGACATCTTTATTACCTCCGGCCACTTGGAGTGTGCATCCACCGCAATTAAGAACATTGAGTCCATAAATGGACCAGCAAAGTCGACGTGTACCCTTTGCCAGGGAGATGAGGGCCACTCCCATGGATGTAGAGGGGCTTGGGGTGGAGCGTTTTGGACCTTCTGGCATCCTAGGCAGCTCTTGGTCATTTCTTCGATGTCTCCATCGATACCTGGCCACCATGCAAACGCTCTGGCTAGGTTCTTCATTTTCACTCCACCCAGATGCCCCTCGTGAAGCTCCTTTAGCACTTTATCGTGGAGTTTGGGTGGAATCACCACTCTGGATCTCTTCTTTGCGAGAATGCTGGCAACAGTGGTTCGCCATGTGCTGGCCATCCCTTCACTGTTAAGTCGTAGACTCGTGAGAGAGTCGGGTCATTTCTCGTTTACTTTTCAATGGCAAAATTTGTTACTGGTAGACATTCCACTATGGTAGAGTGGAACATCTCCACTGGGTCTACTGTAGGTGCCTCTTCTACCGTTGGCAACGGTAGGCGCGATAAACCGTCAGCATTCCCATGCTGTTTTGATCCTTTGTATTCTATGTTGTATTGGTGTGCCCCTAGAAAAAGGGACCACCTCTGTAGCCTTTGCGCTGTCATAATGGGAACACCCTTTTTAGGGTTGAATATGGAGACGAGGGGTTGATGGTCAGTCAACAAGGTAAATTTTTGTCCGTGTAGGTAATGGTTGAATTTCTTCACTCCCCATACCAGGCTGAGTGCTTCCCTGTCGATTTGGGCATAGTTACGCTCAGCTGAGTTCAATGAGCGTGATGCAAAAGCTATCGGCCGTTCCGAGCCATCAGGGAATTTGTGCGATAATACTGCTCCTATGCCGTAAGGGGATGCATTGCACGCCAGTCTGATTGGCAGTGATGGGTTGTAATGAGCCAAAACTTCTTTGGATGTGATTAAGTCTTTGCATTTATGGAAGGCACGTTTACAGTCTTCGCTCCATTTCCAAATTACTCCTGTTTGTAGCAGTTCATTAAGAGGGTGTAGAAGAGTTGATAAGTTCGGTAAAAATTTATGATAGTAATTTATTAATCCTAGGAACGACCTTAATTGTGAAATATTTTCAGGTGCTGGGGCCTTTATGACCGCTTCAATTTTCTCAGGTGACTTATGCAACCCTTCCTTATTAATTATGTGGCCACAATATGATATTTGATTTTGGAAAAATTCGCACTTGGGGCGATTTGCTCGTAGGCCCCGTTCTCTCAGCCTAGTGAGCACCTGCTCCAAATTGGCAAGGTGCTCGTTGTCGTTTTCTCCTGTTACAAGGATGTCGTCTAGGTAGCATTGAGTCCCCGGAATCCCTTGGAGGACTTGCTCCATAGCTCTTTGCCAGATAGCTGGAGCGGATGCTACTCCGAAAACCAGTCGATTGTACTGGTACAGGCCTTTGTGTATATTTATCGTGAGATATTTTTTAGAGGCCTCTTTAACCTCCATCTGTAGATATGCCTGTGCCAAGTCAATTTTGGTGAAACGTTTCCCTCCGGATAGTGAGGCGAAAATATCTTCTATCCTCGGAAGAGGATACTGTGCCTTGTGAAGGACCGGGTTTACCGTCACCTTGAAGTCTCCACAGATGCGAATTTTTCTCTGTTCTTCAGATTTATCATTATTCAATGCTTTCTTCATGACTGGAACGATGGGTGTTGCCCACTCGCTCCAATCTATTTTGGATAATACGCCTGCATTTTCCAAATTCTCCAGCTCTGCCTCGACTGCTGGACGAATTGCGTATGGCACCGGTCTTGCTTTAAAAAACTTGGGAATCGCTGCATCTTCCACTTTTATTGAGGCGGTGATGCCTTTCAAGGTTCCTAGTTTCTCTTGAAACACTTCTTTGGCGTTGACCAAGATGTCTTTTAATCGTTTTTTTTCTTACTGGTCACAGTCAGTGCCTGAATGGAGTGCCAGTCTAAACGTATTTTCCTGATCCATTCACGTCTCAACAGCGGTGGGCCACCATCTTGTAGAATGTATAAATACAACTTTTGTATTTCCTTGCCGTTGTATACAACAGGCACCCTTATTTTTCCTTTGGGGTATACTTTCTGCCCCGTATATGTTTTCAAGATAATGGACGTGTCTTTTAAAGGTATATGCGGAAATAGCCGCTCGTAATCCCGTCGATTTATGACGGCCAGAGCTGATCCTGTATCTAGCTCCATTTTAACTGGGGACCCTGCTATCGTGAGGGTAACCCAAATGGTCTGGTAATCATCTTTGGCAAGTACATTATGTAATTTGAGACAGCTTAGTCTCTTGTTTTCGGAGTCGCTATCGCTCTTCTGGTCTTCGGAGCTACTGTCCGTCATCATTTGTACCTTTCTGTATTTTTCTTTATTGATTTTTTTTTTCCTGTCTGTGGATTTATTTTGTCCAGATCGGCATACCCGTGCAATGTGTCCAATCTTTCCGCATTGCCTGCATGCTTTGTCCTTGAACCAGCAGTCCCTCTGGTCATGGGTGGATCTGCCACAGCGATAACATCTCTCGAAACCCTGTGTCATTTCATGGGTGCCGAAGTCTTGTGGCTTTGGTTGTATCTCTGCAGCTCCTCTTGCGGCTGCTTCGTATGATACAGCCATACTGAAAGCCTTGTCCAGTGTTAAATCCTTTTCAGAAAGCAGCCTTTTCTGTGTTCCTTCACTTAGGAGACCGCAGACGAATTTGTCTCGAAGATAATCTGCTAGTCCTGCCCCGAATTGGCAGTGCTTTGATAGCTTCCTTAATTCGGTGAGGTAATCAGCGTTACTTTCATTCTTGTGCTGATTTCTCTTGAAGAATTTGAATCGTTCCGCTATCAGCAGCGGTGTTAGGTTTAAGTGCTCCTGTAGGGTATCAACAATTTCTTTAAAATTCTTGTCCTTTGGTTTGGCTGGAGTGATTAAATTTCGTAACAGCCCGTATGTCTTTGCGCCCATTAGATTTAGCAGTACTGAAGCTTTTTTTTCATCTTCTATTCCATTTGAGGTGCAATATACCTCCACTCTTTCCACATATGTGGTCCAATCCTCTATCTCGTTATCAAAAGAATGAATATTGCCAGACTTAGGCATCTTAGAAAAGATATGGCGCTTCCCGCGTTTTCTGCAGAAAAGATATGGCGCTTCCCGCGCTTTCCCGCCGCTGCTGCCGATGACAACGCTGTTTCCCGCGGTTTCTGTTCTTTTTTAAAAATGTATTTATTTACAATTGGAGACTCGTTCCCGCCGGACTTTTTCTCTCTAGGTCTGTACGCCGACCTGCTTGCAGCGCCGGCCGTCTCCCGAGTGCTCCCTCCCCGTCTGCTACTGCTTGCCTCCGCTTTCGCTGCTTGGCCCAGCTGTAAAACCAGCCGCTGGAGCCCCAGCCTGACGCCCAGGAAGGATTAGCACAGTACCTACCACCAGCTTGGCCAGCTGGTGAAACCACAGCTTCTTTCACTTTCTTGATTCTTCTGGACGCCAGAGGAATCGATGTCCTTGAGGCGCTGCCGAATTGCAGGTAAGTCCGTTTCCACTTCGTCGCCACTGTTGTGTCTGTGTGTTGATAGAGACACTGAAGGCAGGAGTTGGTTTGATAGGTGTTTACTAAACAAAGTCTGGAGGGGAACTAACGGATACAACACAATATACAGACTTATATAGCCCGAGTGGCCATTACCGGCATTACAGTATACATGGGGCTCTTAAAGGCACATACACTACAAGATCAATCTTAGTGAAGCGTTTCCCTCCAGATAGCGAGGCGAAAGTATCTTCAATCCGCGGAAGCGGATATTGTACAGTGTGAAGGACTGGGTTCACTGTCACCTTAAAGTCCCCACAGATGCGAACCTTCTATTGGTTCCCCAGGCGTATCACTCAACGACCTCTTCATTACAGGAACGATGGGTGTAGCCCAGTCGCTCCAGTCCACTTTGGACAGTACTCCTGAACGTTCCAAACCTTCCAGCTCTGCTTCGACGGCTGGGCGGATCGCATAAGGTACCGGTCTGGCCTTAAAAAACTTTGGGCTTGCATTTTCCTCTATTATGATCGTCGCTGTTATGCCTTTTAGTGTTCCGAGTCCCTCCTGGAACACTTCTTGTGCGTCAGTTAGCATTTTTGACAGTCGTCCAGGTGTGACGACGTCATCCTTTTTGGCATCTACATTCAGTGCTTGTATGGAATGCCAATCTAGCTGTATCTTCCGGATCCATTCACGTCCTAGTAGTGGTGGTCCTCCATCTGGCAATACATATAGGTCCATTTTTGGTGTTTCCTTGCCGTTATATATAACGTTCACCCTTATTTTTCCTTTGGGGTAGACTTTTTGCCCCGTGTACGTCTTCAAGACAATCTCTGTATCTCTCAAGCGTCTGTGAGAATAGCCGCTTCTAGTCCCTTCGGTTTATGACTGTTAGGGCTGATCCTGTGTCCAATTCCATTTTCACTTGGACTCCGGCTATCTTGAGCATGACCCAGATAGTTTGGTGATCATCCGTTTTGATCACATTATGTAGTTTCAGACAACCCAGCTCCTTGCTTCCAGAGTCTGTATCACTTTTCTGTCCGTCTGCACTACTCTCCGTCACCTTATGTACCTTCTTGTACTTCTCCTGTGGGGATTTCTTGCTGCTGGTTTTCTTTTCCGACCTGCAGACTCTTGCTATGTGTCCTACTTTTCCACACTGTCTGCACACTTGGTCCTTGAACCAGCAATCCTTATGGTCGTGTGTTGTTCTGCCGCAGCGATAGCACTTCACTGTTCCGTATGACATTTCATTTGTGCCATATTCTTGCGGTCTCCGTTGTATCTCTGCCGCGCCCTGTGCTGCTGCTTCGTGTGATACTGCCATGCTGAAAGCCTTGTCCAGCGTAAGATCCTTTTCTGATAGAAGCCGTTTCTGGGTTCCTTCACTTTGAAGCCCACACACAAACTTGTCCCTTAAAGTATCTGCTAGTCCCGTTCCAAACTGGCAGTGTTTCGATAGCTTGCGCAGTTCCGTTAAAAACTCAGCATTACTTTCATCTTTATGCTGGTTCCTTTTGTGAAACTTAAATATTTCCACTATCAGCAGCAGTGTGGGGTCTAAGTGGTCCTGTAGGATTGACACTGTTTTCAAAATCCTTTTCCACTGGCTTCTCTGGGGTTACTAGGTTTCGCAACAAGCCATACGTTTTTGCACCCATTGAATTCAACAATACCAGCGCTTTCCTGTCATCTGGCACTTCATTCGCCTTGCAGTACACTTCTATGCGTTCGACATATGTCGTCCAATCTTCGACTTTATTGTCGAACACTGTGACACTGCCACTCTTCGGCATCCCTGGGTGTGGTTAGACTGGCTCAAAATGGCGTCTCCCGCGCTCTCCCTTCTTCTACGCTGTGACTCAAAATGGCGTCTCCCTTGCTCTCCCTTCTTCTCCGCTGCGGCTCCAAATGGCGTCTCCCGCGCTTTCCTTTCTTCCCCGTTGACGCTGCTCGCCCCCTGAACACCGCCTCTCTCGCGTCGACGCCGCTCGGTCCTGAACAGCGGCTGTGCCCTGTGCGCTCTACCCTCTCTCTTTTCCCCTCGACGCCGCTCGGTCCTGAACACCGGCTGTGCCCTGTGCGCTCTACCCTCTCTCTGCTCCAGTCGACGCTGCTCGGCCTTTTCCTGTGCCGTCGGTCGGCTCTAGCCACCGCTGTGCGGGCAGGGTCTGCGCCGTACCTGTTGCCAGCCCGTTTCACTGGAGTCTCCGTGACTGGAGAACCAAGCCCAGCTCTCAACAGCCTCCTCTGCGATGCTCAAGTCTCCGCTGGATGGGCGACGCCCGTACTTCTGGACTCTGCCTTCTTGCACTGTTCTCCAGGAGCGAATCCCTGGGAGGTGATGCAGAGTTGCAGGTAGTTTCGAATCGACTCGTCGCCAATGTTAAATCCGTGTATCTTGATGTTGTGTGTCCTTCAACAACTAGACAGAGACTGCAGGGGAACAATCAACAGGTGTTTACTGAATGAGGGTTACTCTAAAACTAACTGTACAGATTCCTACTCAGGGTTATATACAGGTGTGGTCACTACCAGTACTACAGTATACAGGAGCTGTAAAAAGTAGTTCTCCCCTTAAAAGGTACATACACTACGTTTCCCACATTAAAACAGTGACTACACTCAAAAGTACTTCATTGGCTGTAAAGAACATAAGAAATAGGAGCAGGAGTAGGCCAATCGGCTCCTCGAGCCTGCTCCGCCATTCAATAAGATCATGGCTGATCTGATCCTAACCGCCAATCTACTATCACAGAACCATCTCCTGAATCTAACAGAATTAGACACACGAAATAGGAGCAGGATCAGGCTACACGGCCCCTGGGCCCACTCCGCTACCCACAGGGCCATGACCGATCCGAACCTAGACTCATGTCCAAATTCCTGCCCGCTCCCCGTAACCCTTAATTCCCTTTACTTCTAGGAAACTGTCTATTTCTGTTTTAAATTTATGTAATGATGTAGCGTCTACAGCTTTTTGGGGCAGCATATTCCATGGACCTACCACCCTCTGAGTGAAGTAGTTCCTCCTCATCTCAGTTTTGAAAGAGCAGCCCCTTATTCTAAGACTATGCCCCCTAGTTCTAGTTTCACCCATCATCGGGAACATCTTCCCCGCATCCACCCGATCCAACCCCTTCACAACCTTATATGTTTCCATAAGATCGCCTCTCATTCTTCTGAACTCCAATGAGTAGAGTCCCAATCTACTCAACCTCTCCTCATATGTCCATCCCCTCATCCCCGGGATTAACCGAGTGAACCTTCTTTGTACTGTATGTCTTTTCTTAAGTATGGACACCAAAACTGTATGCAGTATTCCAGGTGCGGTCTCACCAATACCTTGTACAACTGAAGCAATACCTCCCTATTTTTATATTCTATCCCCCTAGCAATGAAAGCCAACATTTCATTGGCCTTCTTAACCACTTGCTGCACCTGCATACTAACCTTTTGAGTTTCATGCACCAGGACCCCCAGATCCCTTTGTACTTCAGTACTTTCCAGTTTCTTGCCATTAAGATAATAACTTGCTCTACGATTTTTCCTGCCAAAGTGCATAACCTCACACTTTCCAGTATTGTATTCCATCTGCCAAATCTCTGCCCACTTACTTAGCCTGTCGATGTCCCCTTGCAGGTTTTTTATGTCCTCCTCACTCACTACTTTCCCTCCCATCTTAGTATCATCTGCAAACTTTGATATGTTACACTCGGTCCCTTCCTCCAAATCGTTAATATAGATTGTAAAGAGTTGGGGACCCAGCACTGACCCCTGCGGAACACCACTAGTTACTGATTGCCAGTCTGAGAACAAACCATTTATCCCAACTCTCTGCCTTCTGTTAGATAGCCAATCCTCTATCCATGCCAGAATATTACCCCCAATCCCGTGATTTTTTATCTTAAGCAATAATCTTTTGTGTGGCACCTTGTCAAATGCCTTTTGGAAGTCTAAATGCACTACGTCCACTGGTTCCCCTTTATCCACCCTGTATGTTACTTCCTCAAAGAACTCCAGCAAATTTGTCAAACATGACTTCCCCTTCATAAAACCATGCTGACTTTGTCCTATTAAATTATGATTATCCAAATGTCCTGTTACTGTCTCCTTAATAATGGACTCCAAAATTTTACCTACCACAGATGTTAGGCTATAGTTTCCAGCCCTCTGTCTACTGCCCTTTTTAAATAAGGGTGTTACATTAGCAGTTTTCCAGTCTGCCGGGACCTTTGCTGAGTCCAGGGAGTTTTGGAAAATTATTACTAATGCATCCACAATCCCTACCGCCACTTCCCTCAAGACCCTAGGATGTAAGCCATCAGGTCCAGGTGATTTATCTGCCTTGAGTCCCATTATTTTACCAAGTACCACTTCCTTAGTGATTTTGATCGTGTTTACCTCCTCCCTCCCTATAGCCCCGTTTGTCCGGTGTTGGGATATTCTTAGTGTCCTCTACTGTAAAGACTGATACAAAATATTCAGTGTTTTTGCCATCTCCATATTTCCCACCATTAATTTCCCAGTCTCATCCTCTAAGGGACCAACATTTACTTTAGCCACCCTTTTTCTTTTTATATAACTATAAAAACTCTTACTATCTGTTTTTATATTTTTTGCTAATTTACTTTCATAATCTATCTTCCCTTTCTTAATCAATCTTTTTGTTATTTTTTGCTGTCTTTTAAAGTTTTCCCAATCCTCTATCCTCCCACTAGATTTGGCTACCTATATGCCCTTGTTTTTAGTCGAATACTATCCTTAATTTCTTTACTTAGCCACGGATGGCTGTCTTTTCTTTTACACCCTTTTCTTCTCAGTGGAATATATTTTTTTTGGAAGTTGTAAAATAACTCCTTAAATGTACACCACTGATCATGTACCGTCTTACACCTTAATCTATTTTCCCAATCCACTCTACTCAATTCCGCTCTCATACCTTCATAGTCTCCTTTATTCAAGCTTAGCACGCTTGTTTGAGATCCAACCTTCTCACCCTCCAATTGAATATGGAATTCAACCATGTTATGGTCACTCATTCCAAGGGGATCCTTTACTAGTACATTTTTAATTAATCCTGTCTCGTTACACAGGACCAGATCTAAGGTTGCTTGCCCCCTGGTCGGTTCAGTTACATACTGCTCAAGAAACCCATCCCTAATACACTCAATGAACTCATCCTCAAGGCAGCCATGCCCAATTTGATTTGTCCAATTAATATGATAGTTAAAATCCCCCATAATTATAGATGTTCCCTTATTACAAGCCTCAACTATTTCCTGATTGATACTCTATCCAACAGAGTTGCAACTGTTAGGAGGCCTATAGACTACGCCCACTAGTGTTTTTTCCCCCTTATTATTCCTTATCTCCACCCAAACTGTTTCATTATCCTGATCTTTTGACCCAATATCATTTCTCTGTATTACAGTGATTCCTTCCTTTATTAACATAGCCACCCCACTTCCCCTTCCTTCCTGCCTGTCCTTCCTGATCGTTAAATAACCTGGTATGTTTAATTCCCAGGCACTGTCACCCTGCAGCCATGTTTCTGTAATGGCCACAAGATCATACCCATATGTAGTTATTTGTGCCTTTTGAGCAGTCCAGTGGTCGTGAAAGGCGCTATATAAATGTAAGTCTTTCTTTATTTCTTTGAGAGAAAGCACAGGCTGTATGTGCTGGCATACAGGGCTTGAGAAGATTATGAAGGAAGGCTATGGAGGGGTTCGACGGTAAGAAAAATAATTTTGAATTGATGTGCTAGGGGCCACTGAGAACAGAGGTCTTGGGTGTACAGGCCATTTGTGCAGGATAGACCACAGATGAGTTGGAGTTTGTGTTTGGTGGACTATTCAACTGCGATTGTCCTCAGCCAATATCCAAATAAATATACACTCCTGTTAGGATCACCGAGTATCAATCAGGGATAGAAACCAGAGTATCAATCAGGAATAGAAACCAATGTTCCCTGTAGGCTGCACTATGTTCTGTGCAGCCTGTTTCTATCAATGCACGGTCCCTTTAAATTTCTGTGCATGCACTGTATTTCCGATGTAAAAGCTTGTGAGCGGCCTGCACGGGACCTTGCAGATTACTGAGCGGCCACGCACGCGCGCAGCTTAGCGGGAACACTGATGGGAACCCTGGCTGATTTTTTTCACCCACCCTAGCCTGCGATGCTGTGGCCATTTATAGTGCCCATACTGTTGTTATGACTGAGATCAGCTAATACAACAGACTGGAACCTAACCTTTGTCGTGTCTATGCTGTAATGCTAAACTAAATAGTGCATTTACCCAATGAGCCACCTGTGCGGACTAATTTTTTTAAATATTCTCTTTTATGTGTTCTTTTTTGGGGGCAGAAAAGAGACATGAGATTAACTGCAGCCATAACCCACTGGTTACATAAAGATGCTACACAATAAAATTAGGGAGAAGGAAAATCAGAGTCTCATATTTTGCGTGCCTACAATTTTTCATTGCAATGATCCATTTGAAAATAGTAGAGAAAATATGTACAACCTCTTAATAAACATTGCATGAAGCTGATATATAATTTCCAAACAACCCATTCCAAGAATAGTACCATGAACTCAAAAATCACTGCAAATATTAATAATCTCATATTCTCATCTATCAACTTTTTTGATCTTTCCTCCTTTGTTCATCATTTTTGTCTTCAGGCACTGATTAAAAGCGGATCAGATGTTGTGGACATCGACTGATACATTATGCAGTGTACAAACTACAACAGAAATTCAGCCATCTAAAAAAGATCTGCGGCAGGCTGACACACTTGAATGAGTCGAGTGGCAAATTTAATAATGGATTAAAGGATCAGCGCTCAATTTCAAGTCTTGCTAATCCAATGTCAGTTTTAAGAAAGATATTAGAGTTGAATATCCTTTGTGTACACAATAGTATGCACCAATTTTCTAAAATTAATTAACCCCTCTCACATTTCAGCTGCATCAGATACAAACTGTACTACAGACCACTTGGGACAATTGAAAAGTCATTCTTTTATTTCCAACTCCATGAACAAATTTTTTTTTTTTTTTATTCGTTCAGGAATGTGGGCGTCACTGGCAAGGCCAGCATTTATTGCCCATCCCTAGTTATGCTTCAAAAGGTGGTGGTGAGCCGCCTTCTTGAACCGCTGCAGTCCATGTGGTGAAGGTACTCCCACAGTGCTGTTAGGGAGGGAGTTCCAGGATTTTGACCCAGCGATGATGAAGGATTGGCGATATACTTCTAAGTCAGGTGTGTGACTTGGAGGGGAACTTGGAGGTGGTGGTGTTCCCATGCGCCTGCTGCCCTTGTCCTTCTAGATGGTAGAGGTTGCGGGTTTGGGAGGTGCTGCTTAAGAACCTTGGCGAGTTGCTGCAGTGCATCTTGTAAACGGTACACACTGCAGCCATGGTACACCAGTAGTGGAGGGAGTGAATGTTTAAGGTGGTGGATGGGGTGTCAAACAAGCGGGCTGCTTTGTCTTGGATGGTGTCGAGCTTCTTGAGTGTTGTTGGGGCTGCACTCATCCAGGCAAGTGCAGAGTATTCCATCCCACTCCTGACTTGTGCCTTGTAGATGGTGGAGAGGCTTTGGGGAGTCAGGAGGTGAGACGCTCGCCGCAGAATACCCAGCCTCTGACCTGCTTTTATTGCCACAGTATTTATGTGGCTGGTCCAGTTAAGTTTCTGGTCAATGGGGACCCCAGGATATTGGTGGTAATACCATTGAATATCATGGGGCAGTAGTTAGGCGCTCACGTGTTGGAGATAGTCATTGCCTGGCACTTCTATGGCCCAAATGTTACCTGCCACTTATCAGCCCAAGCCTGAATGTCGTCCAGGTCTTGCTACATGCGGGCATGGACTGCTTCATTATCTGAGGAGTTGTGAATGGCACTGAACACTGTGCAGTCATCAGTGAACATCCCCACTTCTGACCTTATGTTGCAGGGAAGGTCATTGATGAGGCAGTTGAAGATGGTTGGGCTAGGACACTGCCCTGAGGAACTCCTACAGCGATGTCCTGGGGCTATGATTGATCTCCAATCACCACAACCATCTTCCTTTGTGCTAGGTATGACTCCAGCCAGTGGGGAGTTTTCCCCCCCGATCCCCATTGACTTCAGTTTTACTAGGGCGCCTTAATGCCACACTCGGTCAAATGCTGCCTTGAAGTCAAGGGCAGTCACTCTCACCTCACCTCTGGAATTCAGCTCTTTTGTCCATGTTTGGACAAAGGCTGTAATGAGGTCTGGAGCCGCGTGGTCCTGGCGGAACCCAAACTGGGCATCGGTGAGCAGGTTATTGGTGAGTAAGTGCTGCTTGATAGCACTGTCGACAAAACCTTCCATCACTTTGCTGATGATTGAGAGTAGACTGATGGGGCGGTAATTGGCCGGATTGGATTTGTCCTGCTTTTTGTGGACAAATATGAAAACTACACAAACCTTTACCAAAATATTTACACCACATTCTCATCAGACGCTAGAGCTGATTAAAAATCATTTTTATTACATATTTCAGTCATGGAAGTGACCGTTTAGTATCTTCTTTGTTATAAACAGATTCATATTTTCAAAAATTCAGCACCATTATACTTTCATGCATCAGGTTATGCAAGTGCACAAAAGAACAGACAAGGTGCTCAGACATGTACAGCATTTTGACAGTTTATCACCTAGATCAGCAAGTATTATTCAACAATCTTGTTGCCACATAAAGCACATGGCTTCTCTTTAGGTCTTAATCAGAATGCTGTAAAATTGAAATCTATTGCATGAATTCTTCAATTATTTTCCATTTTATTGGTATTTTATCTGGAATTCTATTTTTTTAAACTCAAATTGATTTGAGCAATACAAACATATTATTTTGGTTCCGTCCTACTCGCATTTTTTAATTTATCAAGTTGGCCTTCCCCTTCCCCCACCCCTTTCAAAATGTCTTTTCTGTCAACAAAAAAAAACTGATATAATATGACAAACAACAGTTTGCCTCTTTCTGCTGTGGGAATTTTAGTTTTCAAGCCAGCTTAATATACAAATGGGATTTGGACTAAAAATAAAATGTAAAGTACTCACACACATTTTAATTATTTCAGAAAATTAATGATAAGCCATTTTGTATTGCTCAGTGTAAACTTAAGAAACTCACTTGATATGGACTAAGCTGTTAGAGATAGTCATTTTATCTTAAACAAAAATTATATACTGTCTGAAATTTCAAGTGTTAGAACCGTTTTATCTCGCTTTCCCCAATTAGGGCAATCTACAGTATCCAGTGAGGTTAAACAACATTCAATACTCCTGAGGCAGCATATGAATTTTTTTACACCTTGAAGTTAAACACTTTCCATATGCTAACAAATGACAACTTTAGACTTCAACCCTCATTTTCTTAAAATAAGATTCACCATTGGTCACAAAGCAATGTATGGATGGTACATTTCATTTTACCTAAAAAAAGAGTTGCATTTATATAGCAACTTTCACAACCTCAATGTCACAAAGTAGTTTATAGCCAATGAAGTACTTTTGAAATAATGGCCGGAATTTTTCGGGGGGTCAGCGGGCAGGATCGGGTACCGGGTCGGGTGGGTGGGAAATTAGATTTTTTTTAAACAGCGGGTTGGGACCCCGCTATCCACCTGCCGCAATGCGCCTTTCCCAATGTCAGGTCTGTCAGCGCTGAGCTGACCTGACAGGCAGCGACAGGCTACCCAATTAAGCTCATTAGCATCTAGTTGACAGATCATTAACAGGCTTTAACTTGCCTTTACACTTTAACTCCATGGCCACGGGAACCACGGCTGTTAACGTGAGGCGGGAGTTCAGTGGCCAGTGCGCCAGCTGATTTTTAAAAATAAAATTCTACTAGACTTGATAGGTGCTACTGAAATTTATGGCTAGTTTAGCAATTTCTGTAAACTTAGCCAGTTTTTCATAAAATTGCTGTTTAAATCTTCACAATGGTAGTTAAAGCTGTAAACTACTTTGAATATTCATGGCTGTATTATGTATATATATATATACATACACACAGTTTCAAGTGTTGATGCTGACCATAGGTGTCTTGCCATAGATCTAAAAACACACAAGCACCAATGGTCTTTGGTGCAGCATATGTCCAAGA
The DNA here is from genome assembly GCF_052327205.1 of Somniosus microcephalus. Classification (NCBI taxonomy): domain Eukaryota; kingdom Metazoa; phylum Chordata; class Chondrichthyes; order Squaliformes; family Somniosidae; genus Somniosus; species Somniosus microcephalus. Next base: position 119,699,338 of record NC_140987.1, on the reverse strand, counting down.
ATAAACACATCTGAATGAAAAAATGACCTTTTTTAATTGTGGGTTTATTTCTGGAGTTGGCTGCATATTTCAGTATCTTTGAACATATTCACACAAATGGTTGATGCGCTTTGCTGCATGCTTGGATTTATTAGTTAATATGCATAAGCTCCTTGTTGAAGGATCAAGTTCTTTTTTCAATTTCTTTTCCTCCTATTTTTGGATAGGGTCAAGTTCAGTGCTGTTGATGAAATTATTGATGTTGATATTGGGTCACAGTTCCTGGATTCAATAAATGATGCATGTGAAACTTTGAATTTTTTCTTTTTGTTGCTCAGGATTGCAGCTATCAGACTTGTATGTGTGCATGTAAATTATGGATGTGGGGTTCACTAAACATTGACGGTTGTCTATTTATAGAATGGCTGGAGGGAGTAGCGAGATATCAGTGTTATAACCTGGGTGCAGCCCTGCATCTCTGTGCAGTGATTGTCAGTGTTTGCAGCACTTCAATGCTGTAGAACACAGAGCAAAAATGTCAAAACAAAGTTGGCCATGGTCTCTTTAAGGAAACTGGCTGATAACGCGTCATGAATGATGTCACCAGACCTACTTCCTCTAATTGGCCCGGGAAACGCGCTGGGCAGGCTTAACAAGCCCCATCAACGTAAATTCATTTTCCAGAGTGGGATGAAGCCAGCAGCAGGGCCGTGACCCACCACCGCCTCACCGCGCCCGCCGGAGGTGAGGAAAATCCCAGCCCATAGTCACAGTTGTAATGTAGGAAACGCGGCAGCCAATTTATGCACAGCAAGGTCCCACAAACAGCAATGAGATAATGACCAGATAATCTGTTATAGTGGTGTTGGTTGAGGGATAAATATTGGTCAGGACACCAGGGAGAACTCTCCTGCTCTTCTTTGAAATAGTGCCATGAGATCTTTTGCGTCCACCTGAGAGAGCAGACGTCTCGGTTTAATGTCTCACCCGAAAGACGGCACCTTTGACAGTGCAGCACTCCCTCAATACTACACCGGAATACCAGCCTGGATTATATGCTCAAGTCTATGGGGTGGTACTTGAACTCACAACCTTCTGACTTACAGGCGAGAATGCCTGTAGCAAATCTAGCAAAAACAAAAATCAAAGCTCCACTCTCACCCACGTCACATGGAAATTAGTTTTAAAATTGGCAGCAATAAAAATCAAACATTGTTCAAAAGTAAACCTCTATATAGTTTAATAGGAATTTCCTTTTTCTTTTTAACAAATGAGGGACAGCAAGCCTAGAGGCCTCAACTACAGCAAGCTTGAGACACAAGAGTTAGCTTCTGAGCTCCTATTTAGATGGTCAAATCTTCTACACATATATCTATAATAATAAAAGAAGAAACTGCCAGGTCTGTTAGCAATTGAAAAGATGACTTTATATCTGTAACTTTAATAAAAAGTGTGAACTCATGCATTTCCTGCCATGTCAATCTTCAAAATACTAAGATGGGAGGGAAAGTAGTGAGGAGGACATAAAAAACCTGCAAGGGGACATCGACAGGCTAAGTAAGTGGGCAGAGATTTGGCAGATGGAATACAATACTGGAAAGTGTGAGGTTATGCACTTTGGCAGGAAAAATCATAGAGAAAGTTACTATCTTAATGGCAAGAAACTGGAAAGTACTGAAGTACAAAGGGATCTGGGGGTCCTGGTGCATGAAACTCAAAAGGTTAGTATGCAGGTGCAGCAAGTGGTTAAGAAGGCCAATGGAATGTTGGCTTTCATTGCTAGGGGGATAGAATATAAAAATAGGGAGGTATTGCTTCAGTTGTACAAGGTATTGGTGAGACCGCACCTGGAATACTGCGTACAGTTTTGGTGTCCATACTTAAGAAAGGACATACTTGCTCTCGAGTCAGTACAAAGAAGGTTCACTCGGTTAATCCCGGGGATGAGGGGATGGACATATGAGGAGAGGTTGAGTAGATTGGGACTCTACTCATTGGAGTTCAGAAGAATGAGAGGCGATCTTATGGAAACATATAAGGTTGTGAAGGGGTTGGATCGGGTGGATGCGGGGAAGATGTTCCCGATGATGGGTGAAACTAGAACTAGGGGGCATAGTCTTAGAATAAAGGGCTGCTCTTTCAAAACTGAGATGAGGAGGAACTACTTCACTCAGAGGGTGGTAGGTCCATGGAATATGCTGCCCCAAAAAGCTGTAGAAGCTACATCATTACATAAATTTAAAACAGAAATAGACAGTTTCCTAGAAGTAAAGGGAATTAAGGGTTACGGGGAGCGGGCAGGAATTTGGACATGAGTCTAGGTTCGGATCGGTCATGGCCCTGTGGGTAGCGGAGTGGGCCCAGGGGCCGTGTAGCCTGATCCTGCTCCTATTTCATGTGTCTAATTCTGTTAGATTCAGGAGATGGTTCTGTGATAGTGGATTGGCGGTTAGGATCAGATCAGCCATGATCTTATTGAATGGCGGAGCAAGCTCGAGGGGCCGATTGGCCTACTCCTGCCCCTATTTCTTATGTTCTTATGTAAAACTCCACATCCTGATTGGATCAAATTTTATATTCATAAATCAGCAACAAATCAGAACTCAATAGGTAGGGAATGTACAAATCAAAAGTCAGGAAAGTGGCTAGAAATCTATTAATGAGGAGCTACTATGGTTGCATAGCAAGGTAAATCTATAAATAGGCGACGCTGAACCCTCTAACGATTTGTGAAATGTGTTTGAGCCACCATCTTGAATTGCCTAATCCTCAGCATTTTCCAGAGCACTGCTGTCCTTCCATGGATTATCAGACACCACACTCCAGCTTCCTCCACTCCCACCCACTGAGTCATGCAAAAACACCATCTTCCCCCTGAATGCACCCAAAGGACAGCTAGATTGACTGCTCCCTAGTCCCTCCCCAAGTCTTCTTGACTCCAAACCCCACAAATATTCCCAGACAGCACTCTCCACGAGTTCATCCCAATCCTTGCATGAACTAACTTGAGCCCCCTACTTTCTCACTCACTTGCACATTTTCTATCACCTCCCACACAACCTTTACCTGCCTATCCTCAATACCAACTTCCAACCTGGTACATGTAAAATAATTATGTATGTAAATAAATTAACATATAATAATCAAGGCCACCGATTCACAGAAAAACAGAGTTGCAGAATTCAATCTTCAAAACATCAATAAAATCCCAGAATGCCACGTGACAAAAATAGAACTTGACTTGCTTTAAATCGGTGGCCCTGAAATGTCATTGTGCATTACATGCTATAGGATTCCTTTGGTTATAAAACAGCATATTCTCCGACTTAGAATGAGCACATGACCACGTTGAGATATTATAATGTATTAAAAGTGTTGCTTCCACCATGCACTTCCTGTTTGTCACATTTACAATTTTGTCATTCCAGAGATATTACTTTTAACTGCAGGGTATGTATATTTACCATTATACTTGTCGATCAATACTAAGTGGTACTGTTGCTTCTTCAGGGTCAGTTCCTCTAGGTGGCACTAAAGGTAAGTTTACATTTCGTATATTTAATTTTAACTTTGTATTCCTTGTAAGTAAGATTTTTCTTTCAATATTTTAAGTTAATTAAAAAAAAAATTATTTTAGTTACCCTGCTATTGCCTCCATGGGGCTCTTACATTCCCAGCTACTACTCTTCCCCGGATATGTTATCACAGAAATTCTGGCATCTAGTCACCCTCGCTCCACATTGGCAATGTTCACCTGCCACCCACCCATTCTCCTGGATCTGCTTGGGCCTCAGGTTGTCCAACGGCTTTTGCTCTCTCATGTACCTGGTCCTGCTTGCGCATGGCCTCTGAACCACCTGGTCCTGGTCACGTGCTTTCTCTTCATCAGTTTCCCAGCACAATGTTCTAGCACTATAAGCACTTTAAAAATAAATTGTATGTTACGCAGCGCAGTGCTTGGAAAACTGACTTTCAGGCCTCGCTGGTGTCAAGGGAATAGAAATGGTCAGATAGGGGCTGGGAATGGAACAGGGCGGATAGGAGAGATGGGGAGGGAAAAGAGGGGACAGACAGAAGGGGAAGGGAGGGGTGGAGATGGCGCATTTGGCTGCCTGCCCTCAGGGGATCAGTGAGGGAAGGGAATTGAGGGATGAGGGGCGTGGGTATAGGTTGGGGAAAGGACAAGAGCCGACAAGGGCTACAAGCTGCATTTTCCTGTAACCATCATTAAAAAATACAGCCTGCAGTCCTTGGCAGCTCCTTTCACTGCCACCCCACGCAACACCTCCCACTCAGAACAAAACAGTGAGAGTGTGTGTGAGAGAAAGAGTAAAAAAAGGAAACAGAAAAGAGAGAGATACAACACAAGGATGACAGCCATGTAAGAGATAGAAAGAAAAAGAAAAAAAAGACATTTTTAAACTCTCTAACAATTCACTACCTGAATGAAGGAATGAGACTCCACACATGTAGTTGTTTACTTTTTGGGAAAGAGAGGTTGATTGGCAGTCAGTAACAACTACCACATTGTTAAAAGGGTACACACGCTGTTAATTACTATACTTTACTTTTTGTGGCAAATTTAATAGGCAATTAATTTACAAATGCAGCAACTTCATGAAAATCATGTGGAGGTTGAGGACACGATGCCGTTATTGCGAAGCTAACGGTGGAACGGCACAAATTGGCCAGCAACTTGTGGCGATTTGCAAATAATGGTGGTGTATCTCTTTCTCACCATAATTTGCTGGCCAATTTGAGCATTAATAATGATGTGCGTCTTTCAGATATCGTTTTTTAAAAAAAAATTCTGGGTCATTGTATTTGGTTTTGCTGACTGTGATTGCAGTTGACCTAAATCACATCAAGCCCCTGCTGTATGTTGTCACTGGTGGCTTGAATGGGTAGGTGAAGTAAAAGTTTCATTCCAGAGCACAAGCAGCTTCTCCCACAATAACAGCTTTTAATAAGAGGCTGGAGAAATAGAGGCCAGTTTCTAAAGACAGACCAGTCAAATAGTTATGTGGTTGTTTTATATGAGAGAGGTGCACTATGGGGGAGGAAGCGGCTCAAAACGCATGAAACCCAGCGCAGGACCATTAATATAGAGCTCAAAGCTTTAAATGACGTTTATGCTGGTCAGCATCGCAACCTCCCCCATATTACACGCACATATTTATTTATTTACTTACTTATTTTAGTGTGGTATCTATTTATCTACCTATCATTGGTGACCGTGCCTTCTGTTGCATAGGCCCTAAGCTCTGGAATTCCCTGCCTAAACCTCTCCGCCTCTCATTCCTCTTTTAAGACACTCCTTAAAACCTACCTCTTTGACTGAGCTTTTGGTTATCTGCCCTAATTTCTCCGTATGTGGCTCGGTGTCAAATATTTTGTCTTATAATACTCCTGTGAAGCACCTTGGGACGTTTTACTACGTTAAAGCGCTATATAAATACAAGTTGTTGTTGTTGCTGCTGCAATACAATTTAGGAATCACTCAAAATATACTTCATCATCGCTTGCAAAGTTTTTCCAAATTCTTTTCAGTGAAGACGTGCTCCCTCCTCCAATTCAACACCCCAGCATCCCCTACCCCGATGCAACAATGTAACCTCAGTCAATATCAACAATACCATGGGAGATTTGCTATTACAATTTGAAGATTTTATCCTTATTTTGAATTTCCAAAACATCTATAATATTAGCAATATTTAATATGCAACACTTAAAGAAACAGAAACAAGTTTCTATTGTCCAGCTCATTGAGAATCTTCCCAAATAGTTAACTCAAGAGAATTGTGCCTTTAAATGAATTATTAATTTAATAACCATATAAAAACTTTTGAACTGGTGACAAAAGATTACAATTTTAATTGGTTATTAATTTTTACAACTTCCATTTTACAGTTAATAGATTATCAAAACATAGCACAGTAGAGCTCCAATTGCACATCTATCATTCACATCCAAAACATATTCTTGAACTCAAAAACTTTTTCTGAACAAAGCCATGGGCAACCCCAGTGGACCAATGCACTGTGGTGGAGTTTCACGTTTGCACCGGCCTTGTTCTACATGGAGGGAAAGGAAGATGAGAAATCCCAAATTAAAAAGCATTGTTGGCCCGGAATTTGCGGTTGTAATGATGGCGAAACTGTCAGTGATCGCCGTCATTACTGTGTAAAACTTCTGGCCTTTGCGCATGCGCAGTTAAACGCGGAAATCCAGAAGTTGCTATCAGTGATACCCTGTTCCACCACACGGTGCACTGTTGCAGTCTTCGCGGGTGCAATCAACACAGAATCAGTGATTTGATGTGAACTTCAACTTTTTACGCACTATTCTCGCTGTAAAAATCATTGAAAATTTTATGGTTTGTTGAATGAGGTGTAACTGAGTTTTTAAAGACGTACTAAGTCATAATTACTGCTGAACAACCTCCCTCACCCTGAAAAACTAATTTTACAAGTGTGGAGTGTCATTCCCTCAGAAGAACATTTCAAAATTCCATGATTTTTAAAATAATAAACTTTAAAAAAATAAAATAAAAACTAATTTGTTTGATTTTTTTCTACCTTATTCCCTTGTGTATGTCCCAATCTTTATTTCGCTTTCTGTAAAATGATTTAAAAGTGAATTATAATCGGTGCTTTTTACTTCCTGGTTTGTTGTCTCGGAGAATTTTTCAATTTTTCATAAGGGAATTCGACCCTCTGGAGCCCGCTAAATCTTTGTGGCCAGCTTTTTTCAATGTCAGCGGCGCGCGTCATCCCTTTACCACTGACCGCAAATTCCGGGCCATTAAATGCTGAGTTCATGGGTCACAAATGTCTTCTTTGATATCATATTTTCTTATTGCTGCACACTTTTACCACTCACAAACTCAGACACATGCTTGCAGCTTATCAAAATGTTTGTGTGCACTTTATACATTATCCATGCTGTAACCTAATCAATAAAACAGTATCCATCCAAAGAAAACCAAATCCCCTGCGGAATACAAAGATCAAACGCCAAACTATAAAAGTGAGTAGTGAGATATAGGAGCCAATAATACATAGTGTACGAAAGGCTGATATTTAGAGATATTTAGTAGACGAGATAATATTACCCATAATTCCTCCTGGGTAACTAAAAATCTAAGACTTGTTCAAAATGCAGCTGTGAAGGACAGTCAAAAGCACTTTTGACTAAGTTTTGATAACAGCCACAGACTGCGAGTGAAGGTTAAATTGTTAAAAAAAAATTATGATGCTAAGTAGAAATTAGAATTCGCTTACCAAAACTAATTGCAACGATATTTTAAAAATAATTAGCATAAGGACATAAAATGAAAGAGATCATGGAGATAAGGTATTTATCTGGTAGATTAAAGCGAGATAGTTTGGATACCTCAAGGCTAGTGAAACAGCGCTGATATGGGCCCTTGGTATAAAGGCCTTGCACCAGGAAAGTTAGCAATGAAAGAGATAAAGTAAATTCCAATGGGGTGAAAAACTATAAACAAGGTAACACTGAACATGGCAAAGTTGGTGGAAAAATACTGGAAAGGCGGAATGCTACCTTAGTCTGAGTGACAATGGTATTTTGACCATTAGAACCAATTAAAAAAGGCGATTTTGTTAAAGACCATATATGGACACTGGCCAAACCAACTTTTGATAAAAGGGTTAAAACCTCGATACTCAAAGAACAACTTTACACAGACGTACTACGAGAACAAAGGAACAGGCTTAAAACGACGTCATTTGTGTCCGAGAGATTCCAGAGACCAAGGGCTGCGAGCTACTCGTAAAAACTATCGCCTAATATTAAGTATATTACGCTGTATGCTTAATAAATCTTGATCTATTGCTCAAACATAATGGCTGCTGCCTATTGGTGTCTTGTCCAAGAACTCAGAGATCATTAAGATCTTACAATAGGCTGGCGCCCGATGCGCTGATGTGCATCAGATGTAGGCTTGCTGCATCATCAAACAAGGCGACGCAAGGTCTTTTATTTTGCGAATATACGCAGTACATTGCCCGGCCAGCACACTGTGCGCTAGGAGCCTGTATAAAAAGTGCACACGTGGCTCATTAAGGTCACACAATATTTAAATTGGGGCTTACTTATAATTCAACAGAGTGCTTGAACAACACTTCAGATGCTAATGTCAATTTAGACCAGGCGTTTCATGGGAGGCCTGTGGGGAGGGTTGTGGAAATATTTGCTGCCAGATGGCCCACAAAGTAAAGTCAAGTCACTATGGTTTTCAGTCAAATCAAGGTAAAGGAACTAAGTTCCCAGCAGCAGAAAAACAAATAACAACACTGTGATATTCTGACTCTCAGGCTACCTGCTAAGAGGGCCACTGAAATATTTAAATAAGCTGATATCACGTTATGGTTCGTTCAGTCAGGTACAGCTGTCATGGCACAGCCAGGATTCTCTTAATGACATCTTAGTTTTGGGATTTTGGGTGATTTGGAAAAGCATTCAAATTATGTCTTCATACATAATCTCTTTTGCTTGTTTTATGGTGTAAACATACGTATCATTCCACAAAGAAAGCACGAGTTGGATGCAAAACTATTAGTATATATTATAGATAGATACAAGTTTTAAGGGAAAACATCACTGAAAATTGTTGCCACTGCGAAAAAGTGGAGTGAAATTTTCTACAGAGCAGTGTAAAATTTCCAGAACAGGCTTGTCACATCACAAATTAAGTAATACATTCTCAGCTTTAACATACTAGCTCTTAAAATTAGAATCATTTCCATCTGTAATGACTTATGTGTACTATATCCCCTAGTAGTAAAGAATGTATTAATAACAAATAGAAAATTGAAGGCAGCGGGTACTATCTGAAGGATGAGACTACAAATCAAGACTTTCAATCAAACCTGTTGTTATTGATGTCCTAGTATATTACAAGCAGAATACAGTACCAGCATTAGTCATAGTTCCACATCTTTGAGACATTACCTAATTTGTGTGTGTTTTTTTACATCTTTAAAAAATTGATGCACAGGTTCAAAAAGTACCAGAGAGCTCTCCAATGGCATAAAGCTGGCAATTAATTGACACACTAGAGTTTTGCAATGATTGCAACCAAGGTTAAACTCACAGCACTTTGATCAAATTGAAGTATTATGCTTATAATAATTATAGCAATATATACCATGGTGGTTAGAACATTAGGCATCAAGTATTATCTACGCACATATACTTAAGTCAATGCATATGGGGAGATTTCCTGCATCTTCCCCATTAATGTAAATTAAAGAAAAATCAGGCATGTTCCTTTACAGGCATGCAGCATTTTCTGATATTCATTGCAGCCTGGCGATCCAGCGCGCCTGAGTGCAGACCCAAGAAAATAAGAAAATTTCCCCTATGACGTATAATAGCTGAACCCTTGTGCCCTAATACAGTATTATTGACCTTTAAACCACAACCAAAACCACACATCTGAACACAATTTGACTGTAAAACTGTCCCACATTATTTAGTTATACATAATGCCAATCAACCATAGTGCAGCAATTCTAACATGACATATTTCAGCACCTGACAGCTCATTAGAAGATCACAGGTATATTACACACAAACTGTACCACAGTATTAAAATTTTTTTTTTTTTAAAGTTAGTTTTCTTTTCACATCAATGCACTGCACCTCAACTTCCAAGGACTGAAAAACAATGGGGCAGAAATTCCTCCCCAAACGCACGAGTACGGAAGGGGTACTCACGCGTCTGGCCGGAGGAAATGCCGGTTTTCAGCACGCACAGCGCATGCGCTGAAAACCGGCATTTCCTCTCCTCCAACCCAAGAGGTGAAGAGGCTAGCGCGTGCGCTGTAGGGGGCAGCGCGTGCGTCTTGGATTTCCTCTGTTTTGGGGGATTTGCGCATGTGTAAAGGCCTCCGGTCTTTACGCTTGTAAAAAGCACACGTATTTATTTTTTACAGGTAAGTGGTGTTTTAGTGTAATTTAGAATTTTTTTCCCCCACAGGTTTATTATTTTAAAGAATCTACAATAAGGTAAGTTTAGTTTTAGACCCTTTTTATTAAAAATTTATTTTTTTCAAAAAAAAAGATTATTGTTTAAATTATTTTTTTAAACTTATTTATACTTAATTTAATGATTGGGATGTTTTTTAAATTTTTATTTAAAGTTTAAATAGTGTTTTGGGCCCCCGTAGTTTTCATGAGTTTGACAGTTCTTACTCTCAAACTCATGAATGAACCTTCCCCTCCCGATTGGTTGTACAGTGCTCACCTGATCCCAGCTGGCACATCGCACTAACTACACCGCTGGATCAGGTAAGCACTGCGCGCTGACATCTGAACCGGGCCTGTGACAGGAAATGCAAGCAGGCCCGGGCTTCAGATGTCAGCGTGCAGGGTGAGTGCAGATCGGGGGCTTGCACCCGCGGGAAGCCCCCGACCCGAATTTTTGGCCCAATGTATTGCAAAATGTATTTTATTTATTTAATGAATGTTACAAGCACTCTGTAGAACAGGACTGGAATGATCAATGTTGTGAGGTTCAGTGGCTCCAGCCACTGTCTCCGGATGAACGAGACTGTTCGTAACCTTTGCATCATAATTAACTCCGAGCTGAGTTTCTGACCCCATATCATCTCCATCATAAAAGCTGCCTACTTCCTCCACCGTAACATCACTCACCTTTACCCCTACCTCAGCCCACCTGCTGCTGAAAATCCTCATCCATGCCACTGTCACCTGCAGACTCCACAACTCCAGTACTTTCCGAGTGGCCTCCCATCCTCCACCTTCTGCAGGTTTTAGCTCATTCATCAATCTGTTGCCCGGATCCTACTCTGTACTTATGCCGCCCACTTATCACCGCTGTCCTCGTTGACTACATTGGGGGATGTTGGGGGAGTGCGAACCAATGTTCCTTCTAATTTTTTTAATACTGAGTGGGCCACGAAATCCTTTGAGTGCGCCCTTTTTGTCCACGGGCAAATTTTACTGCAACAACAACTCTTACTACTACAACAGCGACTTTTACTAGTACAACAACGGTTACAACAACAACTTTTACAACATTTACAATAATGGCAGCAAGAGCAGCCACTTATAAGCATATATACAGTAATGCCATATTGCCACCCCACCGTCTCAAATCATGAGACAATCAAACAAGGTTCCATACAACTTTAACATAACTTCTCTGCTTTTCAATTCCATTCCTCTAGAAATGAACCCCAGTGCTTTATTTGCACTTTTATGACTTTTTTAACCTGCGTTGCTACTTTTAATGATTTGTGAATCTATACCCCTAGATGCCTTTGCACCTAGAATCATAGAATGGTTACAGCACGGAAGGCGGCCACTTGGACCGTCGAGCCCGTGCTGGCTCTCTGCAAGAGCCCTTCAGCTAGCCCCACTCCCCCATCCTTTCCCTGTGGCCTTGCAAATTTCTTTCCTTCAGATACTTATCCAACTCCCTTTTGAAAGCTGTGATTGAATCTGCCTCCACCACCCTTTCAGGCAGTGCATTCCAGATCTTAACCACTCGCTGCGTAAAAAAGTTTTTTCTTACGTCGCCTTTGGTTCTTTTGCCAATCACCTTAAATCTGTGTCCTCTGGTTCTCGACCCTTCTGCCAATGGGAACAGTTTCTCTCTATCTACTCTGTGCAGACCCCTCATGATTTTGAACATCTCTAACAAATCTCCTCTGCTCTAAGGAGAACAACCCCAGCTTCTCCAGTCTATCAACGTAACTGAAGTCCCTCATTCCTGGAATCATTCTCGTAAATCTTTTCTGCATCTTCTCTAAGGCCTTCACATCCTTCCTAAAGTGTGGTGCCCAAAATTGGACACAGTACTCCAGTTGGGGTCGAACCAGTGTTTTATACAGGTTCATCATAATTTCTACGCTTTTGTACTCTATACCTCTATTCATGAAGTCCAGGATCCCATAAGCCTTTTTAACTGCTTTCTCAATCTGCCCTGCCACCTTCAATGATTTGTGCACACATACCCAGAGGTCTTTCTGTTTGTGCACCCCCTTTAGGATTGTACCATTTAGTTTATATTTCCTCTCCATTCTTTCTACCAAAATGTATAACTTTGCACTTTTCTGCGAGGTCAAACTGACTGGCCTGTAGTTGCTGGGTTTATCTTTACACCCTTTTTTGAATAATGGTGTAACATTTGCAGTTCTCTGGCACCACCCCCATATCTAAGGAGGATTGGAATATTATGACCAGTACCTCCCCAATTTCCTCCCTCAATTCCCTCAGCATCCAAGGATGCATCCCATCCACTCCTGGTGACTTATCTACTTTAAGTACAGCCAGCCTTTCTAATACCTCTATCAATTTTTATCCTATCAAGTATCTCCACTAACTCCTCCATTACCTCTACTCCATTTAGACTCTTGTTTTCCAAGGAGTAGGTAGCCTCCTTATTTCTCCTACCAAAATGCACCACCTCACACTTAACTATATTGAAATTAATTTGTCATTTACATGCCCATTCTGCAAGTTTGTTTACGGTATAATTAATTAAAAGCTTTTACAAACATGTACAAACTCAATTTTTTTTAAAATTACTTGGCAGAAATGACTGGAATATAAAAGAACTGCATAATAATGCATTAATACTTCAGAAACGTCATTCAGTTACACAGTTGTGCATCGACAAACAATCCAAAAGTCCAAGGTGAGCTGAAAGAGACATATCTATTTCTGCAATTTGCACTAATTTTAAAGTTTGTGCTGTTTTAGCCCATCCCTCCTGTCACTATAGCAATGGCTGCACAAGCAGCGGCTTTCCTATGGCGCTGACGTGCTGGACGTCCACATAAGTCATTAGGATATTTTTCACAATGCAACCAGACACCCAACAAATATAAAGTGTTGTAGTTCTTTAGTTCACAGTACTAAAAAAGTTGAACAAAAACATGTATTTTCAACTTCAATCACTTCCATTAATAAACATTTTCTTCTTGAACCAGCATATCCCCCATGTAACATGTCAGAAATGCACAATAAAATCACATACACAATTTGTGTTACCGAATTAAAAACAAAAATCAGGAAAAGTTATGATTTAACAGAAATAAACATTCATCTTTCTTCCAGGAGAGATGAACCAATCAGACTGACTAGGAAACATTTATTAGTATGGTGATTAATTTAGATGTTAATTTACGAATTTCGCTTCTAATGTTTTGCTCTCAAACATTCTCCACAATATTAATCCCTGTTCGTAAGAGTAAGGAAGTCTTACTACGATTGTACAGGACTTTGGTGAGACCACACCTGGAGTACTGTGCACAGTTTTGGTCTCCTTATCTCGGAGGATATACTTGCCTCAGAGGCAGTGCAACAAAGGTTCACTAGATTGATCCCTGGGGTGAGAGGGTTGTCCGAAGAGCAGAGATCGAGTAGATTGGGCCTATACTCTCTGGATTTTAGAAGAATGAGAGGTGATCTCATTGAAACATATAAAATTCTGAAGGGGATTGACAGGGTAGATGCTGAGAGATTATTTCCCCTCGCTGGAGAGTCTAGAACTTGGGGGCATTGATAAAGGGTCAGCCATTTAGTACTGAGATGAGGAGGAATTTCTTCACTCAGTGCGTTGTGAATCTTTGGAATTCTCTACCCCAGAGGGCTGTGGATGCTCAGTCAGAGTATTTTCAAGGCGGAGATAGATAGAAACACGGAAGACAGGAGCAGGAGTAGGCCATTCGGCCCCTCGAGCCTGTTCCACCATTTAATGAGATCATGGCTGATCATCCAAATTCAGTACCCTGTCCCTGCTTTCTCCCAATATCCCTTGATCCATTTAGCCTTAAGAAATATATCTAACTCCTTCTTGAATATATTTAATAAGTTGGCCTCAACGGCCTTCTGTGGTAAAGAATTCCACAGGCTCACCACTCTCTGGGTGAAGAAATTCCTCCTCATCTCAATCCTAAATGGCTTACCCCTTATCCTTAGACTGTGACCCCTGGTTTTGGACTCCCCCGCCATTGGGAACATCCTTCCTGCATCTAGTCTGTCTAGTCCTGTTAGAATTTTATGTTTCAATGAGATCCCCTCTCATTCTTCTAAACTCTAGCGAATATAAGCCTAATCGACCCAATCACTCTTCATATGTCATTCCTGCCATCCCAGGTATCAGTCTGGTGAATCTTCGCTGCACTCCCTCCATGGCAAGAACGTCCTTCCTCAGATAAGGCAACCAAAACTGCACACAATACTCAAGGTGTGGTCTCACCAAGGCCCTGTACAACTGCAGCAAGACATCCTTGCTCCTGTACTCGAATTCTCTCGCTATGAAGGCCAACATACCATTTGCCTTCTTAACCGCCTGCTGCACCTGCATGCTTACCTTCAGCGACTGGTGCACAAGGACACCCAGGCCTCGTTGCACTTCCCCTTTTCCCAATCTATTGCCGTTCAGATAATAATCTGTCTTCCTGTTTTTGCCACCAAAGTGGATAAACTCGCATTTATCCACATTATACTGCATCTGCCAAGCTGCCCAATCACTCAACCTGTCCAAATCATACTGGAGTTTCTCTGCATCCTCCTCACACCACACATGCCCATCCAGGTTTGTGTCATCTACAAACTTGGAGATATTACATCTAGTTCCCTCGTCTAGATCATTAATATATATTGTGAATAGCTGGGGTCCTAGCACCGATCCCTGCGGTACCCAACTAGTCACTGCCTTCCACTCGGAAAAAGACCCGTTTATTCCAACTCTTTGCTTCCTCTCTGCCAACCAGTTCTCTATCCAAGTCAGTACCTTACCCCCAATCCCATGCGCTTTAACTTTACACGCTAATCTCTTATGCGGGACCTTATCGAAAGCCTTCTGAAAGTCCAAATACACCACATCCACTGGTTCTCCCTTATCTATTCTACCAGTTACATCCTCAAAAAATTCCAGTAGATTAGTCAAGCATGATTTACCTTTTGTAAATCCATGCTGACTTTGTCCGATCCTGTCACTGTTTTCCAAGTGCTCTGCTATTACATCTTTTATAATGGACTCTAGCATTTTCCCCACTACCGATGTCAGGCTTACTGGTCTATAATTCCCCGTTTTGTCTCTACCACCTTTTTTAAATAGTGGGGTTACATTAGCTACCCTCCAATCCATGGGAACTATTCCAGAATCTATAGAATTTTGGAAGATGACCAGCAATGCATCTACTATTTCTAGGGCCGCTTCCTTAAGTACCCTAGGATGTAAATTATCAGGCCCTGGGATTTATCGGCCTTCAATGCCATCAATTTTCCTAACACCATTTCCCTACAAATACTGATTTCATTCAATTCCTCCCTCTCATTCGACCATATGTTCCCCGACATTTCTGGAATGTTATTTGCGTTCAAAGTATGTATTTAATTGGTCTGCCATTTCTTTGTTCCCTATTATAAATTCCCCTGAATCTGACTGCAAGGGACCTACGCTTGACTTCACCAATCTTTTTCTCTTCACATATCTATAGAAACTTTTACAGTCAGTTTTTATGTTCCCTGAATGCTTACTCTCATATTCTATTTTCCCCTCTTAATTAATCCCTTTGTCCTCCTTTGCTGAATCCTAAACTGCTCCCAATCCTCAGGTTTGCTGCTTTTTCTGGCCAATTTATATGTCCTCTCCTTGGATCTTATGCTATCCCTAATTTCCCTTGTTAGCCACGGTTGAGTCACCTTTTTTGTTTCATTTTTATGCCAAACAGGGATGAACAAATTCTGTAGTTCATCCATGCTATCTTTAAATGTCTGCCAGTGCCTATCCACCGTCAATCCTTTAAGTAACGTTCCCCAATCCATCCTAGCCAACTCGCGCCTCATAGCATCGTAGTTTCCTTTATTTAAATTCAGGACCCTAGTCTCAGAGTCAACGACTTCACTCTCCATCTTAATGAAAAATTCTATCATATTTTTGGATTCTAAGGGAATTGAAGGATATGGGATCGGGCGGGAAAGTGGAGTTGAGGTTGAAGATCAGTCATGATCTTACTGAATGGTGGAGCAGGCTCGAAGGGCCGTATGGCCTAATCCTGCTCCTAATTCTTATGTTCTTAAACAAAGTGTTTCAGCCTTTGCAAGTTAAAATTAGGGAATGGCCCCAAGACTGGTGTCAAATCAAACAGTTGATCCAAAAGCATTTGAGCCATAAACAAAGGGTAGCAGTTATATTTGGCATAAGTACTGCAGAATCGTTGACATCATTGGCACAACAGGTTTTTTTTTTTTAAAAAGTCCAATCGGGTCCCTTGTAAAGGGGGACTGATTTTCTGGTAATACTTGCATTTTTGGCTAACACCCATGCCTGGACTCTCTGGCACATGGCTTGTTTGGCTGATTAATGCCGGCATACTGGCTGTTTTGCATAAACCAGGCTGAGAATGAGGAAATTCCTGACATTAGGGGCCATTTTTGGGGCAGATGGAAGTTCTGTCTCAAACAAGTCTCCACAGAAACTACCAACAAAGGCTGACTTTTGGATCCACGTCCTGATACAATTGCCGACCTCTCCAAAGGACTTCCCAGTGTGGCCAATAGCCCTGCAGATTAGTAAAATGTTTCTTTAACTTAACACTATGCTTGTTACTGGCCAAGATTGTGTGCTGACAAGCACTCGGGTTGTTGAGGTACTTTCTGACTTGCCTTTCTTTGACTGTCTAATAACCCCCTCAGGCCGCACTTGCGCTCCCGTGGCACACTGAAGCTTCGCGCCAGCGACGCTGACTGGAGGCAGCAGCTGCGCGGTAACCGCCCCTCACTAGCAGCCGTCTAATTGACAGGCCAGTCCAGCCACTGACGTGCGTCGGGAGGGTCCTGCCTTCTCTTTGCACGGATTGGTCAGGGAACCCTGGTTGAGAAAGCCTGCAAACGCACGTCTGTGGCTGGACAGGCCTGCCAATCACATGGCTGCCAGTGAGGTGCGGTTACCGCGCAGCTGCCTGCCTCGAGTCAACGTCCCCAGCGCGAAGTTTCAGTGTGCCGTGGGAGCATGAGTACGCGGCCCGTTTATTTAACCACGCGGCCCAATCAAGAGTGCTGCGCGCAGTGGGTGTAACGGACATTCACCAGAATGATACCGGGGCTAAAAGGGTTAAATTATGAGGACATGTTGCAAGGCTTGTATTCCCTTACGTATAGAAGATTAAGGGGTGATCTAATTGAGGTGTTTAAGATGATTAAAGGATTTGATAGGGTAGAAAAAAACTATTTCCTCTGGTGGGGAAGTCCTGAACAAGGGGGCATAAACTTAGAATTAGAGCTAGGCTGTTCAGAGGTGATGTCAGGAAGCACTTCTTCACACAAAAGGTAGTGGAAATCTGGAACTCTCTGCCTCAAAAAGCTGTTGAGGCTAGGTCAATTGAAAAATTCAAAATGGAGATAGATTTTTGTTAGGTAACAGACATGGAGCAAAGGTGGGTAAATGGAGTTGAGGTGCAGATGAGCCATGATCTGACTGAATGGCAGAACAGGGTCAAGGGGCTGAATGGCCTATGCCTATTCCTATATTTCAAATTCTCATCCTTGTCTTTAAATTCCTCCATGGTCTCACCCCTCCCAATCTCTGTAACCCCCTCTAGCATTCCAACCCCTACAGCCTACTCTCTGTGTTTTTGATTCCAGTCTGTTGTGTATCCACCCCCTTCGTCCCACCACTGGTGGCTGTGCCTTAAGCTGTTTAGGCCCCATACTTTGGATTTCCCTTTCTAAATACATCTGCCTCTCCACCTCCCCTTCCTTCTTTAAAACCCATCTCTTTAACCAACTTTTCAGTCACCCCTGCCAATATCTTTTTCTTTGGCTCAGTGTCTATATATTGTCTTTTGTAGTTATCAAATGAAATGTGCACCCAGAATTGTAACATTCCCTCAGGGATTTCCACAAATTAAAAAGCAACTGCATTTTCTAATACTTTTTCTGTCACATTAATTGACCCTCATCAATATCTTACTGAAGTGTGCTACCCAGCCCCTCTATATGTGTATGTTTGAAAATACAAACACGTATGGCTAATCATATTTGAATTATAACAGATATACAATAGTCATCCAACATTTTACAATTCCCACAAGCTTACATTCATTAAAAAAAATTCTATAGTTCACAATGTACTCTCTGTGCATGCAACCCAAAAAATGTAAATTATGGTTTACAGTGTATACTTTTAAAAGCTCTAATTTCTCAGTTGCCCCTGCATTTTGAGCTCAGCACTCTTCATTGTATGAGGAGACTACGAATTGAAAAGACAGGAATAACATACAATGTCAATCATAATATTTACTATAAAGAGTTTTTTTAAAAATTGGTATAAATGTCAGAATGGAGAAAAAAAAAACTAAAATTGGTAACTCTATTAAGTAACAGTCCAGTTCAAGATCAACCTAAAATGAGGATGATTCACCTTATTTAAAAAAAAGTAATGCTGGGACTAGTGGGAGCACTGAAGATTTAACCCTGCAACTATCAGCTCACAGAACAGTGCCCGGAGTCCCTTTAAATAGTCCACCTGGTTCTTCTTGTTGCTGAGTACCAATGCTGCTACAAGTTCACATGTTTAAATCACAAAATATCTTGAGAACATTATTCAATAACAGGGAGATGAAAGTCTGGCCGCGATTTTCCCTACCTCGGCGGACCCGTGGCGGGCGACGTCGGTGGCGGGTTCCGGTCCCGTTCCTGTCTCCATCCCGGCTTCCAACATGACTTTCCCCTGATTGGGCTTGTTAAGTCGCCCAGCAAGTTTCCCGGCCAATTGAAGGAAGTGGGTCTGATAACGTCATTTGATGACGCGTCATCAACCGGTTTCCTTAAAGGGACCATGTGCAAATTTACTTTGACATTTGTGCTGTGTTCTCTACAGCATTGAGGTGCTGCAAACACTGACAAGCACTGCACAGGAGGTGCACGGCTGCACCCAGGCTCTCCCATGACTCCCTCCATATACTTATGGATGGAGTCACAGCACACACGGAGGTTCTCTTCCCTTCTATTGGGTGGAAGAGAGACCAATGCAGCCTGGTTGCACATTGCACTGGAGGGCACAAGCAGGAAAATCAGGCTGCAGTGGCGCAAACCTTTCAATGATCTCAGTAGATCACGAAATGTTACTGCAAAGCCACACTCAACCTCATCCTGCTGTGCCACTCATCACATCCCCACCACTCTGCATTCCCTACCCTACTGCTACACATGCTTACTCACACCAACTTACCTTGCACCTCCAACCATCCCCCTCTATCTACATTATCACTTCCCCATCTCACTAGCCACCCCTCACACTCACCCTCATCCTAGTCCAATCATACCAACTAACAACACACAAGGGTAGGCACTTGTGTGTTTTAGCCAATGTTCATGTGAAGTTTCTGTTAGTGTGCTGTCAATGGTGAGACATAACGGTACCCCCCGCAATGCTGATGAGTGTGAAAGGAATGGTTTGGGCATTGGAGGGATGCTTTATGTTGTTGGTGTGGGGTGGTGCCAACCTGGTGCATAATGTGGCAGCCAGGGTGTGCAGCGTCAAGTGAAGTAAATCTGGCCATGGTGAGGGCATCCCGGGCAGCAATATGGTCGGGTGTTGATGCCCTCTGTCCTGTGCAGCAGCAGGTGGTCGTGGTCAGATTCTGAGGACCAAGGTGAGAGAGTATGAAGTGCAGCCATGCTGATGGAATAGATGGCAGGTGAAGTAGAGATGACAGAAGTGATCTGTCAATGGTGGGAGAGGTAATGAGGTCAGACTGCATGGAGACTTGTGTAAAGACTTGCAGAATTCTAAATCTGTAGTGGAAATACAGATTAGAGAAGCTAGTGGTTAAGGGAACAGGTCTCAATCAGTTGGGAGCTTTGACATGACATTTGAAGCTGTCAAGTCATCAGCTGATTCAATGGGCAGGGACCTCCCACCTCAGCTTCACAGACGAAATCTAGGCACAGCGGGAAACCGGTGGGCGACCTGTCAAATTCAAAAAGCTGGGGAAAAAAGCATTCTTAAGTGGCTGTAAACAAGCATTCTTAAGTGGCTGTAAACAAGCCACTAATAATTTGAATTGTGTCCCCTGCCGCTGCCTGTCGGGTCTGCACAGCGCTGGCAGACCCAACATCGGGAAATGCAGGTGTGCGCGTTTTGACAGTGGATTCCCGACCCGCTATCAATCATTTAAAATTTCACAGCTGACCCACCACCAATCAGGTCCGTTGAGCACCGGCAAAATCGCGGCTTCTATGTTCTACTGAAAAGATGAATGAAAAGTCTGTCACTACTATAATTATTCAATATACATACACTTTTCACACCAATGCCTAGAAAGTAACCTAAAGACCTCTGTAGGATTTTTAATGATTTGTTCATCTTTCAACACTTCTGCCACTAAATCTTACACAAAGGAAATGCATATTTTAGTTGAAATTGGTTTTACTTCAGATTTTTTTTAAACTTAAAACATGGGATGAAAACTCACTTACACTAAAGTCATGCAGTCACAAGTTGCAAAGCATTAGATGCAACTAAAGTCTGTACTTTCTTTACATAACACTAAGACAGGAGCCTTTATACTGACAATGGTGCAGTGAGAAACGTGTCCCATTCGTTAATTTTTTTTAAAACTCCTTCCGGAAATAAATTACTGCATTACTGCTGCACAAACTTCAAAACAGTTTTAATTACTGTTTAAAAGAATGCTGGAAACATCCAGCTGCCAGCCACAAATTCTAATCACCATTAAGCTTTCAGGAGACAGGTGTTGGCACTGTTTTTAACAAGTCACTGGGAAGAATTGCTTTGTGCAGCTGGTCCAAATAAATCATGCCGAACATGTACATATTTTCAACACAAAAATTCATTTAAAATAAGCTCTCTATTTCCTTGATAGTTCAGCATGTTTATCTGTCAACCAAACAGACCAGGAAGGTGCCAGGTTCCATCCCTGGTCTGTCTCGAGTAAATCTCAGCTGGAATTGCTGGAACAATATAAATGCCCAGAGGCCCTCTTAAATTAAGGAAGATAAAATTGGTTAGGGTTCCCACCTCGATCATTAACCAGGTGACCCACTGGAAATGTTAATGAGGACGCTGAGTTAGGATTTGGCTGTAATGTTTCCCGCAGGCAAAGAGCTTGCCATCATTTGCCGTCAAGTTTCACACATGAATACTGTTCGCTTAGACGAAGTGCTCATAAAAGCAAACCACATCAAGGACTCATCACCTTGAGGAAAGGGCGGAACAGAAGAAAATTTTAAAATCGCCCTATAAACTGACAGTTAAACATTGTTTTCTATTTATTAATTTCTATTTAAAAAATTTTTTTTAAGTAGTTATCATGCAAATCACGTAATAGAACAGTATCCTAGTGCCTCTGGTACTGCACCAGCAACACAGAGGTCAGATCCCACCATGGAAAGTTGTGAAACTGAATTCAATAAATTTATGGACTAGCACCGGAAAAACAATAACTGTGAAAGCTGCTGGATTCACTAGTGTCATTTGAGCAAGGGAACCTGCCACTCCTACCCAGTCCCACACTACATGCTTGACTCTCAATTTTCTCCTTCTTGAGCTTTCAGGAGTCATGCAACAGCAAGTCATTTAAAATAACTGGATTTTTTTGGTTGTCCAATGCATTTCTTTTCCCCTTTTAGCCTGTTTTTTGCAATGCACCATTTCCCAATCAACCAACCTGCTCCTAAACCTCAACCATTGTGATTTAAGCCAACTGCTCACTCCCAGAGTAGTCTAAAGTTACTTGCCATTTATTTATTTTTTCTATATACAGACAATACTGCAATAATCGGGAACCTCCCACAAGATGAACCACATCTCTTGCATCCATTGTTCATTACTGATCGCCTCCTTACCTGTTCAGTGAACTCGGCTCAATACACCACTGACTATTTTTGCTCCAATGAAAGTAGCACAAAGAGAAAGAAACTTGGGCTTGTGCAAACAGAAATGCCCAAAACCAACTTGGGATCAAACATGTATCAACAATTCACATCTAACAAGCTCTCATTGTAGACCAGAGCCCCTAGTATTCCATGATTGGTCACTAAAATTGCTGCAGAATTTAACGTTCACCATGAAATTTCTCCCACCATTTTTCCATTTGATTTCCTTCCCCAATATTCCTCCATTGTAACTGTTCTGGATCCAATGCCTGATGAATCAATACCTATGTCTGCTGTTCTGATTCTGAATGGTGTCTCGTGACACCAGTTTATTAATCCCAATTGATATGCAGTTTAGGGTTGCCAACTCTGACTGGATGTATTCCTGGCGGTTTCATTGCATGACATCCTGCCTCCCACTGCCCCGCCCCCATGCTCCCGCCATTGGTCTAGCCACATGTCCATCCTCAGGGCACACCATCTTCCCACACCAACTGAAAAGCCAACAGACACTTCATGACTCAATTGGATGATTCTTGACTGTCAAACAGCCTTTTTTCCCCAAATCCTATACTGTTATAACTAATAAACAAAAGTGTTCAAAGATAGTGGGAAAAAAACCATTTTTTTTTTTAATGCTGCTATGATTTTTCTGCTGGGCTGCTTGCAGCAGTGTCCTGGAGATTCATCTTCAATTCCTGGAGACTCCAGGGCAATTCTGGAGGGTTGGCAACCATAATGCAGCGCCTTAATTTTCATGCATTCCACACCCAGCACACTTCACCTTTCCACTGAAACGTGCAAGGTATGGAATGCACGGGTGTTATGTAACTTCAATGATCTTGGTTCCTTTCACAACCTCAGGACATCCCAAAGCACTTCACAGCCAATGAAGTACTTTTGAAATGCAGTTACTGTTGTAATATACGAAACGTGGCAGTCAATTTGTGCACAGCAAGGTCCCACAAACAGCAATGAGATAAATTAACAGACAATGGGGGAGAAATTCGGTTGATAGCGCCACCGATTAATGCCTAAAGAGGCCGAGAAGTGGGGCACTAGCCAATCTCCGGGCGGGCACAAGGCGCCTAGCGCCTCACCCCATATTGAACATGCATTTAGCGCCGGCGCTAAATCTTAGCGCCCGCTCATGGGCGCAGGCTGATTATGACGTCATTTGAGTGTGCAACGCCTTTTGGGTGCCCCGGACCGGAAATTCAGTGGCGCCCCCCTCCGTAGCGCCTGCCACTAATAGTGACAGCTTACCTGGGCCTTACCAAGTCGCTCTCGGGCTGGAGGAGCATTATTTAAAGGGGACTGGTGTGGTTTAAAAGCGGCAGCCATTTTTGGATCACAACTTCCTCGAGAGCTACAAAGAGTTGCTGAGCTGCACACTGAGAGCCATTTGACCACTGAGCCAGCGTAGGCAGACGATCTTCAGCCTTCTGACCATCACCTTGCTGGTCGTGAGCCTTGACAACGGGGAACCTTCCTGTGGGCACTTATTATGGGGGCTGCATTGGAGGGGAACGTCCTGCTGCTGAATCATCTGGAAAGGGCACTGAGACGCAGGGAGAGGGGGGGCAGGCATGGCCAGACGGAGGAGGGCCAACAGACGTCGCCACAGCAGACCTTACGCTGGCAGGGTTATCCGACAGCAGTTTTCCTACATGAACATGCCGGAGGAGCAGTGTGTCAGAAGGCTGCGATTTAGAAAGGAGGTGGTGACTGAGCTGTGCCAGCTGCTTCAGCCAGATCTGCAGCCTCAGATAAGGTACAGGACATCTCTGTCGGCGGCTGAGAAGATGGCTGCTGGCCTGAACTTCTACGCGAGCAGCTCTTCTCAGGTTGCGCGTCAGAGGCTGATCAGAAGTAGCTTCTAGGCCCCTCTCACGGAATGCTTGCTGCCATTCCAAGAACAGGAATGGAACCGGTCTGATACCCCCAAGCCTGTGAAGGGCAAGATGCATGTAAATAGCAGGCACGGCCATTGTAAATGAAGAAAGTGTTTCATTACACAAAATGTGGTTCCTTCAAACATGAGAAAGCTATGGCAACAGAAAGCAAAACTAATACACTGACACATAACTGCCTCTCACACCCGGGAGACTGTCCAAAACATAAATCACATTCCGACCATCTTCCTTGGCCTTGATTCCACTGCGCCAACCAAAGCATCCAATGCCCCATCAGTGAGGCGTTCCGCCCTCTGCCTCACCCTTTCCATGTCTTGCTAGGCTGGTGTGCCACAGGTAGGCTCCCACCGCTTTGAAGGCCTACAAGGCAGTGAGTGTGTCTGGTGATGCCAATTGACCTGCCCTTTAAGAGTTGGCCGGCGCCACTGTGTCTCAGGGAAAGTGATTATTGACAGCACCCTCGCTGTGCCCCGCCGCCGCGAAATTGGGTTGTGCCGCCAGGTTACCGCCTTAAGAGTAGTGTGCAGCGCCTGATTTAGCGCCGCAATCACCTTTAGGGGCGCTGCAACCCAATATCGCGCTAGGTGGCGCTAAATTGCGCCTGGTGCTAAACTTTGCGCATCGCCAGGACGAGTGCCCCAAACGCGGCTATACCGAATTTCTAGGCCAATCTGTTTTAGTGATGTTGGATGAGTGATAAATATTGGTCAGGACACCCCTGCTCCTCTTCAAAATAGTGTCTTGGTACCTTTTACGTCCACAGGATAGGGCAGGCAGGGCCTCAGTTTAACATCTCATCCGAAAGATGACACCTCCGACAGTGCAGCACTCCCTCAGTAGTGTACTTGAGTGTCAGCCTCGATTTTGTGCTCAAGTCTCTGCAGTGGGACTTGAACCCACAACCTTCTAACTCACAGGCAAGAGTGCCACCACTGAGCCACAGCTGACACTGTAATGTATGTAATGTATATATACCTTAAGGGAGAGAACTACTTTTTACAGCTCCTGTATACTGTAGTACCGGCAGTGACCACACCTGTATATAAACCCTGAGTAGTGATCTGTACAGTTAGTTCTAGAGTAACCCTCATTCAGTAAACACCTGTTGAATCGTTCCCTGCAGTCTGTTGTCTGATTATTGAAGGACACAACATTAAGATACACGGACATAACAGACACCATGGAATGCTTTGCTACAGGCAGAGACTTCTGCATCTTTTAAGAGAAAATTGGATAAATATTTGAAGCAGAGGAAGATACCGGGCTTTTGGGAGAGAGCAGGGCAGTGGGATTAGTTTTGAGTTGCTCTAGCAAAAAGCTGGCTCAGACATGATATGCCACACAGCTGGCTATTGTGCTCTAAACTTCTACTAGTTCTACAAAATGTGCTGAGCGGCGGACCTGCGAGAGGCAAAGAGTCAGCGAGAGGAGAGAAGTAAAAAGTAATCGAAGTGTGACATCACCAGAAAGCAGGTAAGTGATTGGTAGGTGAGTATTTCTCTCTCACTTTTTTCCAAACTTAATTTTTGTGGTTTATAGTTTCTAGGGTCTCTGCTGTGTAGTAGGGATTTCTGGTAAACAAGGGCACTTGAGTATATCATTAATTGCAGTGTAATTAGTGGTATTGATTTGATTTAATTTAATTTGAATTAATTAAAGGGTAAGTCATGGGAGCACAGCTCGGCCCCGTGGCATGCTCCTCCTGCACTATGTGGGAAATCAGGGACACGGGAACATGACGACCAAGTGTGCTGGAAATGTATCCAGCTGCAGCTACTGACAGGCCGCATTGCGGCGCTGGAGCTGCGAATGCATACATACTGGAGCATTTGCGATGCTCAGCACATCGTGGATAACACGTTTAGGGAGTTGGTCACACCGCAGGTAAAGGCTGCACACGCTGGAAGGGAATTGTGACCACCAGGCAGAGTAGTAGGCGCAGGCAGGTAGTGCAGGGGTCCCCTGTGGCCATCCCCCTTTCAAACAGATATACCACTTTGGATATTGCTGAGGGGGATGGCTTTTCAGGGGAAGGCAGCAGCAGCCAACTTCCTGGCACCATGGGTGGTCCGGGAGGAAAAAAAGTGGGAGAGCTATAGTGATAGGGGATTCTATTGTAAGGGGAATAGATAGGCGTTTCTGCGGCCGCAAATGAGACTCCAGGATGGTATGTTGCCTCCCTGTTGCAAGGGTCAAGGATGTCTCAGAGCGGCTGCAGGGCATTCTGGAGGGGGAGGGTGAACAGCCAGTTGTCATGTTGCATATAGGTACCAACGATATAGGTAAAAAACGGGATGAGGTCCTAAAAGCTGAATATAGGGAGCTAGGAGGTAAATTAAAAAAAATAGGACCTCAAAAAGGTAGTAATCTCAGGATTGCTACCAGTGCCACGTGCTAGTCAGAGTAGAAATAGAAGGATATTTCAGATGAATACGTGGCTAGAGGAATGGTGCAAAGGGGAGGGATTCAAATTCCTGGGACATTGGAACCGATTCTGGGGGAGGTGGGATCAGTATAAACTGGATGGTTTGCACCTGGCCGGGACCGGAACCGATGTCCTAGGGGGAGTGTTTGCTAGTGCTGTTGGGGAGGATTTAAACTAAAATGGCAGGGGGTTGGGAACCTGTGCAGGGAGACAGAGGAAAGGGAAGCAAGGATAGAAACAAAAGACAGGAAGGAGAAAAGCAAAAGTGGAAGGCAGAGAAATCAAGGATGTAAATCAAACAGGGCCACAGTAAATAATGATTCTAAAAGGACTAAGTGTGTTAAAAAAATCAAGCCTGAAGGCTTTGTGTCTTAATGCGAGGAGTATTCGTAATAAGGTGGATGAATTAGCTGCGCAAATAGATGTAAACGGACATGATATAATTGGGATTACGGAGACATGGCTCCAGGATGACCAAGTCTGGGAATTCAACATCCAGGGGTATTCAATATTCAGGAAGGACAGGAAAAAAGGAAAAGGAGGTGGGGTAGCATTGTTGGTTAAAGAGATTAACACAATTGTAAGAAAGGATATTAGCTCTGATGATGTGGAATCTGTATGGGCGGAGCTGAGAAATACCAAGGGGCAGAAAACGTTAGTGGGAGTTGTATACAGACCCTCAAATAGTAATGCTGAGGTTGGGGATGGCATTAAATGGGAAATTACAGATGCGTGCAATAAGGGCACAGCAGTTATCATGGGTGACTTCAACCTACATATAGATTGGGCTAACCAAATTAGTAACAATACTGTGGAGGAGGAATTCCTAGCGTGTATACGGGATGGTTTCCTGGACCAATATATCGAGCAACCAACTAGAGTTCAGGCCATCTTAGACTGGGTATTATGTAATGAGAAAGGATTAATTAGCAATCTTGTTGTGCGAGGCCCCTTGGGGAGGAGCGATCATATTATGATGGAATTCTTCATTAAGATGGAGAGTGAAGTAGTTGACTCAGAGACTAGGGTCCTGAATTTAAATAAAGGAAACTACATTGGTATGAGGCACGAGTTGGCTAGGATGGATTGGGGAACGTTACTTAATGGGTTGACAGTGGATAGGCAATGGCAAACATTAAAAGATTGCATGGATGAACTACAAAATTTGTTCATCCCTGTTTGGTATAAAAATAAAACAAAAAAGGTGACTCAGGGAAATTAGGGATAGCATAAGATCCAAGGAGAGGACATATAATTTGGCCAGAAAAAGCAGCAAACCTGAGGATTGGGAGCAGTTTAGGATTCAGCAAAGGAGGACAAAGGGATTAATTAAGAGGGGGAAAATAGAGTATGAGAGTAAGCTTGCAGAGAACATAAAAACTGACTGTAAAAGCTTCTATAGATATGTGAAGAGAAAAAGATTGGTGAAGTCAAGCGTAGGTCCCTTGCAGTCAGAATCAGGGGAATTTATAATGGGGAACAAAGAAATGGCTGACCAATTAAATACATACTTTGGTTCTGTCTTCACAAAGGAGGACACAAATAACCCCCCAGAGATGTCGGGGAACATGGGGTCTAAATGAGAGGGAGAAATTGAATGAAATCAGTATTTGTAGGGAAATGGTGTTGGGGAAATTGACGGCATTGAAGGCCAATAAATCCCCAGGGCCTGATAATCTACATCCTAGGGTACTTAAGGAAGTGGCCCTAGAAATAGTAGATGCATTGCTGGTCATCTTCCAAAATTCTATAGACTCTGGAATAGTTCCCATGGATTGGAGGGTAGCTAATGTAACCCCACTATTTAAAAAAGGTGGTAGAGAGAAAATGGGGAATTATAGACCAGTAAACCTGACATTGGTATTGGGGAAAATGCTAGAGTCCATTATAAAAGAAGTAATAGCAGAGCACTTGAAAAACAGTGACAGGATCGGACAAAAGGTAAATCATGCTTGACTAATCTGGAATTTTTTGATGATGTAACTGGCAGAATAGATAAGGGAGAACCAGTGGATGTGGTGTATTTGGACTTTCAGAAGGCTTTCGATAAGGTCCCGCATAAGAGATTAGCGTGCAAAGTTAAAGCACACAGGATTTGGGGTAAGGTACTGTCTTGGATAGAGAACTGGTTGGCAGAGAGGAAGCAAAGAGTTGGAATAAACGGGTCTTTTTCCGAGTGGCAGGCAGTGACTAGTGGGGTACCGCAGGGATCGGTCCTTGGACCCCAGCTATTCACAATATATATAAAAGATCTAGACGAGGGAACTAGATGTAATATCTCCAAGTTTGCAGACGACACAAAGCTGGGTGGGCGTGTGTGCTGTGAGGAGGATGCAGAGAAACTAGTGTGATTTGGACAGGTTGGGTGATTGCATGGCAAATGCAGTATAATGTGGATAAATGCGAGGTTATCCACTTTGGTGGCAAAAACAGGAAGACAGATTATTATCTGAACGGCAATAGATTGGGAAAAGGGGAAGTGCAACGAGACCTGGGTGTCCTTGTGCACCAGTCGCTGAAGGTAAGCATGCAGGTGCAGCAGGCGGTTAAGAAGGCAAATGGTATGTTGGCCTTCATAGCGAGAGGATTCGAGTACAGCAGCAAGGATGTCTTGCTGCAGTTGTACAGGGCCTTGGTGAGACCACACCTTGAGTATTGTGTGCAGTTTTGGTCACCTTATCTGAGGAGGGATGTTCTTGCCATGGAGAGAGTGCAACGAAGATTTACCAGACTGATACCTGGGTTGGCAGGAATGATGTATGAGGAGAGATTGGGTCGATTGGGCTTATACTCGCTGGAGTTTAGAAGAATGAGAGGGGATCTCATTGAAACTTATAAAATTCTAACAGGACTAGACAGACTAGATGTTCCCGATGGCGGGGGAGTCCAGAACCAGGGGTCACAGTCTAAGGATAAGGGGTAAGCCATTTAGGACTGAGATGAGGAGGAATTTCTTTACCCAGAGAGTGGTGAACCTGTGGAATTCTCTACCACACATGGCAGTTGAGGCCAATTCATTAAATATATTCAAGAAGGAGTTAGATATATTTCTTGAGGCTAAAGGGATCAAGGGATATGGGGAGAAGGCAGGGACAGGGTACTGAATTTGGATGATCAGCCATGATCTCATTCAATGGCGGAACAGGTTCAAGGGGCCGAATGGCCTACTCCTGCTCCTATTTTTTATGTTTCTATGATTCTATGTTAATTCTGCAGAAATTGACATCAGGATGTTCCAGAATTCTAGTGACCCTGCTCTATATACATTAGAACTGAAAGGAAAGTTTACAAAACATTACAAATGTTTATGGGGAAAGAGCAGAGCAGTGGAACTAATTGGATAGCTCTTTCAAATATCCAGACCAAATGGCCTCCTTCTGTGCTGTGTGATTCTATGAGAAAGGGAAAAACACAATGCCGCTTTGCAAACATTTACGAGTTGCAATTCAAAAATCGACAGTAATCATTGCAGGTTAACACCGGAGCATTTTCAAGAGGTTAGCCTGTCACACCCTTGGAAAAAGTCAGTATCATATTTAACCATTACTCTATTCTAAGTGTGACTAAAAATATAAACACAGAACTATTGACTTTTTTTTTAAGGTTTTCTTTCTCAAATTGGCAAAAAAAAGCACACAATACCTTTCACTCTGGTAAATTAATATACATCCGTTTTCCATGTTTTCTGCAGCTTGTTTCATTTTAAACTTTAGCTGACAATGGAGAATTGCTGTGATGTTGAAAAATACATAGTCAATACTTGATCACAAAACTGAAAAAGCATTAAAAAAAATACCTTGCAGAATTCCTCATCATCAAAGCACAAACTGTTGAAACTTGGCCATTTTTATTCCCACAGGATTTTGGACACTGGATCAGAAGGTCATGAGTTCAAACTCAATTCCGGGACTTGAGCACACTACCTAGGCTGATGCTTCAATGCAGGACTGAGGGAGTGGAGCATTATTATTTGAAATATGTTAAATCGAGGCCTCGAGGCCTCTTCAAAGACGAGCAGGGAGTTTTCCCGGTGTCCTCCAACACCATCAAAAATAGCTTTCGTGATTATTTATCTCATTTGCTGTTTGTGGGACACTGCTGTGCACAAATTATCTACCTAAGAACAATAACTACACTTCAAATCTAATTCATTGGATGTGAAGCATCCTGTTAACATGATAACCCACTATATAAATGGAAGTTCTTACTTTCTATTCAGGCACCTTGAACAGGGATCGTATATACTGGCTCTCAACGCATGGAGACCAACAGGATAAAAAGTTTCACAACAAAAGGGAATAAAAAACTGACAAATAAAAATTAAAAATTCCCAAGAAAAGCTGGCAACATTCAGAATGCATTTTTCCCTATTCCTGCTTTATAGATATGTCTCATTCAGGATGCATACCTTTGTTCTTTGAAATAACTCAGCAAGATTGCATTCAAAAATTGAAAGCTTGTTGTTGTGTCATATCAGACATATTATGGAGGGAAGCTAGCAAAGGAGCTTTGTACATACCTGTCTACGTTAGGTATATAACACCTTATTTTTCAATCTCTACATACAAATGAAATAATTACACAAAAGTAATACAGAAACCGTGTTGGAAAATTTTGCAGCTTAGTACTGAAGCCACCTTGGAACTAACAAGTCATCCATTGAAGTGAGAAATCAAGACAGTATCAGCAAAACAAACAAAGGAAGAAGTATGCAATGGTGGGTAAAATTCTAGCACTGCAATTTCCTCAAATAAATTAGAATTTTCATAGTAAATTTTTGACTGTTTTAGGCAAATGGCAACCTATCTCATGGATCTAACACTGCAGGACAACGCTCAATTACCTTGAAAACCAAAGTAAAAGCAAGCAGTATAATACTCCTATAAACCAGAATCAACCTAGACCAAAGGTTCAAATGAGACTGACTTATGATTTTACAAAGCAAGATCAAATCCAAAGGTGCTTTTACTACAGTGAGACTGATGAAAAGTGAATACTTCTCCTGCCACTGACTGTACTTGGAAATGTGAACAACCTGACTTGTCTTGTTCTGGCAGGAGCATAAATCTACCTTTTTGTAAGTCTTGCAAACTGCTGCCTGATGCATTGACTTCACTTCTGGCAGGCATCTTGAAAAGATAAATCAGCTGTAGGAAAATAGATGAGAGACAGTAGTACAAGGAGGGTGATGTAGCAGTGCACTCCTGAACAAAATTAAAAGCACCTTGCCATACAAAACATTTCAATTCTCAGTTGCTTTTCAAGAACCTGGGCAACACTGGATGTTCATGAATTGAATTTCCTAACAGAGTCCAGTGACAGATTGAAATCATTGTCACATACACTCTTAATGAGCAAGGGTGGAACCTGCATTAGTAAATACTGAAAAGTGAGGATATCTAGAGTAGTGGCACTGCAGAGTTGTATTCATTATCAGGCTACCAATGGACAAATCATTTCCATTTAGTGTGGATGCCGTCCATGATAATTATAAATAGATCAACAACAGAAGAAATCCTTCCTAAAACAAAGCCAACCAAATAAAGGAGCAACGCAGTATGCCTGTTCTTTCATCTGCAACATCAGTGCCATTTGTAGGAGTCTGTGTCACCACCACACCAACCTGCACCAGTTATTTGTGGATAAAATACTGAGTGAGCTTCAAAAACTGCAATTTTCATCTGCAGTGCACTAAATCATCCAACTTTTTAGGTTCTTTATCTGGATACAGAGGTTCTAACATAGATGAGTGATATGTCATACTTCATCTGTAAAATAAATAGCTGAGGAACCCATTACTGATGGAATAGAAGAACTTACTCTGTATAACTTGTCAGGCTTGATTGGCATATGAACATACAAAAAAAGCGTAAAGAAAGGACCGATTGCCCC
The DNA here is from genome assembly GCF_052327205.1 of Somniosus microcephalus. Taxonomy (NCBI): domain Eukaryota; kingdom Metazoa; phylum Chordata; class Chondrichthyes; order Squaliformes; family Somniosidae; genus Somniosus; species Somniosus microcephalus. The sequence continues at coordinate 119,667,220 of NC_140987.1, read as the reverse complement.
ATCCAACTTATCCCATTCAGACATGGTGCAACGCATGTACACCATCAACCCACCCCCTTCCCCATGTTATGTAATCTCTTGGGAGAGACAAAAAGAGAGAAGATACCATAGGCTAATTTAGGGGGGGAAAAAATCTAGGAAATTCCTCTCCAAACCCCAAAGACAATTAAGCAAGTTCCTGGAGATTGCTGTAACGGATAATATGAGCCACTGCTAACCTCACATAACTCTGCAACTTGTGATGTCTTCTATTCAGAGGAACTCATCCAGCTCCCTTTGCAAGGCCTGTAGCGAATCCATACCCACCAAGCTCGGTGAGTCTCTGTGAAAAGTAGTAGTTCCTGGAACCTTAACTCTACGTTATTTTTTCCGATACACCCACCCCCTTCCCTATCTTGCTCGAATAACCCAATCTATCCAAACAGAGTCTATTCCCTTAAAAACTTCAATCATATCCCACTCCCCACACAACTTCAATCATATCCCACTCCCCACACCATCACCAGCCCACCCCCCCCCCCCCCAAAGTCTACATTTCTATTGTGGTGAAAGCCCAGTGCCCTGAGCCTGTCCATGATAACTGTGTCCCAAGACTTGTCCAGGGACTCGATATTTTTTAACCATTTGAGGGGAGCAAAACTGGACACAGTACTCAAGTTTGGAACCATACCAGTATCTTATAAAAGGGAGCACTGTACTTTTGGTTTTGTATTTTATTGCCATAGCTGTACTCTATATACAGGAAACTTTGGTTTATCCGGAGGTTGTATGTCCGGAAACCTCGATCTACCGGCAGAAATCAGGAGCCGTTTGGTTAGGTTTTTTTTCTTCTCGTGGCTTTGTTTTCAACAGTCGGGCTCTGGAAAGTCTCTCTGAAGCTGTTGCTAAGCTACAGAGACGCTTCCAAGGTACGGGCCAACTGTTTACAAGCTGTTGCTAAGCTACGGAGATGAAAACCTCCGTATGCTTCAACATTAACTTTGTATGTCCGGCAGTTTTGATAGATCGGCAACAGCTCGGTCCCGTCGGTGCCGGATATAACAAAGTTTCCTGTACCACCTCTGCAGCCTTGTGATACTGGTCATCGACAATTAGCATATCAAAAAACATTTGAATGTGCGAAAAGACAGGAACATTTTTTTAATTCATTCTTGGGATATGGGCATTGCCGGCAAGACCAACATTTATTGCCCATCCCTTGTTGCCTTCGAGAAGGTGGTGATGAGCCACCTTTTTATACCACTGCTGGTCCATCAAACTTGCTCTAAACATTCATGATGCAACTGAGCATTATGACACCCAGTATATAATCATGTAATATCCTTGGAGAGGCAAAATAAAAAATTAAGAAAAAACCCTAGGCCAATTCAAGGAATTCCAGGAAAAAGAAAATCAAATAAATTTCTCTCCGACCCTGAAGGTGATCAAAACGAGTTTCAGGAGATCACAATGATCATGACCCAACATCCCACCTACCTTTTGTACGCAGTGATATTAGCCACAGCAAAGAACTCGTCCAGCAACTTTTTGAACTGTTGCAGCGAATCCACACAAATCACGAGTTGCTAATTTGTTCCAAGTTTCAACAACCCTCTGTGTAAAGGAAAACCTCCAACCTAGTCTTATGCTTACATAGCTTATATGAATGACCCCTTGTATTTCCTAGACTATTTACTTCAAATAGTGTGTCCACACAGTCTATTCCGGTCATCGTTTAATTGAACACTTCAATTAATCTCCCCAAAGCTTATGCTTTTCTAGAATCAAAAGACCCAGTACTCTAAGACTAAGGGCTTTGAAACTAGAGATCATTCTAGTAGCCCTCTTTTGAACCATTTCCAGGGCATCTATATCACCCAGCACATTAGGGGACCAAAATGAACATGGTATTCCAGGTGAGGCCTTACTAAAGTTTTGTTCAATAACACTATAGTTCTTTTAGTTTTATATGGGCATCGCTGGCAAGGCCAACATGTATTGCCCATCCCTTGTTGCCCTCGAGAAGGTGGTGATGAGCTACCTTTTTATACCGCTGCAATCAATGTGGTGTAAGTGCTGTTAGGTAGAGTGTTCCAGGATTTTGACCCAGCAACAATTAAGGAATGGCAATATTGTCCAAGTCAAGATAACATGTGACATGGAGGGGAATCTAGCCATGGTGGTGTTCTCATGCAACTGCTGACCTTGTCCTTCTAGGTAGCAGAGATCGTGGGTTTGGGAGGTGCTGTCGAAGAAGCCTTGGCAAGTTACTGCACTGCATCCTGTAGATAGTACACACTGCTGGCACGGTGGTGGAGGGAGTGAATGTTTAAGGTGGCTGCCGATCAAGCGGACTGCTTTGTCCTGGATGGTATCGAGCTTCTCAAGTGTTGTTGCAGCTGCACCCATCCAGCTAAATGGACAGTATTCCATCACACTCCTGACTTGTGCCTTGTAGATGGTGGAGAGGCTTTAGGAAGTCAGAAGGTGAGCCACTCACCACAGAATACCCAGCCTCTGACCTGCTCTAGTAACCACAGCATTTATGTGGCTGTTCCAGCCTATAATGTCCTGGTTCTGACTTGCTGCCCTTTATAAATATTGGTACTACAATAGCGTCCTTCTAATCTATATGGGAACAATCCCGATCTCTAATGAGCTATTAAATATATACCAGAGGCTCACTTAACACATCTCCCATTTTTTGAGCACTCTAGGATGAATGCCATCAAGCTCAGAAGCCCAATCAGATTTGAAACCCCTTATTCTTTCCTGGATTACATGTGGATTCACTTTGATATTATTCACTTTAGTGTTAACTGTACATTGTATTACTGGAAACTGAGCATCACCTACTGGATTGAAGACTGATGCAAAGTGGCCATTTAGAACCTTCACCGTGAGCTGGGAGTGGACAAGAATTTACCCTGCAGTGTCCTTTAATAACCCCATCAAATCTTTTATTGCCTTCTGAGTCCTGACTTAGCTTAAAAAGAGACTTTGCTATTGCTACCACAATTATCCATTATTTTCTTTTCAACTAACCTTTTGGCTGTTTTAATGACAGTTTTTGTTGCTTTAAGTTGAGCCCAGATTCTATTCCTGTTCTCCAAGGAGTTATATTGATTTAATTTGCATTTATTTCGGTCTTATTTGTCATTGCACATGACTAATTAGCCACTTTGGGTTGGCTTTGTCATGTGCCCTTCTTCTGACTCTAGGGACATACATGGCTTATTTTTGCCTTAGAAGAGTTTACAAGGCCTCCCATGTTTTAAAATCGGTATTTCCCTGCCTACTAGTTTCAAATCCTCTTGTCATTTTTTGTAAATTTAGCCCTCTTGAAATCTGGAACTAGCATTAAATGTTCAAGCTTTGGTTTGGCTGATCAGATTAAATCTAATTATATTGTGGTCACTGCTGTCCAGGTGTTCCCCACATGGGGGTCTGAAGCTGCTTTTGGGTCACTGCTAAGAACTACATCAAGTAATCAACTAATCCTAGTCTTCTCACTTACATGTTGTGTTTAGGAAATGGTCATTTATAGTATCAACACATCTTTCAGCTGATCTATCCTCTATATTGGATGATTCATCAGTGGACCACTGAAAGCTAAGGAAATTAAAATTCCCCATAATACAAACATTGCCCAATCGAGATACTTTAGTAATTTGTGCCTAAAGTGCTTTATCACAAAGGATTCCTTGTCCTGGAGGCCTATAACAGGTGCCAATGATTAATTTGGGACCTTTAGCTTGAACTAATTGAATCATGAACAATGACCGCTCCCCACCTCAAATCTTGCTCTCGTGCCTTTAGAGGATAACCCTGTATGGTATACATATGCCTGAAATTAAGACCCAAATGAATCACACAGCATTTATCAATATTAAAAGACATCTGCCACATCCAGGCCTATTTCCCTAAGGTATCTAAATTAGCCTGCAATCTATTTATTTCATGCTATGTCTTAACTCCTGTGGACATCTTTTTATCATCAGCAAACCTAAAAATTGTACTACTAATGCCTTCATCCAAATCATTGATAGAGATGGTGAAGAGCAACAGTCATAACACAAATCCATGTGGAAATCCATCAGCGACTAAACCCCACACAGAGCTGGTACCATTAATAAATACCCTCTGCCTATATTGTGAATATTGAAAGAAATTGCAATTAAAAATTTGACCACCAATCCCGCAATCTTACTGAACAGCCTTTAATGCGGCACTTTACCAAAGGTTTTTTTGGGGGCAAATTCAGATACACAATATTACTCACCCAATATACCTTACTCAAATCCTTTCTCATTCTTGCAAATTTAGCTCTCCTGAAATCTGGCCCTAACATTACTTTATCTGCAGCAGTAACTTAGCTGTTCAAGTTAAATCTGATAGTGTTATGATCACTATCGCCCAAGTGTTGTCCAACATGGAGGTCCAACGCCATCTAAAGATTAAGCCTAGTAACTAATTTTCCCTCGTATTTTCTTCAACATGCTGCTTGTGAAAACAATAGTCAAGAATATCTACTATACAACTATTTCAGCTCTGTCCCCCTCAATACTTGACTGTCTCTATCAGACTGAATAATTAGGTAATTAAAATTCCTCATTAGAGATACACTACCTAATGCTGTAACCCTCTTAATTTCTGCAAAGTGTCCTGCCCTGGTTACCCCCTGACCTGGAAGCCCATGATCAATTTAGAGCCAACTACTTGACCCACCTGCAGCCAAATTGCTTCAACTCCTCCCTACAGACAAGTATCATCTCTCTCAGTAACAATTAAATACTCCTTACCAAATAAAGCTACATCCTCCTTTGTCCTTTCCTATCTTTTCTGTGTCTCTTATAACCCTTTAACTGAAATGTAAAGATCCCAAGTAGAAGCAAAACAGAAAATGTCAACAAATAAGATACACCTTGGAACCACTACCTGCACTGATGCCTTTCTTCTAAACCTTTAATGTTTTCTCAGATACACAGACTTGTTGGTCAAAATCAGTGATGCAAGAACTCTTAAAACCATTAAAGGGGCAGGGAGTTTTTGTTGTGGCAAATGTTGCTTGCAGGAGAAGTGACCAAATATAAGCAATGACCAGAGGTATCTGGAAGGAATGGAAGTCCCCCCCACCCCCGTTATTGATGATGCATTGGAAGTCCTGCTGTTGGAGATTCAGCAAAGGAGGGTGGTCCTCTTTGAAGCAGAAAGCCAACCTCTATCAAAGCTGCTTGGATAGAGGTTACAGAAAAGGTAAATGGTGTCATCCAGCAACATTGGACTTGGGAGCAAGTAGCTTTGTGATATTACAAGGAGTGCCAAAGTAAACATCTTTGATGGGCCAAATCAAATTTGTGAACTACAGTGCCCTAATGGTGAACAACCTTTCCCATTTTTTACACACACTTTAAAAAAAATTCATTCAAGGGATGTGGATGTCACCAGCAAGGCCAGCATTTATTGCCCATCCCTCATTGCCCTCGAGAAGGTGGTGAATACAACTGCACTCAGGCCATCTCAGAGGGCTATCTAAGAGTCAACCACATTGCTGTGGGTTTGGAGTCACATATAGGTCAGACTGGGTAAGGATGGCAGATTTCCTTCCCTAATATACTTGTTATACAACAATACGGTAGTTTCATGGTCACCAATACTGATACTAGCTTTTTATTTAAATTCCAGATTTATTTAATTGTTTTGAATTTAAATTCCCCAGCTGCCGTGGTGGGATTATGAACATCATTAGTCCAGGCCTCTGGATTACTAGTCCAGTAACATAACCACTATGCTACCATACCCCCGAGACTGGAGAGAAGCACAGCTTGTGGGACAAACAGGTAGCTTCACTGGGACATAAATGTTGAAAGGTGTTCTACAAACTAACTGCCAAAAGAACTGATATGAATGCTGCATTGGAATATACTCACACAAGGAGAAATGTGAACTAACCACAGCAACATAACTAATATAGGATACAAAATACAGTTAAACATCAATGCTTGTTTTTTAAAACATCTTTTGTATTAGTGTTTCCTACAGAAACCTGTTTTAAGAGTCCAACTTCAGCAGTCCAAGCGCATGCCCATTTTATGTGAGCACTTTGAGTGCCAGGGAGCTCATCCAAAGAAAGTGAAATTTGGCATGGGAGATAATTAGCATATTACAGTGAGGCTGGCGCCAGGCAGCAATACAATGCTCCTTGCCTGCCATTTTTCTTTGCTGCACAATACCTAGTAAAATCGGGGCTACAGAGTCAAAGCTTTCTTTTAAGTAGCTTTGAAAAAGTGGTTCTTTGCCAATGACAACTCCTATCATTTGTGGCATTGAACTCAATACTTGTACCTCTGGCAGAGGTATTTATGTATTTTGTCAAGCCGTAATAGCTGTCTAGATTGGTCTAGCTGTGGCCTCCAAATCAATACTTATTTTATAGTTTGTCCTGTCATTTTTGTGGGCCTGAAGTTTTGGAAATTACTGTTTTTAGCTCTGTTGCCTAAGTAATGGATAAATCTTAAAGTAGATCTATTATCAGAAACTTCAGATTATATGCAAATCAATGTGGTCACTGAGAATCTATTGTACTCACCCATGCAGCCCAGGGGGACAAAAGCTTGGCCACCCTTGGTCTAGGTCCAGTGTCAATGTTTCAAGAACAGGACACTGGAACGCTTTGACACCTTCGTGACTTTCGCTTTGATGTTGGGGCTGAAGTCCTGAGGCTAAAACTACAGAAGGCTGTGTGAATCATGATCCTGACACTTTTCCTGGGCTTCTGATATGACACAAAAGATAACTCTAGTGATGGTGTCCCTTGGAACAATTCTTGGGAATGTTCTCTATTTCACCTGAAGCTGTCCTTTCACGAGCTAAAACTGTGGGTCTTTTTTGTTGCCCATCAAAATAAGACAATCTATTTGTAGGATTTCCTCCTATTGAAATTAGCATTCATAATGAGCATTGCTGTTTAACCTGGTGCAGTGTACTTCTGGAAATCACTATCTTAAACCACACAAAAACAACTTATGGATACTGATCGCTGGAAACGATCAATGACAAGATGTGCAGATCTTGAAACTAAATACATGAATTGGTCAAAGTTGAGAACAAGTCAACTAAAGATATGAACCAAATTACATTGCAGTAAATTATTCTCAAGACAAAAATTTTGTGTTGTTGATTTCAAAATGAAGTTTACAAAATATTTACAAAATTAAGGGACTCACAAGTTATATGAAGACAAGTGAAACAGTCTAACTTTTACCTGGTGCACTTGACAACAGAAGTAGCTGATGCAACCAGAGTGTGACAGGAAGGGACAGAATGTTTAAAAATAAGAGTGGAACAGAAAATGGGGCCAAAACAAGGAGAAATGGTAAAAATGCAAAGTTAAAAGCTCTATATCTGAATGCATGCAGCATTTGTAACAAGATAGATACAAATGGGTATGATCTGATCACCATTACAGAGACGTGGTTGCAAGGTGATCAGGGCTGGGAACTGAGGGTATCTGACAATTCGGAAGGACAGACAGAAAGGAAAGGGAGGTGGGGTGGCTTTGTTGGTAAAGGATGGGATCAGTGCAGTGGTGAGAAGTGATATTGGATCAGAAGATCAAGATGCAGAATCGATTTGGGTGGATATAAAAAATAATAAAGGGAAAAAGTCTCTGGTGGGCGTAGTCCCAAACAGTAGCAATACTGTTGGACAAAGTATAAATCAACAAATAATGGAGGCCAGTAAAAAAGGTACAGTAATAATCATGGGTGATTTTAATCTCCATATTGATTGGACAAATCAAATTGGCCATGGTAGTCTTGAGGAGGAGTTCATAGCGTGCATCTAGGATGGTTTCCGAGAACACTATGTAATGGAACCAACCAGGGAGCAGGCTATCTTGGATCTGGTACTGTGTAATGAGACAGAATTAATAAATGATCTCATAGTAAAGGATCCTCTTGGAAAGTGTCATCATAGCATGGTTGAATTTCAAATTCAGTTGGAGGGTGAGAAAGTTGTATCTCAAACCAGTGTCCTGATCTTAAACAAAGACAATTACAGTGGCATGAGGGCAGAACTGACTAAAGTGGACTGGAAAAATAAATTAAAGTGTAAGACAGTTGGAACGCAGTGGCAGACATTTAAGGAGATATTTCATAACTCTCAACAAAAATATATTCCAGTGAGAAAGAAAGATTAAGAGAAGGGTGTTGAATCCGTGTGTTAATGGAGACACGGAATGCAGCAGTTGATTTAACAAGTGTTTACTGAACAAAGTCTGGAGGTGAACTAACTATACAAGACGCTATATAGGCTTATATACCCGAGTGGTCACTACCGGTACTACAGTACACAGGGGCTTCAAAAAAACATAGTTCCTCTTCAAGGTACATACACTACAATTCCTCCCCTTTTAGATAAATAGTACATAACATTTTAAGTAATCATTAAATAACATTTTTACAAGAACAATAATCTACACATTTGCTGAAGTTAATCAATTACAAATTCAGTCTCTCTGGAGGCTTCCTGACTCGGTCCGGATAACGCCTCAGTGGTGTAGTAGGTTTCGGTGGTGTAGTAGGTTCTTTTGGCAAGGTCGATTCGGCTTGAATGCCAGCGTCGGGTTCATCTGGTTCCAGTATCACCGGATCGGAGGTAGATACTATGGGTATCTCTGCTTCATCATTAGGCGTATAGAGTTGTGGTGTAGGTTGTCCCTTTTCGGATGACTCTATGATCTGGTCAGCATGGCGCCTTATTATGCTTTCTCCAATGTCCACGGTATACATCAGCAGTCCTAGTCGTGTGCAAATAGTTCCAGGCTGCCATTTCTCGGTACGGTAGTCCCGGGCCAAAACTTGTTGACCTATCTGGAAGGTTCTAGTTGGGCTTTCATTCATGCTTTGAAAGTGCCGGTTCTCTACGTCCCTTCTGATGTTTGGCTTGATCAAATCCAGCCGGCATCTTAGCCTTCTATTGAAAAACATCATGGCGGGGGTTTGGTTTGTAACCACGTGTTGCATTCCTGTATGCAAACAAGAAGTTATCTACCTTATGTTGTAGATTTATGTCTTCATTACCCATGGCCTTTATGGCCTTCTTGAAGGTCTGGACAAACCTTTCAGCTAATCCATTGGTGGCGGACGTGTAGTGCTTAACCCCATTGTTTTTTTTAAGAACTTCCTGAATTCTTCGGATACAAATTGCGGTCCATTATCAGAACAGATCTGTTCAGGCAGCCCATTCCTGGCGAATATGGTCCTTAATACGGTGATGGTTTTTTCCGTGGTGGTGGTGGACATCTTTATTACCTCCGGCCACTTGGAGTGTGCATCCGCCGCGATTAAGAACATTGAGTCCATAAATGGACCAGCAAAGTCGATATGTACCCTTTGCCATGGAGATGAGGGCCACTCCCATGGATGTAGAGGGGCTTGTGGTGGGGCGTTTTGGACCTTCTGGCATCCTAGACAGCTCTTGGTCATTTCTTTGATGTCTCCATCGATGCCTGGCCACCACACAAACGCTCTGGCTAAGTTCTTCATTTTCACTCCACCCAGATGCCCCTCGTGAAGCTCCTTTAGCACTTTATCCTGGAGTTTGGGTGGAATCACCACTCTGGATCCACACATCAAGGTTCCTCGGCACACTGACAGCTGTTCTCTTCTTTGCGAGAATGCTGGCAACAGTGGTTCGCCATGTGCTGGCCATCCCTTCACCGTTAAATCGTAGACTCGTGAGAGAGTCGGGTCATTTCTCGTTTCCTTTTCAATGGTAGAATTTGTCACTGGTAGACATTCCACTATGGTCGAGTGGAACGTCTCCACTGGGTCCACTGTAGGCGCCTCTTCTACCGTTGGCAACGGTAGGCGCGATAACACATCAGCATTCCCATGCTGTTTTGTTCCTTTGTATTCTATGTCATATTGGTGTGCCCCTAGGAAAAGGGACCACCTCTGTAGCCTTTGCGCTGTCATAATGGGAACGCCCTTTTTAGGGCTGAATATGGAGACGCGGGGTTGATGGTCAGTCAACAAGGTAAATTTTTGTCCGTGTAGGTAATGGTTGAATTTCTTCACCCCCCACACCAGGCTGAGTGCCTCCCTGTCAATCTGGGCATAGTTACGCTCAGCTGAGTTCAATGAGCGTGACGCAAAAGCTATCGGCCGCTCCGAGCCATCAGGGAATCTATGCGATAATACCGCTCCCACGCCGTAAGGGGATGCATCGCACGCCAGTCTGATTGGCAGTGATGGGTTGTAATGAGCCAACACTTCCTTGGACATGATCAAGCCTTTGCATTTATGGAAGGCACGTTTACAGTCTTCGCTCCATTTCCAAATTACTCCCATTTGTAGCAGTGCGTTAAGAGGGTGCAGAACCGTTGACAAGTTCGGTAAAAATTTATGATAGTAATTTATTAATCCCAGGAACGACCTTAATTGTGAGACATTTTCAGGCGCGGGGTCTTTTACGACTTTCAGGTGACTTATGCAACCCTTCTTCGTTAATGACATGGCCACAATATGATATTTGTTCCTGGAAAAATTCGCACTTGGGGCGATTTGCTCGTAGGCCCCGTTCTCTCAGCCTCGTGAGCACCTGCTCCAAATTGGCAAGGTGCTCGTTGTCGTTTTCTCCTGTTACAAGGATGTCGTCTAGGTAGCATTGAGTCCCCGGAATCCCTTGCAGGACTTGTTCCATAGCTCTTTGCCAGATAGCTGGAGCTGATGCTACTCCGAAAACCAGTCGATTGTACTGGTACAGGCCTTTGTGTGTGTTTATCGTGAGATACTTTTTAGAGGCCTCCTCAACCTCCATCTGTAGATATGCCTGTGCCAAGTCAATTTTGGTGAAACGTTTCCCTCCGGATAGTGAGGCGAAAATATATTCTATCCTCGGAAGAGGATACTGTACCGTGTGAAGAACCGGGTTTACAGTCACCTTGAAGTCCCCACAGATGCGAATTTTTCTCTGTTCTTCAGATTTATCATTATTCAACGTTTTCTTCATGACCGGGACGATGGGTGTTGCCCACTCGCTCCAATCTACCCTGGATAACACGCCTGCTTTTTCCAAATTCTCCAGCTCTGCCTCGACTGCTGGACGAATTGCGTATGGCACCGGCCTTGCCTTAAAAAACTTGGGAATTGCCGCATCTTCCACTTTTATTGAGGCGGTGGCGCCTTTCAGGGTTCCTAGTTCTTGTTGAAACACTTCTTTGGCGTTAGCCAAGATTTCTTTTAATCGTCCAGGTATGACGTCATCATCATTTTTTTTTCTTACTGGGCACCGTCAGTGCCTGAATGGAGTGCCTGTCTAAACGTATCTTTCTGATCCATTCACGTCCCAACAACGGTGGACCACCATCTTGCAGAACGTATAAATACAATTTCTGTATCTCCTTGCCGTTGTATACAACAGGCACCCTTATTTTCCCTCTGGGGTATACTTTCTGCCCCGTATATGTCTTCAAGATAATGGATGTGTCTTTCAAAGGTATATGTGGAAATAGCCGCTCGTAATCCCGTCGACTTATGACGGTCAGAGCTGATCCTGTATCTAGCTCCATTTTAACTGGGGACCCCGCTATCGTGAGGGTAACCCAAATGGTCTGGTAATCTTCTTTGGCAATTACATTATGTAATTTGAGACAGCTTAGTCTCTTGTTTCCGGAGTCGCTATCGCTCTTCTGGTCTTCGGAGCTACTGTCCGTCATCATTTGTACCTTTCTGTACTTTCTTATTGACCTTTTTACTGTCAGCGGATTTTTTTCCAGATCTGCATACACGTGCAATGTGTCCCATCTTTCCGCATTGCCTGCATGCTTTGTCCTTGAACCAGCAGTCCCTCTGTTCATGGGTGGATCTGCCGCAGCGATAACATCTCTCGAAACCCCGTGTCATTTCATGGGTGCCGAAGTCCTGTGGCTTTTGCTGTATCTCTGCAGCTCCTCTTGCTGCGGCTTCGTATGATACAGCCACACTGAAAGCCTTGTCCAGTGTCAAATCTTTCTCAGAAAGTAGTCTTTTCTGTTTTCCTTCGCTTTGGAGACCGCAGATGAATTTGTCTCATAGAGAATCTGCCAGTCCTGCCCCGAATTGGCAGTGCTTTGACAGCTTTCGTAATTCGGTGAGGTAATCAGCGTTACTTTCATTCTTGTGCTGATTCCTCCTGAAGAATTTGAATCGTTCCGCTATCAGCAGCGGTGTTGGGTTTAAGCGCTCCTGTAGGGTATCAACAATCTCCTTAAAATTCTTGTCCATCGGTTTGGCTGGGGTGATCAAGTTTCGTAACAGCCCGTATGTCCTTGCGCCCATCAGATTGAGAAGTACCGATGCCTTATCATCCGCTACTTCATTCGCCTTGCAATATACCTCCACTCTTTCCACATGTGGTCCAATCCTCTATATCACTATCGAAAGCAGTAATATTGCCAGTCTTAAGCATCCTGAAAATCAAAAATGGCGCCTCCCGCGCTTTTCCTTCTTCCCTGCCGAGTCAAGATGGCGCCTCCTGCGCTTTCCCGCCGCTGCCGCCAACGCTGTTCCCCACGGTTCCCGTTGCGACCTGCAGCTTTTCGCGGTATTTCTATTTTTTTTTATTTGCACATATATTTTAAACAGTTTCTCCGTCACTTGGAGAATCGTTCCCGTCGGCCCCTCTGGGACTTTCCCCTCCCTCTGCTCGGTCCGAACGCCGACCTGCTTTGCAGCCGTCCGTCTCCTGAGTGCTCCACCCTCTGACTCTGTTTGCTTCTGCTTTCCGACTCGCTGCCCGGCCCCGCTGCAGAGCCACCCGATCGAGCCCCAGCCCGCCGCCCAGGAAGGATCAGTGCACTACCTGCCACCAGCCCGTTTAGCTGGTGAAACCACAGTTTTTTTTTGTTTTTTTTTCTTCTACCTTCGTCTGAGGAATCGATCTCCTTGAGGTGCTGCCGAATTGCAGGTAAGTTCGTTTCTAACTCGTCGCCACTGTTGAATCCGTGTGTTAATGGAGACACGGAATGCAGCAGTTGATTTAACAAGTGTTTACTGAACAAAGTCTGGAGGTGAACTAACTATACAAGACTCTATACAGGCTTATATACCCGAGTGGTCACTACCGGTACTACAGTACACAGGGGCTTCAAAAAAACATAGTTCCTCTTCAAGGTACATACACTACAAAGGGAGCACCATCCATGGCTAAATAAGGAAGTAAAGGATGGTATCAAATTGAAAACGAAGGCATGCAATGTTGCCAAGATTGGTGGGAGAGCAGAGGATTGGGACATTTTTAAAAACCTGCAAAGGATGACTAAAAAAAAATAAAGAGAGTGAAGATGAATTATGAGAGAAAACTGGCAAGAAACATTAAAACAGACAGTAAGAGCTTCTACAGGTTTATAAAAAGGAAGAGCGTAGCTAAAGTAAACGTTGGTCCCTTAGAGGATGAGACTGGGAAATTAATAATGGAGAACAGGGAAATGGCAGAGACTCTGAACAAATATTTTGTATCTGTCTTCACGGTAGAAGACACTAACATCCCAAAAATGGATAATCAAGGGGCCACAGGGAAATAGTAATTGGTAAAATAATGGGACTAAAAAACAAGTCCCCTGGACCAGATGGCCTGCATCCCAGGGTCTTAAAAGAAGTGGCTGCAGAGATAGTGGATGCATTGGTTGCAATATACCAAAATTCCCTGGACTCTGGAGAGGTCCCAGCGGATTGGAAAACCGCAAATGTTAACACTCCTATTTAAGAAATGAGGGAGACAGAAAGCAGAAAACTATAGACCAGTTAGCCTAACATCTGCCATTGGGAAAATGCTGGAGTCCTTCATTAAGGAAGCAGTAGCAGGGCATTTGGAAAATCATAATGCAGTCAGGCAGAGTTAGCATGGTTTTATGAAAGGGAAATTATGTTTAACAAATTTGCTGGAGTTCTTTGTCCACCCTGCTTGTTACATCCTCAAAGGTGAACCAGTAGATGTGGTGTATTTGGACTTCCAAAAGGCATTCGATAAGGTGCTATATAAAAGGTTACTGCATAAGATAAGATAAGAGCTCACGGAATTGGGGGTAATTATATTAGCATGGATGGATAGAGAATTGGCTAACTAACAGAAAGCAGAGTAAATGGGTCATTTTCCGGTTGGCAAACGGTAACTAGTGGGGTGCCACAGGGATCGGTGCTGGGGCCTCAATTATTTACAATCTTCATTAATAACTTGGATGAAGGGACCGAGTGTAATATAGCCAAGTTTGCAGATGATACAAAGATGGGTGGGAAAGCAAGTTGTGCAGAGGACTCAAAGAATCTGCAAAGGGATATAGACAGGCTAAGTGAGTGGGAAAACATTTGGCAGATGGAGTATAATGTGGGAAAGTGCGAGGTTATCCACTTTGGCAGGAAAAATAAAAAAGCAAATTATTTAAATGGAGATTACAAAAATGCTACAGTTCAGAGGGACCTGGGGGTCCTTGTGCATGAAACACAAAAAGTTAGCATGCAGGTACAGCAAGTAATCAAAAAGGCAAATGGAATGTTGGCCTTTATTTCAAGGGGGTTGGAGTATAAAAACAGGGAAGTCCTGCTACAACTGTACAGGGTATTGGTGAGACCACACCTTGAGTACTGCGTATAGTTTTGGTCTCCTTATTTAAGGAAGGATATACTTGCATTGGAGACAGTTCAGAGATGATTCATTAGGTTAATTCCAGTGATGAGGGGATTGACTTATGAGGAAAGGTTGAGCAGGCTGGGCCTATACTCATTGGAATTTAGGAGAATGAGAGGTGATCTTATTGAAACATAAGATACTGAGGGGGCTCGACAAGGTAGATGCAGAGAGGATGTTTCCCCTCGTGGGGAAATCTAGAACTCGGGGGCACAGTTTTAGAATAAAGGGTCGCCCTTTTAGAACTGAGATGAGGAGGAATTTCTTCTCTGAGGGTCGTAAATCTGTGGAATTCTCTGCCCCAGAAAGCTGTGGAGGCTGGGTCATTAAATACATTTAAGCTGGAGATAGACAGATTTTTGCAAGATAAGGGAGTGAAGGGTTATGGGGAGCGGGCGAGGAAGTGGCTTTGAGCCCAAGATCAGCCATGATCTTATTGAATGGCAGAGCAGGCTCGAGGGGCCAAGTGGCCTATTCCTGCTCCTATTTCTTATGTTATGTTCTTATTAATGGCAGGACAAAAAAAAATTAAGGCCTAGATGTAACAGGTCGGTGGAAGGGGTATCCAGAAAGATCTGCGTTGCACTAAACCATAATATAATTGGATTAGAAAATTATAATACTTAGGGGGGCATTTAAGTCAGGGGTTCTCAACTGGGGATTCATAACCCGAGAAGATTTTAAGGGGTCCAGATTTTTTTTTTAAATCCGATTTTTAAGAAAAAAGAAAAATACACCATTGCATAGAGGTGGGATGGAGCTGAGCAAACTGACGGCTCCGGCCCTGACACGAACCTCCGTTTTCCCCCTCCCAAACATCTGTGCGAGGACCCTGCTCGTTGAGAAGGGAGAGAGGCAGCAGTCGCTGGTCAGTAAGCACAGATCCCCCCGGCTAGACTTCTCCGTCCTCCACTCTCCTCTCGTCAGGTTCCGCTCTATATTTCAGGCCCACACACTTGTCCTAATGACAAACTGCGTGGGTTTTTATTCACCCTCCCACGGGCTAGTTGGGGCAGTTGCTCATCTACTTTCACCCCTCTCACTGAATCCCTGAATCCTCTCACTACCATATTTCACTAGCGACAACTGTAACCAATTCAGTTCAAGTATCCTGCATCTACTGGGTTCAAACAGTGAGTCGCTGTCTTCATGGAGGAAGAAGAGCAATGTCAACATTAGGAAACTATTAGGATTGACACTTATTACCAGCAAAACTGAAACAGTTTGCAAACTCATTTAAATATTCTGCAGTCTAATTTTTCACCCATTTTCTCTTCTGCTGTCTTCAAAGTGTTGACTCACACTGTAGTATAGTTACAAGGGTGCAACCTCATTCATTCTTCACCTGCAAGCTGATAGCTTGAATGTTAGCAGTCTTGCTCTACCAAGGAGGGCATCACAGGCAGCCCTGATTGTTCACACCCAAT
The DNA here is from genome assembly GCF_052327205.1 of Somniosus microcephalus. NCBI lineage: Eukaryota > Metazoa > Chordata > Chondrichthyes > Squaliformes > Somniosidae > Somniosus > Somniosus microcephalus. The sequence goes on along the minus strand of NC_140987.1, from coordinate 119,651,147 downwards.
GTTGGCCTCCAGCTAAGATTTCAACATTCTAGGATTGTCCTGGAGTCACCACAAATAAAACATTAATCTGGATACTCCCGTGAGCAATTTGGGAGAAAAATCATATGGGCCTTAAAAGAAATTGTGTTTTTTAATCTTCGTTGTACACTTTTGTTTATTAGTTACTAGCTGAAGTGCCCGGCGGTGCCGAGGGTCTTTTGAGGGCATGTTGTTGTTGGAAGAGAGAGAGAGAGAGCGACCTGGGGGGAGAGAGAGAGAGCGACTGGGGGGGGGGGGGGGGGGGGAAAGAGAGAGAGCGACTGGGGGGGGGGGGGGGGGAGAAAAGAGAGAGAGCGACTGGGGGGGAAAGAGAGAGAGCGACGGGGGGGAAGAGAGCGACTGGGGAGGAAAGAGAGAGAGCGCGACTGGGGGGGGGAAAAGAGAGAGCGCGACTGGGGGGGGAAAGAGAGAGCGCGACTGGGGGGAAAGGGTGGGGGAAAGGGGAGGGGGGAAAGGGGGGAAAGGGGGGGAAGGGAAGGGGGAAAGGGGGGAAAGGGGAGGGGGGAAAGGGAGGAGAGGGGGGGAGGGGAGGGAGGGAGGGGGGTGGGATGGGAGGGGGGGTGGGAGGGAGGGGGGGTGGGAGGGGAGTGGGAGTGGGGGGGGGTGGGAGTGGGGGGAGGGGAGTGGGGGGGGGTGGGAGGGGGGGGGAGGGGGAGGGGAGGGGAAGTGGGGTGTGGGAGGGGGGGAGGGGGAGGGGAGGGGGGGGTGGGGGGAGGGGGGGAGGGGAGGGAGAGGATGAGGGGAGGGTCTCCGAGCCCCGCCCCCACCCGATCTCCCGAGCTCCGCCCCCCCCGATCTCCCGAGCCCCGCCCCCCCCGATCTCCCGAGCCCCGCCCCCCCGATCTCCGCCCCCCCGATCTCCCGAGCCCCGCCCCCCCGATCTCCGAAGCCCCCCGCCCAGCCCCCCCCACCGATCTCCGGAGCCCCGCCCCCCCCCCGATCTCCGCCCCCCCCAATCTCCCGAGCCCCGCCCCCCAATCGCCGGAGCCCCCCCCCGAGCCCCACCCCCCCGATCTCCCAAGCCCCCCCCCGATCTCCCGAGGTCCCGCCCTGCGATCTCCCGATGTCCCGCCCCACGATCTCCCGCTCTCCTGCCCCCGATGTCGCGAGCCCCGCCCCCGATGTCCCGAGCCCCTCCCCCCGCCCTCCCGAGCACTGGCGTCCCACTCTCCAAAGCCCCGCCCTCCCGCTCTCCGGAGCACCGCCCTCCCGAGGTGGCTTCAAGACCGCCGATTGCGGCTGTGAGAGACGGCCGGCGGGCCCGGTTGCCGGGGTAACCCTTGCCGCTCTCTAAGCCCCGCCCGAGATCCGCACTCCCGAAAGCCCCCCCACCCGAGCCGAGCGGGGAACAGAGAGAGACGCCGCGTCTCAGCTGCTCACGCACCCTGTATGTCCCGTGACCCTCGTGGCTGACGCCGTTGCCCCGGGTAACGTGACACCGCGGGGGGGGGGGGGTGGAGCTTAGCAGAAGCCGTGGGACAATTATCTAGCTCGGGCGTGGCTGGGCAGGAGAGGCCCAGGCTCTGAGCCTAGGTTCTGAGGCCTTACAAAAACGGGGAAAGGTAGGAAAAAGAATGTTCAGGTAAGAGAAAATATTTGCAAATGAATGAAGTTTTTTTAAAAACAATTTAATAAAAGCAATTTTTTTTTGCTGGAAATGTATATTTGAAAAGAAAGACGCAGAAAGCGGGAAAAAGAATGGAAGCAAGATGGCGGCTACTCACCTCGGTTCAGAACGATAAGGCCCGCCCACACACGCACCGATTGGTCGACCGTCAGGTCACCGAAGCGTAGGATTGGTCAATCGTCCCGTCACTCGGCTGTAGGAGGGCCCGCCCGCACGCGCCAGGAACCCGGCGTACGATTGGTCGACCTCGAAGTCACTCTGTCGCTCATGAGCGGATAATGAGATGCTAATGAGTGGAATTTTGACCGTTTTTCGGATACCACGGGCGCAATTTTTGTCCGGCCGAAACGTAAATACGCTTACGATCGTTTTGGAACGGTGAGCTTTCTTTCGACGTAACGCACGCGTAGGTACGCTCTGTAACTTTCGAGCGCATAGCCGGACAGACGCACACGTGAGGACAGACAGACAGAAGGACAGACAGAACGATCCGTTTATATATATATAGATAGATAGATAGATAGATATAAATAAGATGGGGGGGGGGGGTGGGGGGGGGAGAAGGCGGTTTGGCTGATGTGCCAGGAAGTCGGGATAGCAGTAACAGTAACATGGTGAGTGGGGATGGTCCAGAGAGAATTTTTATACAGAAAAAATACTTGTGTTGTGTTACAGGGGGTCCATGGAATTTTTTTAACATGGGAAGGGGGCCTCATAAGTAAAAAGATTGAGAACCCCTGCCATAAATTTCTCATGTGCTTGAACAGCCTAGTCACTTGTATATAAGACTGAACAAGAAGGGAAAACCATGACAGATAAAACAAAGGAGGTGATGAGCTGAACAACATGCAACTGAAAAGGTAGAAATTCTAATGCCCCAACCAATAATTAAGCATTACTCTCACAACTAATGCCATTTTCACAGACCTAGTCAAACACAGAATCAACCGAAAATGGTATTGATGCAGTGTCCTAGGCCCAACCATCTTCAGCTACTTCATCAATGACATTCCCTCCATCATAAGGTCAGAAATGGGGATGTTTGCTGATGATTGCAGAGTGTTCAGTTCCATTCGCAACTCCGCAGATAACAAAGCTGTTTGCACCTGCATGCAGCAAGACCTGTACAACATTCAGGCTTGGGCTGATAAGTGGCAAGTAACATTCGCCAGTGCCAGGCAATGACTATCTCCAAGAGAAAGTCTTAACCAACTCCCCTTGACATTTAATGGCATTACTGTTGTCAAATCCCCCACCATCAATATCCTGGGGGTCATGTTTGATCAGAAATTTAACTGGACCAGCTACATAAATACTGTGGCTACAAAACAGGTCAGAGGCCGAGTATTCTGTGGCAAGTAACTCATCTCCTGACTCCCGAAAGCTTTTCCATCATCTACAAAGCACAAGTCAGGAGTGTGATGGAATAATCTCCACTTTCCTGGATGAGTGCAGCTCCAACAACACTCAAGAAGCTCAACACCATCCAGGACATAGCAGCCCCCTTGACTGGCACCCCAACCACCGCCTTAAACATTCACTCCCTCCACCACCAGCGCACCGTGGCTGCTGTGTGTACCATCTACAAGATTCACTGCAGCAACTTGCCAAGGCTTCTTCGATAGCACCTCCCAAACCCACGACCTCTACCCCCTAAAGGACAAGGGCAGCAGGTGCATGAGAACACCACCACCTCCAAGTTCCCTCCAATTCACACACCATCCTGACTTTGAAATATATCGCCGTTCCTTCATCGTCGCTGGGTCAAATTCCTGGCACTCCCTACCTAACAGCACTGTGGGAAGAGCTTCACCACATGGACTGCAGCAGTTCAAGAAGGCAGCTCTCCACCAGCTTCTCAAGGGCAATTAGGGATGGCCAATAAATACTGACCTTGCCAGCAATGCCCATATTCCATGAACGAATAAAAAGGAAACATTACGACAGGTGACCAAAGATTTGGTCAATGAGGTAATTTTTAAGCAGCATCTTAAAAGAGGAGAGAGGTAGAGAGGCAAAGATGTTCGGGGGGGGGGGGCGGGGCAGATGGGGTGGGGAGAGGGGGGAATTCCAGAGCTTAGGACCTAGGTGGCTGAAAGCATGGCCGCCAATGGTGGCACGAAGGAAGTGGGGTATGCAAAAAAACCAAAGAAGTTCAACAGTCCACAAGACCAGAATTTAATCAACACGTGTAACTTCACCAATTATACAGGATGATCAAATACTTCCTGTGATTACCTCTGGAGAAACCAAAACATATTTTAAATTGTTCTAACTACTACAAGGAGGAGTATGAAAAATAAAAACCTCTTTACTGACATTATAAAGGTGGCTAACCTGAACAAATATTGCCCAAGTTAAACTGAGCCAAATGTACACTTATGGTCTCACAAAAAAGTAAATTTGTTTTTGTTTTACTCATGTCACTGCATGCCGGGTTTAAGAGCACATTTATACTGCAGTGTTACTGGCCTCTAGATTTGTACTGGCATGGAAACTGCTTCGCACCAAGTTTATTCAGAGATTATTTTCCAATTTAAGAAATATTCAAAGGGGCCATACGTTTCTGCAATTTCACAATACTGCAAAATTAAAATGTACTCATAAGCTATCACAACGGTGGAGAAAACCTGACTCTTAGCATGCAGTACCATTGCCACACAACTCAAGCTGAAGAGTAGCACTGATGAAGATCTGGGAATCACCCACCCACCAGACCACAGCTGTTGCATAGTTCAGGGCAGTAGGGAGAAAAGACGAGCACTTTTATAAACCAAATTAAAATGCAAAATAATGTTTTCATAAATTGCATAATGAGTACAAGTTACTAACAGCCATAAGGGATATTTAGTTCTGTTCTTAAAAATAACAGAAAGACACAAACCATGAAAAACTATTTTTTTGTACTATTGGTATCATGAACATGGAATTAAAATATATTAACCATGACTAAATGTTCATGCTGGAGTCAAAGAAACAGCTGTGATTTGATGTGCCCTTTAAGAATGTTCACTTTTAACGCAGTGTTTATTTTTTAGTCCTTGGTGATTCATTTTTATCTAAATAAAGGATCAAGCCAATTGATCTAAATAAAGGATCAAGCCAAATGACATCAAAATAGTTGGGCTAAAACAGTTATATTTCAAGTGTAGGAAAATAAGAAAAATTAAACTACCATCTACTGAACTGTAGAACATGAGCAAGGAACCCAAGAATAATCAGGGAAACAGAAGATTGAAGGCAAAAAGTGCTCTCATGTTTCTGGTCTTCTGGTGTCACTTAACTGAAATATATTTATTGTCTTATCTTTTTTATCTGTACATATAAAGTTCGGTCCTTTCCATGTAATCTACTTCATCTAGGACTTCATCTGCACCATGAAATTCTTCGTATGTACAGCAAAACCTACTTACTAATATGACAAATTTATCTCTTATATAAGGTCTGATTCAAATAATTGTTGGCTCATGTTCTTTCCTGACGTGACCAATAAATTTGAACTAACCAAACAAGTGTTGGATTTTTCTACTCCTCAATTGAAGATGCATTTTGCTCTGAATCTGGAAGCTTGACCCAAGAACAGAAAGGTACAATAAAAGGATATCCTAACAGCACTGAACCTACTTGGAACTAAAATATGAAGTTGCTCATGTTTGAAATTATTTATAGTTAGGGAAAGCAATTTGTGCTTTTTTTAGTTTCGAGCCCTACACCAACATTTTTGGGCTTTAAATCAAAGATTATGATCTGCATGTTTCTGAGATTGCCTTTTATATGGAGATAAAATGCAGATGTTCTATGGTTTATTCTTACTTAAATTTAGGTTTTAAAAATGTTTCCCACAAGCCAGCAAACTCCTTCAGTTACCAATTAGAGTAAACTTTAAAAGGGTGGATGATCTTTAAAGGGCCATCATTTTCTGTAGGGGTGAATTTAACGGCATCTGCCGTTAGTTAGACTCGCTCTTGCCCATTTAATCTAGACCATATTTTGATGATATCTAGAACGTGAGTGAACAGGGAAAGCAACCGTGTATTTCCTTAACCAGTCAAATTGAAGGATTGTGGAATAAACAGCGCAAGGACTGACAAGAAGTGTAAATTAGAGTGGATGAATTCAATGCCAAATCAGGTACAGAAAGAGAAATAAAGGGCAGAATTTTGCGGGGGGTCAGCGGGCGCGATCGGTAGCGGGTCGGGTGGGAAAGTGTTTTTTTCCCCCAGCGGGTCGGGACCGCGCTGTGAACCTGCCGCCACGCGCCTTTACCTAATGTCGGGTCTGTCAGCACTGAGCAGAGTCGATATGCAGCGGCAGGGGAGTCATTTAAAATCATTAGTGGTTTGTATACAGCCACTTATCAATGTTTTTTTCCCCAGCTTTTTTGAATTTGACAGGTCGCCCACCGGTTCCCTGCTGTGCCTAGACCTCGTCTGTGAAGCTGAGGTGGGAGGTCAGTGGCCATTGAATCAGCTGATGAGTTGACAGCTTCAAATGTCAAGTCAAAGCTCTCAGCTGATTGAGAAAAGGTCCCTTAACCACTAGCTTCTCTGAACTGCATTTCCACTGCAGAATACTGGAAGTCTTTACACAAGTCTCCATCTAGTCTGATCTCATTACCTCTCCCACTCTCTATTTCACCCTGCCACCTGTTCCATCAGCATGGGTGCCCTTGAAACACTCTCACCTTGGTCCTCAGAATCCCACCACAATCAGCCCCAACACCAGCAGCACCATGCACATCAGCATCATCAGGCACACCAGCAGCACCAACAACAAAACCAACCTTCTCCGCAATCAACTGATGCTGCACAGGACATGGTATCAGTACCCAACCACATTGCTGCTCAGGGATGGCCTCACCATGGCCAAATGTACTTCACTGGATGCTGTACACCCTGGCTGCCACTTGACATGCCAGGTTGTCACCACCCCACACCAACACCATAAAGCATCCGTACAATGACCAAGCCATTCCTTTCACACTCATCACCATTGTGGGGGGGTACCATTATGTCTCACCATTCACTGCAACTCATTAAGCCACTTCCAAAGGTGCACACTAATCCGACCAAGAACACAAAGTGTTGAAAATAAAGGTTTCAATGTTTGACACCACATTAACTGAAACTTTACATGAACATTGCATAAAACACCCAAGTGCCTACCCTTGTGTGTTGTTAGTTGGTATGACTGCACTAGGATGAGGGTGAGTGAGAGGGGTGGCTAGTGAGATGGAGATATGATAATGTAGATGGGGAAGGATGGGTGGAGGTGCATGGTAAGTTGGTGTGAGTAAAGATCTGCAGGATAAGTAGGGTAGGGAAGGCAGAGTGATGGGGATGTGATGAGAGGCACAGCAGGATGAGGCTGAGTGTGGCTTTGTACTAATGTTTCGTGATCTACTGAGATCATTGAAACTTTGTGGCACTGCAACCAGGTCCTCCTGATGACATCCCTGCTTGTGCCCTCCTTTGCAAAGTGCAACCAGGCTGTGTTGATCTCCCAGGGAGGTCTCTTCCACCCATGGGAAGGGAAGAGGACCTCCCTGTGTGCTGTGACTCCCTCCATAAGCATATGGAGGGAGTCATGGGAGAGTCTGGGTGCAGCCGTGCACCTCTGTGCAGTGCTCGTCAGTGTTTGCAGCACCTCAATGCTGTAGAACACTGACAGCACAAATGTCAAAAGAAAATTGGCCATGGTCCCTTTAAGGAAACTGGCTGATGATGCGTCAAGCACAATCTCGCTAAATTCATTTCAGAGGCCAGGATGGAGACAGCAGCGGGGTCGGGATCCGCCACCAACATCGCCCGCCACAAACCCGCCGAGGTTCGTAAAATCGCGGCCAAAGAGAGGGAAAGAAAGATTGGATAGAGAGAAAAAAGCGACAAAAAGCAAAAGTAAAAAAAATTAAATTTTAAATTTCACATTTTTAAAATATCCAACAACAATTAAAACCTGAAGGAACGAGGCTCCACACATGTAATAGTTAATTTTTGGTGCCAAAGCGGTTCATTGGCAGTAATTAACAATTAGTACATCATTAAAAGAATCTCTGACAGCTAACCCAGCCTTAATTAGATATGCGCAGACCTTAAATGGTTCCAAAACAGGCTCCTTGTAAGTGCAGCAACTTCACGCAGCTCAATGCATTTCAATGGTGAGCCAGACAGCGAGATGCCGTTTTCACAAAGCTAACGGCAGAGTGGCGCATCATCAATAGCAACTTTTGGATTTCCACGTTTAATTGCACACTTGCCTTTGCCTGAAGTTGCTGTAGCATTTGTGCATAGATAACGGCAAGCGCTATTAGCCTCACTGTTATTTTGACAGCAAATTATGAGTCAATGTCATTATGAAAAAAAGTGTTTAGCAAACTTTTTTATTTGCAATAGTCATTTGACAACACAAGTGACACAATATTGTCATTTACGATTTAAGTCAATGTATTTGGGAAATGTTTTTCATTTTTTACAGTTTTTCATAATTACACTGCCCCTTTAAAGGACAGTGTAAACATTTGGAACTAATGTTCAATAGATTCAAAGGATTTTAATTGTCTTGTTGGCCGAGTGCTTGTTTTTGCAAATCAAAACTCAGGGTTGCAATGTTACTATCCGAGATGTTTCTGTGATAGAATTTGAGTCAGATCTGCAGTCCAGTAAAATTACAGATTTCATTCCTCATCGAGGTAACTTTGTAGAAGAGAAATTAAGCCTTTTGAATATCAGAATTGTTGGATGCCTTTTCCTCCTTGGGGAAAGCCTCCTGTTGAAACTGCAAGGTCTTTTAATTTTCCCTAACATAATGGATGCTAATATAGTCCCATGTCTGTAATATTCTTATTTTCTGTCTGGCTAGAGAAACCAAGAGAAATGCCTGGAATTACTGGCAAAGTCAAAACAGCCAGAAGAGCACAGGTCAGCAAGGTGGCAAACCTCACCCTGCCACTGTCTCCCACAGAGTGCAGGAAAATTGGTAGCACTTGGTCTTACACAACTGACATCAGTTAGCAAATCCACAGGAAGTAATATTAACTGCAATCAGTTGCAGTCTTGCACGTCAATCACAAATTGTCTGAGCCAGAAAACTACTTGGCCAGTTCTGAAGTTTCTCAACTTCTGATCAGCATTCAGTACCAGAAAGGATCTGAGCATTATTCCCTACAATGCCACTGCTGACAGATTTCATAGCCAACATCAACTGGGCAGCTCACTGCTTAATGGAAAGCTAAAATGTTGGATCTCTGCATAGATTCTAAAAATCTCCCACAAGGTAGAAGTTTATTTTATATATTTTGGGGGGTGCTTTATATTAATGTACTCCCCCTACACTTACCTTTCTGCAATAGGTATAAGGTATACAGTGGTGTTCCCCAGGGGTCGGTTCTAGGACCGCTGCTTTTCTTGATATATATTAATGACTTGGATGTGGGTGTACAGGGCACAATTTCAAAATTTGTAGATGATACAAAACTTGGAAGAATAGTGAAGTGAGGAGGATAGTGATAGACTTCAAGAGGACATAGACAGGCTGGTGGAATGGGCGACACGTGGCAAACGAAATTTAACGCAGAAAAGTGCAAAGTGATACATTTTGGTAGAAAGAATGGAGAGGAAATATAAACTAAAGGGTACAATCCTAAAGGGGGTGCATAAACAGAGGTATATGGGGTATATGTGCACAAATCGTTGAAGATGGTAGGGCAGGTTGAGAAAGCAGTTAAAAGAGTTTATGGGATCCTGGGCTTCATGAATAGAGGTACAGAGTACAAAAGCGTGGAAATTATGATGAACCTGTATCTCCACACGATCACCATTAATTGTTCTGCCTTGCAGTCACAATAAAAAATTACACTTACCACCAACAGAAAATCTAGACCTACATCATGGTAGCATGAGTTTTGTCATACAGCAGCAATATAATACAAGTTATTATACAAGTTATTCCACCCTATAAAATGAAGTTCGGGACCTGGAACGTCAGGACCCTCATGGATAACCCCAACAGTGACAGATCGGAACACCGTACTATCGTTGCCCGGGAGCTCAGACGTTTCGACATTGACATTGCCGCCCTAAGCGAGACCCGGCGGGCAGGGGAAGGCCAGTTCAAGGAGCAAGGTGGTGGCTACACCTTCTTCTGGAAAGGCAAACCTAAAGAACGCCGCCTCCATGGGGTAGGCTTCGCCATAAAAAATGAACTAGTTGGGTGTCTCAAAGGCTCCCCTAGCGGTATAAACGAGTGCCTCATGACTCTTCGGCTCACATTAGCCCGGAACCAGTGCGCTACGGTCATCAGTGCGTACGCCCCAACACTGGAAGTCACAGACGAGACCAAAGAGGAATTCTACTCCAGCCTCGAACAATCCCTGTCCAGAGTCCTAACGGGCGACAAGCTGATCCTCCTTGGCGACTTTAACGCCAGAGTTGGAAAGGACAGAGACCTCTGGGGAGGTGTGATCGGCAGAGAGTGGGTAGGGAAAGCCAACTCCAGTGGTACCCTCCTCCTGTCAAAATACTTAGAACATGGCCTTGTCATAACCAACACCTTGTTCCGTCAGAGAGACAAGTACAAGGCTTCATGGCAGCACCCTCGCTCCAAGCACTGGCATCTGCTGGACTAAGTCATCGTCCGAGCGAGGGACCGCAAGGACGTCTTCATCACCCGCGCCATGACAGGAGCGGACGACTGCTGGACAGACCACCTCCTAATCCGCTCTGTCATCTCCATCAATGTCTGGTGTGGGAGAAATGGGTTTTGCTTCCTGGGACACTGGCACCAGTACTGGGGCAGGAGGGAGCTGTTCCGTTGGGACGGGCTTCACTTGGCCAGTGCTGGGACTAGAGTCCTGGCGGATCATATAACTAGGGCTGTAGAGAGGGCTTTAAACTAACTAGTGGGGGGGAGGTTCCTAGAGAGCAAATAATAAAAATGACAACAGAGAGGGTCATAGACTTAGGTAGCAGTGGGGAAATTAAAAACCAGAGCGTGTCAGGAAGGGGCAGAAGGTATGGAGTAAAAGGTAAAGTAATAAAAAGGGCAAAAGCGTCACAAAACATCTTTGAAAGTTCTCTATCTGAATGCACGTAGCATTCGTAACAAAATAGACGAGTTAATGGCACAAATAACTACATATGGATGGGTATGATCTTGTGGCCATTACAGAAACATGGCTGCAGGGTGACAATGCCTGGGAATTAAACATACCAGGTTATTTAACGATCAGGAAGGACAGGCAGGAAGGAAGGGGAGGTGGGGTGGCTATGTTAATAAAGGAAGGAATCACTGTAATACAGAGAAATGATATTGGGTCAAAAGATCAGGATAATGAAACAGTTTGGGTGGAGGTAAGGAATAATAAGGGGAAAAAAACACTAGTGGACATAGTCTATAGGCCTCCGAACAGTTGCAACTCTGTTGGACGGAGTATCAATCAGGAAATAGTTGAGGCTTGTAATAAGGGAACATCTATAATTATGGGGGATTTTAACTATCATATTAATTGGACAAATCAAATTGGGCAGGGCTGCCTTGAGGATGAGTTCATTGAGTGTATTAGGGATGGGTTTCTTGAGCAGTATGTAACTGAACCGACCAGGGGGCAAGCAACCTTAGATCTGGTCCTGTGTAACGAGACAGGATTAATTAAAAATGTCCTAATAAAGGATCCCCTTGGAATGAGTGACCATAACATGGTTGAATTCCATATTCAATTAGAGGGTGAGAAGGTTGGATCTCAAACAAGCGTGCTGAGCTTGAATAAAGGAGACTATGAAGGTATGAGAGCGGAATTGAGTAGAGTGGATTGGGAAAATAGATTAAAGGGTAAGACGATACATGATCAGTGGTGTACATTTAAGGAGTTATTTTACAACTTCCAAAAAATATATATTCCACTGAGAAGAAAAGGGTGTAAAAGAAGACAGCCATCCGTGGCTAAGTAAAGAAATTAAAGATAGTATTCGACTAAAAACAAGGGCATATAGGTAGCCAAATCTAGTGGGAGGATAGAGGATTGGGAAAACTTTAAAAGGCAGCAAAAAATAACAAAAAGATTGATTAAGAAAGGGAAGATAGATTATGAAAGTAAATTAGCAAAAAATATAAAAACAGATAGTAAGAGTTTTTATAGTTATATAAAAAGAAAAAGGGTGGCTAAAGTAAATGTTGGTCCCTTAGAGGATGAGACTGGGAAATTAATGGTGGGAAATATGGAGCTGGCAAAAACACTGAATTAATATTTTGTATCAGTCTTTACAGTAGAGGACACTAAGAATATCCCAACACTGGACAAACAGGGGGCTATGGGGGGGGGGGGGGGGGGAGGAGCTAAACACAATCAAAATCACTAAGGAAGTGGTACTCGGTAAAATAATGGGACTCAAGGCGGATAAATCACCTGGACCTGATGGCTTACATCCTAGGGTCTTGAGGGAAGTGGCGGTAGGGATTGTGTGGATGCATTGGTAATAATTTTCCAAAACTCCCTGGACTCAGCAAAGGTCCCAGCAGACTGGAAAACTGCTAATGTAACACACTTATTTAAAAAGGGCAGTAGACAGAAGGCTGGAAACTATAGACTGGTTAGCCTAACATCTGTGGGAGGTAAAATTTTGGAGTCCATTATTAAGGAGACAGTAACAGGACATTTGGATAATCATAATTTAATAGGACAGTCAGCATGGTTTTATGAAGGGGAAGTCATGTTTGACAAATTTGCTGGAGTTCTTTGAGGAAGTAACATATAGGGTGGATAAAGGGGAACCAGTGGACATAGTGTATTTAGACTTCCAAAAGGCATTTGACAAGGTGCCACACAAAAGATTATTGCTTAAGATAAAAAATCACGGGATTGGGGGTAATATTCTGGCATGGATAGAGGATTGGCTATCTAACAGAAGGCAGGAGAGTTGGGATAAATGGTTCATTCTCAGACTGGCAATCAGTAACTAGTGGTGTTCCGCAGGGGTCAGTGCTGGGTCCCCAACTCTTTACAATCTATATTAACGATTTGGAAGAGGGGACCGAGTGTAACATATCAAAGTTTGCAGATGATACTAAGATGGGAGGGAAAGTAGTGAGTGAGGACATAAAAAACCTGCAAGGGGACATAGACAGGCTAAGTAAGTGGGCAGAGATTTGGCAGATGGAATACAATACTGGATAGTGTGAGGTTATGCACTTTGGCAGGAAAAATCGTAGAGCAAGTTATTATCTTAATGGCAAGAAACTGGAAAGTACTGACGTACAAAGGGATCTGGGGGTCCTGGTGCACGAAACTCAAAAGGTTAGTATGCAGGTGCAGCAAGTGATTAAGAAGGCCAATGGAATGTTGGCTTTCATTGCTAGGGGGATAGAATATAAAAATAGGGAGGTATTGCTTCAGTTGTACAAGGTATTGGTGAGACCGCACCTGGAATACTGCATACAGTTTTGGTGTCCATACTTAAGAAAAGACATACTTGCTCTCGAGTCAGTACAAAGAAGGTTCACTCGGTTAATCCCGGGGATGAGGGGATGGACATATGAGGAGAGGTTGAGTAGATTGGGACTCTACTCATTGGAGTTCAGAAGAATGAGAGGCGATCTTATTGAAACATATAAGATTGTGAAGGGGTTGGATCGGGTGGATGCGGGGAGGATGTTCCCGATGATGGGTGAAACTAGAACTAGGGGGCATAGTCTTAGAATAAGGGGCTGCTCTTTCAAAACTGAGATGAGGAGGAACTACTTCACTCAGAGGGTGGTAGGTCCATGGAATATGCTGCCCCAAAAAGCTGTGGAAGCTACATCATTACATAAATTTAAAACAGAAATAGACAGTTTCCTAGAAGTAAAGGGAATTAAGGGTTACGGGGAGCGGGCAGGAATTTGAACATGAGTCTAGGTTCGGATCGGACATGACCCTGTAGGTAGCGGAGAGGGCCCAGGGGCCGTGTAGCCTGATCCTGCTCCTATTTCGTGTGTCTAATTCTGTTAGATTCAGGAGATGCTTCTGTGATAGTAGATTGGCGGTTAGGATCAGATCAGCCATGATCTTATTGAATGGCGGAGCAGGATCGAGGGGCCGATTGGCCTACTCCTGCTCCTATTTCTTATGTTATGTTCTTATGTTCTAATGTAGCCCCAAAACAGCGGCGGCAACAGAAACAATGCCGCAGGAAAATTAACACTGGAGCCTCAAAGACCCCGCTAAGAAAGCCCTATTAAACCTGTGCCTCACAACCAACCTGATGACTCCCAGTGCTTCAGAGACACAGAGTGTCCACAGCGCCTGGTCTGCACTCAAGGCCTCCATAATCAACACTTGTGAAGAGACGCTCGGTCACTCGACCAGGAAACACCAAGACTGGTTCGACGAGAACGACCAGGAGATCCAGGAGCAAATAAGCCACAAGCGCAAGGCATTGCTGATCTGGAACCAGCAACAGAACTCGAGAGCAAGAAAGCAGCTCTACAGACGCCTGAAAGCCAAGGTCCAACAAAAAACTTGCGACCTAAAGAACAGATGGTGGGTTGAGAAAGCGCAGGAGATCCAGTAGCTAGCCGACAACCACGATGTGCGTGGATTCTTGAGCGCAATCAAGACTATCTACGGCCCAAGCACCCAAGGCCCTTCCCCATTGCGGGCCAAGAACGGAGAGGTACTCATCAAGGACAGAGAGTCAGTCAGCGCCCGCTGGAAGGAGCACTTCGAAGATCTCCTTAACTGCGACTCTGTCTTCGACACAAGTGTCCTCAACTCCATCGCACAGCATGCTACCAGCCACCATCTCAGCACAACCCCAGCCCGGCATGAGGTTGAAAAGGCCATCAGACAACTGAAGAACAGCAAGGCCTCAGGAGCAGATGGAATCCCTGCCGAGGCACTAAAGCATAGCGGAGAAGCACTACTGGCGCGAATTCATGAACTAATTTCTCTTATCTGGAAGGAGGAGAGCATGCCAGGGGATCTCAGAGACACCGTAATTGTGACCATCTTCAAGAAAGGTGACAAGTCCGATTGCGGTAATTACAGAGGAGTTTCCCTGCTGTCTGCCACAGGGAAAGTCATCGCAAGACTCCTCCTCAGTTGCCTTCTCCCAGTGGCTGAAGTGCTCCTCCCAGAGTCGCAATGCAGATTACGCCCACTAAGGGGCACAATGGACATGATCTTCACCGCGCGTCAACTACAAGAGAAATGCAGGGAACAGCACCAACCACTGTACACAGCCTTTTGAGCTCACAAAGGCCTTCGACACCATCAACCGTGAGGGATTATGCAGTGTCCTCCTCAAATTCTGCTGCCCTCAAAAGTTTGTCACCATCCTCCGCCTGCTTCACGACGACATGCAAGCCGTGATCCTGACCAACGGTTCCACCACAGACCCAATTCACGTACAAACCGGGGTCAAGCAAGGCTGTGTCATCGCACCAACGCTTTTCTCGATCTTCCTTGCTACAATGCTCCATCTCACCCTCAGTAAGCTCCCCACTGGAGTGGAGCTAATTTACAGAACAAACAGGAAACTGTTCAACCTCCGTCACCTCCAGTCCAGATCCAAGGTCGTCCCATCCTCTGTCGTCGAATTACAGTATGCAGACGATGCTTGCGTCTGCGCTCACTCGGAGGTCGAACTCCAAACCATCGTCAACACCTTCATCGAAGCGTATGAGAGCATGGACCTTACACTAAACATCCGTAAGACAAAGGTCCTCTACCAACCTGCCCCCGCCACACAGTACTGCCCCCCGATTATCAAAATCCATGACAAGGCCTTGGACAATGTGGACCACTTTCCATACCTCGGGAGCCTACTGTCAACAAGGGCAGACGTCGATGACGAAGTCCAACATCGCCTTCAGTGTGCCAGTGCCGCCTTTGGTCGCCTGAGGAAGAAAGTGTTTGAAGACCAGGACCTCAAACCCAGCACTAAGCTCATGGTCTACAAAGCAGCAGTGATACCCGCCCTGCTGTATGCCTCAAAGACATGGACCTTGTACAGCAGGCACCTCAAAGTACTGGAAAGGTACCACCATCACTGACTCTGCAAGATCCTGCAAATCCATTGGCAGGATAGGCGCACCAACGTCAGTGTTCTTGCTCAGGCCAACATCCCCAGCATCGAAGCTTTGACCACGCTCAATCAGCTCCGATGGACGGGTCACATTGTCCGCATGCCCGATACGAGACTCCCAAAACAAGTGCTCTATTCGGAGCTTCAGCACGGCAAGAGAGCCCCAGGTGGGCAGAGGAAACGCTTCAAGAACACCCTTGAAAAAGTGTAACATCCCCACCGACACCTGGGAATCCCTGGCCCAAGACCGCACAAAGTGGAGGAGAAGCATCCGGGAAGGCGCCGAACACCTCGAGTCTCTTCGCCGGGAGCAAGCGGAAGCCAAGCGCAGGCAGCGCACGTCAACCCAAGCACCCCACCCACCCGCCCCTTCAACCACCGTCTGCCCCACCTGTGACAGAGACTGTAGGTCCCGCATTGGACTCATCAGTCACCTGCGAACTCATTTTTAGTGTGGAAGCAAGTCATCCTCGGTTCCGAGGGACTGCCTAAGAAGAAGAATACAAGTTTTATAATACATGGTATCTAACATGTGGGTACTTACTACATAATGTCACTCTAAATTGTCAAAAAAATAATTATATAGATACATCCATTTGAACTCCTAAGCAGTAACATATTTCAGGATTTGTTCGCATTGATAAATTACTCAAACTCAGTTTGTCTTTTTTATATTGTCATCTGAACTGCTTGATCGATTATTGCCTTATGCTACTATAAAATGTATTACTGGAACAAGCATCAACCATTATTCCTCAACAATCCTCTAAGCATCCATTCCCATATGGAAATAATACACATGGGCCTCGTAGAGTTCTCCCACAAAAAAACATTTGTGTTTTTTAAATATGTGGGAGAGTTTCAAAATGCTTTGTGCATTGAGTGCTGTTGGAGTTTTGCTAAGTGGGAGAAAAATCATTTAAGTGTATTTTGTGAATTTTAGTGTGTTAAGAAGTCAATTATTTGAAGTAAGTTTAATTTTTTAAGGGTTTTTTAAACTCTTGGGCAGTTTAAACAGGAAGTAGAATCTGGGTATAAAAGGGGAGGGGCTAGTGCAGTGCACGGTGTGCTTTGTGCATTGAGTGCTGTTGGAGTTTTGCTAAGTGGGAGAGTTCGGATAAGTGGGAGGTGAGGGTGTGTTTTTTGCTCTGTTTTATTCCCCACTCCCAGGCTTAGACAGCACTGCGGAGGAGGAGCAGCGAGACGAGTCAACCAAACAGGCTCCACAGACAGTATTCAAGGAGGAGGTTGGTGATCAGCTGGTTGGTTGGTTTTCTTCCTTCTCTTCTCTTTCATACCTTTAAGTTGGTAAGTCCTATTGAATAGTGGTGTGATATTATCATCTATATCCGGGCAGGGTCTTCATAACTAATAAGAAGAAATTAAATTAATTATATAGAATGGAGCAGGTGATGTGTTACTGTTGCGAGATGTGGGAGCCGTTGAACCCCATTGAGGCTAACGGTGATTACATCTGCGACAAGTGTTTGCTGCTAGAGGAACTCAAGTTCCATGTTATGGAGCTTGAGACCGAGCTTCGGACACTGCGACACATCAGGGAGGGGGAGAAGTTCCTGGACTCTATGTTTCAGGAGATGGTCACACCTATGAAGTTAATTACTGCAGATGTAGTCCGTGGTCAGGGACAGGACGGTGTGACTACGAGTGAGGAAGGTACAGGGATCCAGGATGTAGTGTTGAAGGAGACGCAGCCCTTGTTCTTGTCCAGCAGGATCGAGGTTCTTACTCCCTGTGAGGGCGGGAGCGGGGACTGCAGGGAGGATGAGCAACCTGGCCACAGCACCGTGGTACAGGGGGCCATTCAAGTGGAGGGAGTAAAAAGAAATGTTGTAGTGGTAGGGGATAGTATCATTAGGGGGATAGATAGGGTTCTCTGCAGTCAAGAGCGGGAGTCCCGAAGGCTGTGTTGCCTGCCTGGTGCCAGGGTTAAGGACATCTCTTCTGGGCTGGAAAGAAACTTGCAGTGGGAGGGGGAGGATCCAGTTGTCGTGGTCCATGTTGGTACAAACGACGTAGATAGGACAAGGAAGACGGTTCTGTTAAAGGAGTATGAGCAGCTAGGGGTCAAATTAAAAAACAGAACCTCAAGGGTAATAATCTCTGGGTTATTACCTGAGCCACGAGCGAATTTGGCTAGGATAAATAAAATTAAAGAGTTAAATGCGTGGCTCAAAGACTGGTGTGGGAGAAATGGGTTTTGCTTCTTGGGACACTGGCACCAGTACTGGGACAGGAGGGAGCTGTTCTGTTGGGACAGACTCCACTTGGCCAGTGCTGGGATTAGAGTCCTGGCGAATCATATAACTAGGGCTGTAGAGAGGGCTTTAAACTAATTAGTGGGGGGGAGGTTTCTAGAGAGCAAATAATAGAAATGACAACAGAGAAGGTCATAGACTTAGGTAGCAGTGGGGGAATTAAAAAACAGAATGTGTCAGGAAGGGACAGAAGGTATGGAGTAAAAAGTAAAGTACTAAAAAGGGAAAAAACAGGAACTAAGTGTTACAAAACATATTTGAAAGTCCTTTATCTGAATGCACGTAGCATTCGTAACAAAATGAATGAGTTAACGGCACAAATAATGACATATGGGTATGATCTTGTGGCCATTACAGAAACATGGCTGCAGGGTGACCATGACTGGGAATTAAACATACCAGGTTATTTAACAATCAGGAAGGACAGGCAGGAAGGGAGAGGAGGTGGGGTGGCTATGTTAATAAAGGAAGGAATCACTATAATACAGAGAAATGATATTGGGTCAAAGGAGCAGGATAGTGAAACAGTTTGGGTGGAGGTAAGGAATAATAAGGGGAAAAAAACACTAGTGGGTGTAGTCTATAGGCCTCCGAACAGTTGCAACTCTGTTGGACGGAGTATTAATCAGGAAATAGTTGAGGCTTGTAATAAGGGAACAGCTATAATTATGGGGGATTTTAATTATCATATTAACTGGACAAATCAAATTGGGCAGAGCAGCCTTGAGGAAGAGTTCATTGAGTGTATTAGGGATGGGTTTCTTGAGCAGTATGTAACTGAACCGACCAGGGGGCAAGCAACCTTAGATTTGGTCCTGTGTAATGAGACAGGATTAATTAAAAATGTCCTAGTAAAGGATCCCCTTGGAATGAGTGACCATAACATGGTTGAGTTCCATATTCAATTAGAGGGTGAGAAGGTTGGATCTCAAACAAGCGTGCTGAGCTTGAATAAAGGAGACTATGAAGGTATGAGAGCGGAATTAATTAGAGTGGACTGGGAAAATAGATTAAAGGGTAAGACGGTACATGACCAGTGGTGTACATTTAAGGAGTTATTTTACAACTTCCAAAAAAAATATATTCCACTGAGGAAAAAAGGGTGTAAAAGAAAAGATAGCCATCCGTGGCTAAGTAAAGTAATTAAGGATAGTATCCGACTAAAAACAAGGGCATATAAGGTAGCCAAATCTAGTGGGAGAATGGAAGATTGGGAAGTCTTTAAAAGACAGCAAAAAATAACAAAAAGATTGATTAAGAAAGGGAAGATAGATTATGAAAGTAAATTAGCAAAAAATATAAAAACAGACAGTAAAAGTTTCTATAGTTATATAAAAATAAAAAGGGTGGCTAAAGTAAATGTTGGTCCCTTAGAGGATGAGACCGGGAAATTAATGGTGGGAAACATGGAGATGGCAAAAACACTGAACAATTATTTTGTATCAGTCTTTACAGTAGAGGACACTAAGAATATCCCAACACTGGACAAACAGGGGGCTCTAGGGGGGGAGGAACTAAATACGATTAAAATCACTAAGGAAGTGGTACTTGGTAAAATAATGGGACTCAAGGCGGATAAATCCCCTGGACCTGATGGCTTGCATCCCAGGGTCTTGAGGGAAGTAGCGGTAGGGATTGTGGATGCATTGGTAATAATTTTCCAAAACTCACTGGACTCAGCAAAGGTCCCGGCAGATTGGAAAACTGCTAATGTAACACCCTTATTTAAAAAGGGTAGTAGGCAGAAGGCTGGAAACTATAGACCTGTTAGCCTAACATCTGTGGTTGGTAAAATGTTAGAGTCCATTATTAAGGAGACAGTAACGGGACATTTGGATAAACATAATTTAATAGGGCAAACTCAGCATGGTTTCATGAAGGGGAAGTCATGTTTAACAAATTTGCTTGAGTTTTTTGAGGAAGTAACATACAGGGTGGATAAAGGGGAACCAGTGGACGTAGTGTATTTAGACTTCCAAAAGGCATTTGACAAGGTGCCACACAAAAGATTATTGCTCAAGATAAAAAATCACGGGATTGGGGGTAATATTCTGGCGTGGGTGGAGGATTGGCTCTCTAACAGAAAGCAGAGAGTTGGGATAAATGGTTCGTTCTCAGATTGGCAACCAGTAACTAGTGGTGTTCCGCAGGGGTCAGTGCTGGGTCCCCAACTCTTTACAATCTATATTAACGATTTGGAGGAGGGGACCGAGTGTAACATACCAAAGTTTGCAGATGATACAAAGATGGGACGGAAAGTAGTGAGTGAGGAGGACATAAAAAACCTGCAAAGGGACATAGACAGGCTAAGTAAGTGGGCAGAGATTTGGCAGATGGAATACAATACTGGAAAGTGTGAGGTTATGCACTTTGGCAGGAAAAATCATAGAGCAAGTTATTATCTTAATGGCAAGAAACTGGAAAGTACTGTAGTACAAAGGGATCTGGGGGTCCTGGTGCACGAAACTCAAAAAGTTAGTATGCAGGTGCAGCAAGTGATTAAGGTCAATGGAATGTTGGCTTTTATTGCTAGGGGGTTGGAATATAAAAACAGGGAGGTATTGCTGCAGTTGTACAAGGTATTGGTGAGGCCGCACCTGGAATACTGCATACAGTTTTGGTGTCCATACTTAAGAAAAGACATACTTGCTCTCGAGTCAGTACAAAGAAGGTTCACTCGGTTAATCCCGGGGATGAGGGGGTGGTCATATGAGGAGAGGTTGAGTAGATTGGGACTCTACTCATTGGAGTTCAGAAGAATGAGAGGCGATCTTATTGAAACATATAAGATTGTGAAGGGGCTTGATCGGGTGGATGCGGTGAGGATGTTCCCAATGATGGGTGAAACTAGAACTAGGGGGCATAATCTTAAAATAAGGGGCTGCTCATTCAAAACTGAGATGAGGAGAAACTTCTTCACTCAGAGGGTGGTAGGTTTGTGGAATTTGCTGCCCCAGAAAGCTGTGGAATCTACATCATTAAATAAATTTAAAACAGAAATAGATAGTTTCCTAGAAGTAAAGGGAATTAAGGGTTACGGGGAGCGGGCAGGAAATTGGACATGAGTCTGGGTTCGGAATGGTCATGGCCCTGTGGGTAGTGGAGTGGGCCCAGGGGCCGTGTAGCCTTGTTCTGCTCCTACTGTGTTCTAATTCTGTTAGATTTCAGGAGATGGTTTTATTCCTGTTCCTGGCTGGGGTGGAGATCGCCTTTACAGAAGGTAAGTACTGTAGAAAATATAGGGACAGAGTGATCTCCTGGAAGAATTTCAATCGCCTAGATGGGTCGGAGAGGAATTTCCCAGATTTTTTTCTCCCAAATTGGCCATTGGGTCTTTATCTGGTTTTTCGCCTCTCCCGGGAGATCACATGGGTTCGGGTGGATGCAGAGTGATAGAAGATTTGAGGTTAGGATCAGATCAGCCATGATCTTATTGAATGGTGGAGCAGGCTCGAGGGGTCGATTGGCCTACTCCTGCTCCAATTTCTTATGTAAAATGCATTCTCCTCCAGGAGTTACAAGTGACTAGGCTGTGGTAGAAATAAAACAACCTGCCTGTAATTTGGCACAAAAACATCTAGATACTGCTTTGATCTAATTCCAACTTGCAATTTTGCTACATTATTTCTTTCAATCCATTGATCATATGTTTGAAAAACCATTCCCAGTTTAAAGTTTCCTTTCATAATGCAAATGTTGCCATTTGTAGCTGTGCAGAGCTTTAAAAAAAGACAAATTAAAACAAGATGTTACAGGTCTGAACTGGGTCATTAAAAACGAGGCAATTTACTAAACTGTATAGAGACTAAACTAAAATTCCATTGCTGCTTCCTTATTATATTTTTAGTTCTTATTATTCTGCAAGTCTTTTGAGAATCTAGATACTGAATTCCTCTTGAAATTTATGTTGTCGTTGCCACTATGATAAGGTCTTCACAATATAAAAGTTTCGGATGTTAAACAAAAATTAAGCAGAGGACACATTTTTCCAGTTTCTGTACCAAGTACTAATCAAAGGTTACTCAGCTGGGATTGTTGTTCCAGAGAGATATCAAAAATGAGTTGCACATAGCCAGTTGCAAAGTTTTTTTTTAAAGTGAAAGAAGAAAAGTCAAAAGATACAAGAAGTACTGAAGTTCTTAAATAACAGCAACATCCAGTCTTGGATAAGTCCAACTAAACATTGGGGAAGACTGGAGCCATCGTCCTCGGCCCCAGCCACAAGCTTTGCTCCTATTTCACTAACTCTATACCGCTCCCTGGCCACCGTCTCACCAAGACAGTTCACAACCTCATCATCCTGTTCGTCCCCAAGTTGAGGTTCCCACTTATATCATCTCCATCATAAAGACCACCTACTTCCAACTCCATTTCATCGACTACCTCCGCCCTTCCTCAGCTCATCTGCCGCTGAAACCCCCATACTGCCTGTCACCTCCACTGCAATTACTCCAATGGTCTCCTCGCTGGCCTCCCATCCCCCATAAACTCCAGCCTATCCTTTCCCACATCAAGTTCTTCTCATCACCCCCAGCCTCGCTGACCTACATTGGCTCCCGATCGTCCAATGCCTCTGGGCTCATCAGAACAAGGAGGCATAAATATAAAATAGCCACCGATATACTATTTCTGCATCCACCCTCTTTTGCAGTCTCATAATATCTTACACAGTACAGAGTAGTAGATTATTGCACCACAAAATTAAACATTAATCTATGTCATGAAATATTACCATTTGTCAGAATAATGTACTCAGTAGAGATGTGGAAAATCATGTTTTGCGAGTTTTCACAACTTTGAAAACTATGTGGATTTTACAGGACCAGGTATTTCACCTTGCATGCTCCCTTCTTCCCCTTCTTCTTAGGCAGTCTCTTGGAACCAAGGATGACTTGCTTCCACATTAAAAATGGAGTTCTCAGGTGACTGATGAGTCCAATGCAGGACCTACAGTCTCTGTCACAGGTGGGGCAGACGGTGGTTGAAGGGACGGGTGGGTTGACGTGCGCTCCTTGCGCTGCCTGTGCTTGGCTTCCACTTGCTCCCGGCGAAGAGACTCGAGGTGTTCGGCACCTTCCCAGATGCTTCTCCTCCACTTTGTGCGGTCTTGGGCCAGGGATTCCCAGGTGTCGGTGGGGATGTTACACTTTTTCAAGGAGGCTTTGAGGGTCCACCTTGGGCTCTCTTGCCGTGCCGGAGCTCCGAGTAGAGCGCTTGTTTTGGGAATCTCGTATCGGGCATGCGGACAATGTGACCCGTAATGTGACATCTCATGCTCCCTACCTTCTTGATGGACCCTTCAATCCACTCTTGATTTCTGACATACACATCTGCTGCCACAGCATTCCCACCAAGTGCATCTGAAATTCTTTGAATATCTGTCCTTCATACCTTCCGCAGCATTTGTCCACCACTTTGAGCGTTGATGAGTTTTTGAGACATGCATAACCCAAAATATTAAGTTAGAGTGTAGTGCCTTGTGACAGAGATTACTATCAGTAATCATAACACCAAATTTTCCACTCCTCCCCAGCTAAGCTGAGCTTGCACAATTGTCATAAAACTATTAGCCTCTCATTTCCATAGGCAAAATACAATGAACAGACTCATTAGCAATAGTTTTTTGTTTAAAATAAGTAACAATTTTATCAAATAAATCTTTTGTAAATCAAATATTCCATCAGTTATTGAATTAATTGACAGAATGACTAGATATAATTAAATTACTATTAAAACTGTACCACCCTAGTTGAATGTGTATGTGACATCTTTTAATGCAACACAATGTTACATCAATCAAGAATTAGCTTATTTACCAATATATATTACATACCAGTTGTCCAGCTAATATACTAAAATTACAGTTCAATGTTTACCTTATCACAAGAATAATCAGCTGTCGTCTATAAAACGTTTCAGCAACGGGCTCAAATGTGCAACACTGCATCTCGTCCATACCATTATCTGAATGACAAGACCATTAATCTATTCGTTAATGGGCCATTGATTAAATCTTCAAATCAATTCCATTCAATTTTACTGTGCAAGATTATAAAATTAGCAAAACAACCTCCTCCAAAATTATTTGCATAAATATGCACTTAGCTAGATCAAGATTTAGGGGGGTTATGGCTGGAAGCTTATTTCTGTATTAGCAAGTCTAACTCTGCTTAGAATAGAACAGTTTAACAATTGAAGTGCATTTATAAAATATGAATTTATATTTATATTCACAATATTCATATTGTTTATTTAAATATATGCTATCTAGGTTGTGAATTCTACCTTCTTACATTTAAATACTTTCCACTGGATGGAAAAATTAGCCAATACTCCACAAGATGACAACTCTAGTGATGGATTTGGAAGGAAATGTTTTGATTAAAAGCAGACTTGTAACTAGCTGTGATGAGGTGAGTGGTAGCTATAAGAAAATAAATACACAATTTTTCCAGAATGGACAGAAAGCATGTAGTCACAGTTCTCATTTATTGCACCCCTGGCATTATCATAACTCATAATTGAATTTTAGTGCCATGTACCTAAATGATTTTCACTCGAGCAAGATATGTGAACGTTCCCATGCTTCGGCAGTTATGCTGCATTATCACTGTGTAGCAGGTTTCCGAATACTGATTTTTTTTTAACAATATTTATTCCTGGGATGTGTGCATGACTGGCAAGGCCGGCACTTATTGCCTATCCCTAGTTGCCGAGATAGCAGTGAGCCTTGTTCAACTGAGTGGCCTAGGGCAATTAAGAGTCAGATACGGTCCAGGCCAGGTAAGGAGCTTTCCTTCCCTAAAGGAAATTAGTGAACAATCCGAGTTACTCCAGATTTTTTTTTTTTAATGAATTCAAATTCTCAAACTGCCACGGTGCATATTAAACTCACGCCTCTGGATTATTAGTCCAGGCCTCTGGCTTACTGGCCTGGTGACACAACAACCACACTACCTTCTACCAATATGTTGAAGGTCACCTTGTACTTGGGCCACATCAAGAAAAATAAATGTATTCTAATTTGCACTACAAGTACTTTTTCTCTGATGTGTTAACATTTCTATTGTGTAAGTAATGTTCATTCAAAATTGTTTGTTTTAAAAAAGAAAACCATGGGAAAAAATTGCAAATCATCAGATAGGAACACCCAAATTAAGAGTGTCAAACAATTCTTTGGTCTGCCATAGGGAAAAAGAGAGTTATACTTGTGTAGGTATGTAAATGTATACATCCGTTATAACATAAAACTTGCAAAATGTATTCTTCTTTAAAAAGTGTTGATCAAAAGGCTATGGAAATGTTTTAAAATACAAAAATGGCTATAATGTTATAAACACACATAAATATGCACATTTTTGTCATGTAAAAATCCAAGATATTTTGGGGTTTCACAGGGTAGTTATGGATGAGGACGGCCATCCAGCCCATCTTAATCCAGCTAAAATGACCCTACACTCAGTACTTCCCCTCAGAGCATCCCACCTAAAGCCGTGTTGCCTGCTATTTACTAATTTGTTATTGTACAGATAATCCTCAAGTATACTCATGATAACTGATTCCATTATTTTACACAGAACTAAAGAAAGACTAATAGGTTTGAAGATACCAGTCTTTTTTGAATATGGAGCCCATGTTTCCAATTTATTGGCACCTCCTCAGTGTTCATTGACTTCTTCATAATTATCGTCAATGCCTCACAAATCTCTTCCCTAATATCTCTCAACATTGTAAAATAATCATCTAACGCTAAAGATTTATTTGAACCCTTTCAGCTGGTCTAGGAATTCCATCTCCTTTATATCGAAGTGCTGAATTTTACCTCAGTACTCTTTATTTGAAGAGGACATGAGGGTATGTTGTTCATGTTTTCCTTGTGAATACTTCAAGGAAATAATTCAGCATATTTACTATTTCATGCTTATCCACAATTTCAAGTCCATTTGCAACTTTTAATGTTCTCACTTCTTTGAAAGTCCTCTTGCTATTGTAGGACCAAAATAATTTTTAACTGATATGCTTTGAATCTGCAGCCGGGCTTTTTTCTAGGTCTCTCTTAGCCCCTCTGATCAGCCTTTCAACTTGTTTCTGCGTGACCCTATACTCGTCCCAGTGAGCCCCTTCTCCTTTCTCCCTGCAGGATTTGTATAGTTTTTTTCTTTCACTTTTAACTTGTTTGTTAATGCATTTTGTTTGTTAATGCATTTAGGGTTATGCTTGTTTAGTCTGACCTTGCTGATATTAAGTATGCCCACATAAACTGAGGAAATTGGTTTAACCATCTAAATTATCTTACTGAGGACTCAAGTGAACATTTACATGCATGGAGGTATTCAGGTCTGTCTTCCAGCTCGCTAAATACTGAAGAGAAATTAAGGTAATTGAAGGTAAGCATGTTAATCTTTACATTTTGGAACAACCTGCTTACTGTTTCTTCATAGACTATATCTGGTTTCTAACACAAAGCGAGATAATAACATTTCAACAGCTCTTAATCTAACCAGTAAACAGCTGTATTTTAGTCCCTGATAAGCTTCGGTTAATGGTAGAAACTTGTAATTCATAAACATGAATAACATTTTATGTCTGCTAAAAAATTTTTAAGCCATAAGCATTTGCTATCCTCATACTTCATTTTGGTCACTGTTAATCCAGAAATGGTTAGTTTGAACTGCAAGTACAATGATCAATCATTGCAACAGTGTGTACATCTTTAGCACAGGCCAGTTAACTGGTAGTTAGGGAGGCTCTGCATAAGTCAAGAATTTTTTAAAATAGAAATACAGTCATTTATTATATTCATTAGTATCCATTAAGTTCACAGCTACATTAAATTAAGGTTACATTATTAAAATTGGGAAACCAAAAGTAATAGGCAAATTGGATCATTATAAGTAGGGTATCAGTAAATTACCAGCCAACACTATTTATAAAGCAGTCACTGTAGCTGAAAACACTAAACAGAAGTATTCCATTTTATATTATGTATTGCCTCACTAAATTTATATAATAAATCAAAATTCCAACAGTCATCAGTTTCTAGCAGACATTTCATTCAGTTTATCCCTCCCCTCCCCCAACCACCACAATTTTGCAATTTTTATTTTACACTGATTGAAAATCTGTGGAATAGATTACTCTGCCTTCCCAACCCTACTCCTGCACATCATTACTCACACCAACATACGTTGCACGTCCACCCATCCCTCTCTATCTACATTATCACATCCCCATCTGACTAAGCACCCCTCACACTCATCCGAATGCAATCATACCATTTAACAGCACACAAGGAGGACACTTGGCATTGCCACCATAGTCATCCTCTAAAGATGTAACCCATCCACTCCTTACACTCATTCCATCACTCTCACTCAATCTTCTCTTCTTTCCCTCCTTGCCCAAAGAGAGCCCAAAATAAGAGAGGGAGAGAACCGGAGGTGGCCTTCCATCATTAGCCACCGTAACAGCAGCAGAGGTGTGAGGGAATAAGCCATATTTCAGAAAGATACACCATAATATGAACAGAATTCTGATATTTATTAATACATGAGACACTGGGTTTAAAAGTCTGGAAAGCCTCGGAGACACAGGCTGCAAACAGAAAACAGGCTTCTGAGATGGGATGGTTTGATAACAAAGTTGTAAAAACCAAACAAGCTTTGAAATGGGAATAAGTTAAATATACTAAAACAATGACCCTATTGAAATGGCAGTTTGGTGATTCCGAAGGGTCTGGAGTTTGGGAATAACACAATGGAAGACCCTGTTTAAGGTGTTATAAGCTAACACATTGAACAGAAACACAAACATTAAAAGAGGCATGTGCATTTGAAAAGATGACATCAAGTAAAAGAAACACTTGCTGGTCAAATAGTTTTTATGTTAAACTTGGAAGACAGGAAACATAAGATTAAATATGCAACCAATTGAGATAGTTAGAAAACAAGTAAACACTCAGTCAAAGTGTTTTTAATATATATAGTAAATATGATACCAACAAGAACACTTTGAAGATATGACTTCAATAGATACACCAAGCAATTACATTGTGTTTGTATTGAACTTGCAGCAGTTAGGAGACTCAACGTCTGCTAAAATCAGTAAAGCCAATATTAAGAATTGAATGAAAGAATTTTGTAAGAATGGCAACAGAAACCATTGCTATCATATTGTTTTTATGATAGTTTTTGGAACACCTAAAGATAGAGACATAATTATGCATGCAATAGTTGAATTGACAGTAAAATAGAAAGCATTCAACAGAGGTATCAGTAAAGACAATTAGCTTTCATCAGCAGAGAACTTCAAAGAATAAACCACTGCAAAAAGGGTATAAAAATAAGAGCTTTTCAAACAGAAAGTCAGAACTCGCTGAACGGGCCAAGCATTTCTCAACTTTACAGGCACCATCTGTAAGTTTATAAACTTTAAGTCTCGGGTAATCAAAGTAATTGATTTTGGTGGATAATCTGGATTTAGAGATAAGTAAGAAATAAGAAATGTACGAAATAAAGATTTGAGAATAAGGATCTCTGAGAAATAAGAAACGTAAGCTATTTGTATTTTGAATTATTAATGTCGCGACTGATTCAACAGCTGTTAACTGAAAGTTGGCTCTTAAATACAACTAAATATTTTTAGAATTGTCTCAAGAGTATTTCTGTATAAACTCGCAAACCCAATTTCTGTACACTCCTTTGTAATGAGTTGCAGAATTCTGATGGGGTTATCTGGACCCTTATAATATCCGGAAAGTTACAGTCTAGTTAAACTTATTAAAAGTGCTATCTGGAGGACGGTAACATCTTCAGTCATTCCTTTCCTTTAGGGAGAAATAGCCTGAACCTTTAGACCCATTTAAGCATCTTACTGAATTTGGCTATCTCTAACTTAAGTTGAATGTGAACGTCTGGGGAATACGCCTGATCTGGGGTAGCCAGAGACAGGGCTAGGACTTGTAATTATCCCTTCAGAGGAGGGTGCCTTGGAAATGTCAGGAGTCGCCAAGCAGCTGGAGGTGGGAGGCGGAGAGCAGGACATCTCAGCAAACTGGTGACAGATTACATCTCATACAGCCACATGGCATACAGCAATTCTTCTCCTCTTAGGCAGTCCCTCGTTGCCGAGGATGACTTGCTTCCACACTAAAAATGAGTTCTCAGGTGACTGATGAGTCCTATGTGGGACCTACACTCTCTGTCACAGGTGGGGCAGATGGTGGTTGAAGGGGCGGGTAGGGTGCTTGGGTTGACGTGCGCTCCTTCCGCTGTTTGCACTTGGCTTCCGCTTGCTCCCAGCAAAGAGACTCGAGGTGTTCGGCGCCTTCCCGGATGCTTCTCCTCCACTTTGTGCGGTCTTGGGCCAGGGATTTCCAGGTGTTGGTGGGGATGTTGCACTTTTTCCAAGGAGGCTTTGAGGGTGTCCTTGAAGCATTTCCTCTGTCCACCTGGGGCTCTCTTGCCGTGTCGGAGCTCCGAGTACAGTGCTTGCTTTGGGAGTCTCGTATCGGGCATGCGGACGATGTGGCCCGTCCATCGGAGCTGATCGAGTGTGGTCAAACCTTCGATGCTGGGGATGTTGGCCTGAGCGAGAACACTGATGTTGGTGCGCCTATCCTGCCAATGGATTTGCAGGATCTTGCAGAGGCAGCGTTGGTGGTACCTCTCCAGTGCTTTGAGGTGCCTGTTGTACATGGTCCACGTCTCTGAAGCATACAGGAGGGCGGGGGCAGGTATCACTACTGCTCTGTAGACCATGAGCTTAGTGCTGGGTTTGAGGTCCTGGTCTTCACTCTCTTCCTCAGGCGACCGAAGGCTGCACTGGCACACTGAAGGCGGTGTTGGACTTCATCATCAATGTCTGCCCTTGTTGACTGTAGGCTCCCGAGGTATGGAAAGTGGTCCACATTATCCAAGGCCTCGTCATGGATTTTGATAATTGGGGAGCAGTACTGTGTGGCGGGGGCAGGTTGGTAGAGGACCTTTGTCTTACGGATGTTTAGTGTAAGACCCATGCTCTCGTACGTTTCTGTGAAGGTGCTGACGATGGTTTGGAGTTCGGCCTCAGAATGTGCGCAGATGCAAGCATCGTCTGCATACTGTAATTCGATGACAGAGGATGGGACGACCTTGGATCTGGACTGGGGGCGACGGAGGTTGAAAAGTTTCCCGTTTGTTCTGTAGATTAGCTCCACTCCAGTGGGGAGTTTACTGAGGGTGAGATGGAGCATTGCAGCCAGGAAGATCAAGAAGAGCGTTGGTGCGATGACACAGCCTTGCTTGACCCCGGTCCATACGTGAATTGGGTCTGTGGTGGATCCATTGGTCAGGATCATGGCTTGCATGTCGTCATGAAGCAGGCGGAGGATGGTGACAAACTTTTGAGGGCAGCTGAATTTGAGGAGGACACTCCATAATCCCTCACGGTTGATGGTGTTGAAGGTCTTTGTGAGGTCAAAGAAGGCCGTGTACAGCGGTCGGTGCTGTTCCCTGCATTTCTCTTGTAGTTGACGCGCGGTGAAGAGCATGTCGATTGTGCCCCTTAGTGGGCAGAATCTGCATTGCGACTCTGGGAGGAGCTCTTCAGCCACTGGGAGAAGGCAACGGAGGAGGATTCTTGCGATGGCTTTCCCTGTGGCAGACAGCAGGGAGACTCCGCTGTAATTACCGCAATCGGACTTGTCACCTTTCTTGAAGATGGTCACGATTACGGCATCTCAGATCCCCTGGCATGCTCTCCTCCTTCCAGATAACAGAAAGGAGTTCATGTATTCACGCCAATAGTGCTTCTCCGCCATGTTTTAGTGCCTCGGCGGGGATTCCATCTGCTCCGGAGGCCTTGTTGTTCTTCAGTTGTCGGATGGCCTTTTCAACCTCATGCCGGGCTGGGGTTGTGCTGAGGTGGTGGCGTGTGGCATGTTGCGGGATGGAGTTGAGGACACTTGCATCGAAGACAGAATCTCGGTTAAGGAGATCTTCGAAGTGCTCCTTTCAGTGGGCACTGACTGCCTCTCTGTCCTTGATGAGTACCTCTCCGTTCTTGGCCCACAGTGGGGTAGGACCTTGGGTGCTTGGGCCGTAGATGGTCTTCACTGTGCTAAAGAATCGACGCACGTCATGTTTGTCGGCTAGCTGCTGGATTTCCTGCACTTTCTCCACCCACCATCTGTTCTTTAGGTCGCGAGTTTTTTGTTGGACCTTGGCCTTCAGGCATCTGTAGAGCTGTTTTCTTGCTCTCGAGTTCTGTTGCTGGTTCCAGATCAGGAATGCCTTGTGCTTGTAGCTTATTAGCTCCTGGATCTCCTGGTCGTTCTCGTCGAACCAGTCTTGGTGTTTCCTGGTCGAGTGACCGAGCGTCTCTTCACAGGTGCTGATTATGGAGGCCTCGAGTGCAGACCAGGCACTGTGGACACTCTGTATCTCAATCACTGGGAGTCGCCAGGTTGGTTGTGAGGCGCAGGCTGAATAGGGCTTTCTCAGCAGGGTCTTTGAGTGCTACAGCCTTGATTTTCCTGCGGCACTGCTTCTGTTGCTGCCGCTGTTTTGGCGCTACGTTGATGGAGATGACAGAACGGATTAGGCGGTGGTCTGTCCAGCAGTCGTCAGCGCCTGTCATGGCGTGGGTGATGCGGACGTCCTTGCAGTCCCTCGCTTGGACGATGACGTAGTTCAGCAGATGCCAGTGCTTGGAGTGAGGGTATTGCCCTGAAGCCTTGTACTTGTCTCTCTGATGGAACAAGGTGTTGGTTATGACAAGGCCATGTTCTAAGCATTTTGTCAGGAGGAGGGTACCACTGGAGTTGGCTTTCCCTACCCCCTCTCTGCCGATCACACCTCCCCAGAGATCTGTTTCCTTTCCAACTCTAGCGTTAAAGTCGCCAAGGAGGATCAGCTTGTCGCCCGTTGGGACTCGGGACAGGGATTGTTCGAGGCTGGAGTACAATTCCTCTTTGGTCTCGTCTGTGGCTTCCAGTGTTGGGGCGTACGCACTGATGACCGTAGCGCACTGGTTCCAGGCTAGGGTGAGCCGTAGAGTCATGAGGCGCTCGTTTATTCCACAAGTGGAGTCTCTGAGACGTTCAACTAGTTCATTTTTAATGACGAAACCTACCCCATGGAGGCAGCGTTCTTCTTCAGATTTGCCTTTCCAGAAGAAGGTGTAACCACCGCCTTGCTCCTTGAGCTGGCCTTCCCTGCCCGCCGGGTCTCGCTTAGGGCGGCGATGTCTATGTCGAAACGTCTGCATTCCCGGGCAACGATAGCAGTGCGGCGTTGCAGTCTGTGACTGTTGGGGTTTGTCCATGAGGGTCATGACGTTCCAGGTCCCGAACTTCATTTTAAATGGTGGAAGATGCTGTGCGTGAATTCTTTTAATGTGGGGTGGCCGTTGCACACCAGCTACCACACGGGCCTGACAGACCAAGGTCTTGGTCCAATGGCAAGGGGCTCCAAGACGATTGGAGACCAGGCTCTGCTACATTGGCCTAGCAAAAAAAAAAAAAAAAAAAAAAAAACACACACACACACACACACACACACACACACACACACACCTACTGTCCTCCTCCCTCCTTCCCGCAGGTCCTCTCTGCCTGGGTTTCATAGGCTGCAGTGTGGTCTTTAGTGCAGAACTGGGAGCACACACCGGAAGTATGCAGAGTAGGCAGATCGTGACGTTAGTTTGACACCAGCGCTGCCATTTTGGACCTCAATGCTCCAGCTAAAGCCATCTCTTAAAGACGCACAGCTGAACATGCGATCAGCAGATGAAAGGACATCCCCGTCAGTGCTATTTAAAGGGATCATCAACTTTTGATACAGCAATTGCTCAAATGGGACTGATGCCAGCAGCCAGTGAATATTCATTATGTGCATAATGGTATCTGTACCCATTCTTCATATGACATATCTAACTCATCTCTTTACTCTTCCACAGATCCATCAAACCCCCACTTCCCCCCACCCCCCAACGGTCCAGGAGGAAGATGACTCCTCAGAGGAGCCACAAGCCTCTGACGGTACACCATCACCAGACATAAGCACACCCAGCACCAGTGCAAATACACACACCTCAGTGGGTGCTTCGTGAGATAGAGTAGGGTTGTTACCTGGTGTCTCACAAGTGAGCAAGAGCAGATGGTGGAGGCAGGGACAGCAGTGGAGACTCCTCGCGGAAGGGCACAGGACGCTCCCAGCCCTGCTCAGCTGTATGCAGACGCTGAACCTCGGGGGCCATCCAGAAAGAGAGCATTCCTGGAGGTGCAACAAGACGTGCAGGAGGCTTTGAAAAGTTTTGCGACCGCGATGTCAGCAAATGTGCAGAGAATGGAGAAGTCCATCTCCAACATGAGCACCACCGTGTTGCAGGCGATTGCAACTGTAGGCTCTTCCATGGATAGGATGGTCACCTGCATGGAGCAACTAGTGCGCCATTCGCAAGAGCACATGGTCTCTATGGAGAACAGATGGCTATCTATGGAGAATAGATGGCAGACGCTCATAGGCCGCCTCTCTAGGAGGGTTCTCATGGCCCCACTGCTGTGCAGCAAGGTGCTCTTCAGCTCCACTTGGGTGCTTTCATAAATGTTTGTGTAAAGTTTCCGTTACTGTGATGTCACAGATAAAAATATTTATTTTCACCACTTTCCGGTCATGGCTAAATTTGTGTGCAACTTTGGAAGTGGCTTAGTGAGTTGGAGTAAATGGTGAGACATGTTACCTCCAGCAATGGGGGCGGTCAGTGTGAAAGGAATGGCTTGGTCATTGTAGGGATGCTTCATGGTGTTGCTGTGGGGTGGTGGGAACCTTGCGCAGCATATGGCAGCCATATGGATGTAATGCCTAAATTTAAGTAAATCTGGCCATGATGAGGCCATCCCTGGCCTCTCAGGCAGCAATGTGATCAGGTGCTGGTGGGATCTGGACTGCAGGTTCCTCCTGCTCCTTCTCGCCAGCATGGGCTCGACAGGCCGAATGACCTCCTTCTGTGCTGTAATCATTCTATGATTCCTCATCTTCCAGCTGATGCCCCTCCTCCTCCTCCAGAGAGGTTGTGTGCTCAGAGCCTTGCTCCTCATACAATGCTAATCCTCGCTGCTGCGCTAAGTTGTGCAGGGCACAGCCGATCACGACAGTTCTGGAGACCCTGGCTGTTGCGTACTGAAGGGCTCCTCCAGATCTGTCAAGGCATCTGAAGCACATTTTCAGCATGCCTATTATCTGGTCTATGGCACATCTGGTGGAAATGTGGCTTTCATTATATCTCTCCTGGGCCTCAGTACTTGGCCTCCTTAAGGATGTCATGAGCCACGTCTTCAGTGGATAGCCCTCGTCTCCATGCAATCAGCCAGAAAGTCTGTTTGGAGGATAGAAGAGCTGAGGGAGGTTAGACTGGCGCAGGACGAAAGATTCATGGCAGCTGCCAGGGAATTTATCGCACACATCCATGATGATCTTACTATAGTTGCAGACGAGTTGCACATTGAGGGAGTAGAGCCCTTGCAGTTGACAACCGATAAAGTATGAAAACCAGCCACAGATACCTCTGATAACTGGCATTTTTTAAATAGACATTCTGCCTATTTACCCAGTTAAAAAACAAAATACTATGTATATTGACAATAGAAAGGACTTCTCATTAGTACTGAAGTTGCCAACATAAGAAGAAAAGGCTATTAACCCAACTAATCAGTCTTTTAGATACACATTCAGGGCTGGTACAGACAATCTTCATCTCCCTCCTGTCCGTCACAAATCTCATTGAATTAAGAACTTCAATAAAATAATTAAAATGCTTAATGTGAGTGCCCATTTGCTACACCCTCTAGAAGTCTATTCGGCAATTTAAATCTAAATATATAGCCATACCTCATTACATTTAATTTCCTTAACTTCTAATCATGTACACTAGTTATCCAAGTTGCAAAAGTAAATGGGTTTTTAAGCACCAATATGTACTGCCTTTCATTTCTCAACATTAAATCTTTCATATTCCCTATTAAGTATTTGTAGATCTCTTTGACCAACATCCCACTGATGAAAATATCCTGCTGTCCCACACAATTTTTCATCATCTGCAAATATTCTGCTTACAATACCTTTGTTGAGTTCAATAATAAGTTATGAACAGGTGTCCCAAAGGAAAAAAAATCTCTGAAATTCCAGTAGCCACAGCTGCCCAATTAGTAGTAGTACCTATGATAAATACCCTGTTTCATATTATCTATGCAATTAAAGGAGCTGCATTTCTTAAATAAAGTGACAGTTGTAATTTGACACAGTAGCATTTGATTGATAAGAATGAAGATCATTTAACACTGAACTATTAGAAGTTACCATATGAAGTTTTAAGTACAAACCAAGTTAGCAATAACCTGCTAACTGACGCCCAGTTTGGGTTCCGCCAGGGCCACTCAGCTCCTGACCTCATTACAGCCTTGGTCCAAACATGGACAAAAGAGCTGAACTCAAGAGGTGAGGTGAGAGTGACTGCCCTTGACATCAAGGCAGCATTTGATCGAGTGTGGCATCAAGGAGCCCTAGCAAAACTGAAGTCAATGGGAATCAAGGGGAAAACTCTCCATTGGTTGGAATCATACCTAGCACAAAGGAAGTTGGCTGTGGTTGTTGGAGGTCATTCATCTCAATCACATGACATCACTGCAGGAGTTCCTCAGGGCAGTGTCCTAGGCCCAACCATCTTCAGCTGTTTCATCAATGAACTTCCCTCCATCATAAGGTCAGAAGTGGGGATGTTCGCTGATGATTGCACACTGTTCAGCACCATTCGAGACTCGTCAGATACTGACGCAGTCAGTGTTCATATGCAGCAAGACCTGGACAACATTCAGGCTTGGGCTGACAAGTGGCAAGTAACATTCGCACCACACAAGTGCCAGGCAATGACCATCTCCAACAAGCGAGACTCTAACCATCTCCCCATGACATTCAATGGCATTACCATCACTGAATCCCCCACTATCAACATCCTGGGGGGTTACCATTGATCAGAAACTGAACTGGACCAGCCATATAAATACTGTGGCTACAAGAGCAGGCCAGAGGCTGGGAATTCTGAGGCGAGTGTCTCACCTCCCGACTCCCCAAAGCCTTTCCACCATCTACAAGGCACAAGTCAGGAGTGTGATGGAATACTCTCCACTTGCCTGGATGAGTGCAGCTCCAACAACACTCAAGAAGCTCGACACCATTCAGGATAAAGCAGCCCGCTTGATTGGCACTCCATCCACCACCTTCAACATTCACTCCCTCCACCACCAGCGCACTGTGGCTGCAGTGTGTACCATCTACAAGATGCACTGCAGCAACTCGCCAAAGCTCCTTCAACAGCACCTTCCAAACCCGCGACCTCTACCACTTAGAAGGACAAGGGCAGCAGACGCATGGGACCATCACCACCTAAAAGTTCCCCTCCAAGCCACACACCATCCTGCCTTGGACCTGTATCGCCGTTCCTTCACTGTCGCTGGGCCAAAATCCTGGAACTCCCTTCCTAACAGCATTGTGGGTGTACCTACACCATATGGACTGCAGCGGTTCAATAAGACAGCTCACCACCATCTTCTCAAGGGCAATTAGGGATGGGCACTAAATGCAGGCCTAGCCAGCGACGCCCACATACCATCAATGAATAAAAAAAAAAACACATGGTCGATCATTCTTTAATATTCAGATATAGTGGACACAACCAATGTTATTACTGAATCCATTTTAATCCTGATTAAATGAACAGGCTTAAAAATTGAAAAGCAGCATTATAACAGTTTTAGATTCATCTGATCTGAAAATAGTTTTTTGTTCAAGTAGATATGGATAGTTCTCTATTATTAATTTTCAAAAGGGAAAAATAAAATATTCACGCCCTCTATCACCAGCACATTGCAATATCTACAGGAGGCACTGCTGCAACTCATGAAGGTTACTTTGTCACTTCCTCCCTCCAATGTGACCTCTACCACTAAGAAGGATAAGAGCGTCTTATGGGAACACCATCACCTCCAAGTCACTCACCATCCTGACCTGAACATAGCCATCATTATTGGGCCAATGTCCTGGAATTCCCTACCTAACACTATCATGAGAGCACAATGAGCACAAGGACGGCAACGGCTCAAAAAGAAGCCCACCACCATCTTTGCACAACAATGTGGCCTTGCCAACATCACCTATATCCCAAGAACAAATTTGTTTTAAATCCTCAAATGGAGAGTGAAGTTTGCAATATAAAGTAAGTTATAATACTAGGTAATAAGATCTGGTCAGATTTTGACTCTTAAAAACAAAACACACGTAGGCAATTAAGTTTTTTTAAATTCAGTATACTTCATTTTGCAAGGTTTCTTTTTTTTTTTATTTAAGACACTTTGATTTTTTTTTATTTCTCTTATGTTTAGTTTGAAAGCCATAAACAAGCAATACTGAGCACACTGCAGTGCAAGTAAATGATTCTTCATGACAGCTACCCATTTATTTTAACTGTCACTATCACTGTGAAGCAATTAATTGTTCTGCTGAATGGCTGCAGTTTATTATCCTTTCACTATAATGCATTCTGATATAATACACATTTTCTGCCTTTCTTATTAAAAGAAATGCTAGGGAATAATCTGGTGAATATCATCCCTTCACTATGGTATGCAACTACTAAAGACGGAGTCCACTATCTATGGGAGAAATATTATTTGCCAGCCAACTTGCAAGAATGTTTTGTTTAACCAAATAGCAAAAGTATGTCGACAGTTTTTAAAAAAAGGAGTAAACTGGGGACTGCAGGGCACTGTCTCTGCCTTTTACCTTTGGGACTGGA
Source organism: Somniosus microcephalus (assembly GCF_052327205.1). Lineage (NCBI taxonomy): Eukaryota > Metazoa > Chordata > Chondrichthyes > Squaliformes > Somniosidae > Somniosus > Somniosus microcephalus. The sequence continues at coordinate 119,613,321 of NC_140987.1, read as the reverse complement.
CTTAAATCCAGCCCAGACCTACAGGATGAAAAGTTCCTGTCTTTTGCATGTAAAGTGCCCACGTGAAATATGTTTCAGCAGTTTCAACCCAGTTTCTAGTGGGCTTGGGCACTAAATGGGCACCTCTCACTCAGAGAAATGACAGGATGGCTGGTGTGGGAATTGGAAAAATGTCCCACTGTAGGTGTTGCTCATCTGAGGCTGTGCTTGAAGTATACTGTTGGGGCAGAGTAGAACGAGCTTTACTCTGCATCTAACCACCCTATTACTGAATTGGGAATGCTTACAGTATGAAAAAAAATATATATATATATCTTTTAACTGGTGGGAGGAAAAGCCATGAATATAACTGCAATTTATAGTTACTACTTGTAGTGTATGTGCCTTTAAGAGCCCCAGGTGTGCTGTAATGCCGGTAATGGCCACTCGGGCTATATAAGCCTGTATATTGTGTATATCCGTTAGAACCCCCCCCAGACTTTGCTTACTAAACACCTATGAACCAACTCCTGTCTTCAGTGTCTTTATCAACACACGGACACTACAGTGGCGACGAAGTGGAAACGGACTTACCTGCAATTCGGCAGCACCTCAAGGGCATTGATTCCTCGGGCATCCAGAAGACTCAAGAAAGTGAGAGAAGCTGTGGTTTCACCAGCGGACCAAGCTGGTGTCAGGTACTGCGCTAATCCTTCCTGGGCGTCAGGCTGGGGCTCCAGCGGCTGGCTCTACAGCTGAGACAGGCAGCGAAATCAGAGGCAAGCAATAACGGACTGGGAGGGAGCACTCGGGAGACGGCCGGCGCGGCAAGCAGGTCAGCGTTCAGACCTGGAGAGAAAGCCCCGCGGGAACGAGTCTCCAACTGTAAATAAATTTTTTAAAAAAGAACGGGAACCGCGGGAAACAGCGTTGTCATCGGCAGCAGCGGCAGGAAGCGCCATATCTTTGCTGCAGAAAAGAAAGAAAAGTGCGGGAAACGCCATATCTTTTCTGAAATGCCTAAGTCTGGCAATATTGATGCTTTTGATAGCGAACTAGAGGATTGGACCACATACGTGGAAAGAGTAGAGGTATATTGCACTGCAAATGGAATAGAAGATGAAAAAAAAGCTTCAGTACTGCTGAACCTAATGGGCGCAAAGGCATACGGGCTGTTACGAAATTTAATCACTCCAGCCAAACCAAAGGACAAGAATTTTAAAGAAATTGTTGATACCCTGCAGGAGCACTTAAACCCAACACCGCTGCTGATAGCAGAACGATTCAAATTCTTCAAGAGAAATCAACACAAGAATGAAAGTAACGCTGATTACCTAACCGAATTAAGAAAGCTATCAAAGTACTGCCAATTCGGGGCAGGACTAGCAGATTATCTTCGAGACAAATTCGTTTGCGGTCTCTTAAGTGAAGGAACACAAAAAAGGCTGCTTTCTGAAAAAGATTTAACATTGGACAAAGCTTTCAGTATGGCTGTATCATACGAAGCAGCAGCAAGAGGAGCTGCAGAGATACAACAAAAGACACAGGACTTCGGCACCCATGAAATGACACAGGGTTTCGAAAGATGTTATTGCTGCGGCAGATACACCCATAACCAGAAGGACTGCTGGTTCAAGGACAAAGCATGCAGGCAATGCGGAAAAATTGGACACATTGCACGGGTATGCGGATCTGGACAAAATAAATCCATGCACAGAAAAAAAAAAATCAATAAAGGAAACTACAGGAAGGTACAAATGATGACGGACAGTAGCTCCGAAGACCAGAAGAGCGATAGCGACTCCGAAAACAAGAGACTAAGCGGTCTCAAATTACATAATGTACTTGCCAAAGATGATTACCAAACCATTTGGGTTACCCTCACGATAGCAGGGTCCCCAGTTAAAATGGAGCTAGATACAGGATCAGCTCTAACCGTAATAAATCGACGGGATTACAAGAGGCTATTTTTGCATATACCTCGAAAAGACACATCCATTATCTTAAAAACATATACGGGGCAGAAAGTATACCCCAAAGGAAAAATAAGGGTGCCTGTTGTATACAACGGCAAAGAAATACAAAAGTTGTATTTATACATTCTACAAGATGGTGGTCCACCGTTGTTGGGACGTGAATGGATCAGAAAGATACGTTTAGACTGGCACTCCATTCAGGCACTGACGGTGACCAGTAAGAAAAAAAACAATGATGACATCATACCTGAACGATTAAAAGACATCTTGGCCAACGCCAAAGAAGTGTTTCAGGAGAAACTAGGAGCCTTGAAAGGCCTCACCGCCTCAATAAAAGTGGAAGATGCAGCAATTCCCAAATTTTTTAAGGCAAGACCGGTGCCATACACAATTCGTCCAGCAGTCGAGGCAGAGCTGGAGAATTTGGAAAAGGCAGGCGTATTATCCAAAATAGATTGGAGCGAGTGGGCAACACCCATCGTTCCAGTTATGAAAAAAGCATTGAATAATGATAAATCTGAAGAACAGAGAAAAATTTGCATCTGTAGAGACTTCAAGGTGACTGTAAACCCGGTCCTTCACAAGGCACAGTATCCTCTTCCGAGGATAGAAGATATTTTCGCCTCACTATCCGGAGGGAAACGTTTCACAAAAATTGACTTGGCACAGGCATGTCTACAGATGGAGGTCGAGGAGGCCTCTAAAAAGTATCTCACGATAAACACACACAAAGGCCTGTACCAGTACAATCGACTTGTTTTTGGAGTAGCATCAGCTCCAACTATCTGGCAAAGAGCTATGGAGCAAGTCCTGCAAGGGATTCCGGGGACTCAATGCTACCTAGACGACATCCTTTTAACAGGAGAAAACGACAACGAGCACCTTGCCAATTTGGAGCAGGTGCTCACTAGGCTGAAAGAACGGGGCCTACGAGCAAATCGCCCCAAGTGCGAATTTTTCCAAAATCAGATATCATATTGTGGCCACATAATTAATAATGAAGGGTTGCATAAGTCACCTGAAAAAATTGAAGCGGTCATAAAAGCCCCAGCACCTGAAAATGTTTCACAATTAAGGTCGTTCCTGGGATTAATAAATTACTATCATAAATTTTTACTGAACTTATCAACTCTTCTACACCCTCTTAATGAACTGCTACAAACAGGAGTGATTTGGAAATGGAACGAAGACTGTAAACGTGCCTTCCATAAATGCAAAGACTTAATCACATCCAAAGAAGGTTTGGCTCATTACAACCCATCACTGCCAATCAGACTGGCATGCGATGCATCCCCTTACGGCATAGGAGCAGTATTATCCCATAAATTCCCTGATGGCTCAGAACGGCCGATAGCTTTTGCGCCACGCTCATTAAACTCAGCTGAGCGTAACGCTGCCCAAATCGACAGGGAAGCACTCAGCCTGGTATGGGGAGTGAAGAAATTCAACCATTACCTACATGGACAAAAATTTACCTTGTTGACTGACCATCAACCCCTTATCTCCATATTCAACCCTAAAAAGGGTGTTCCCATTATGACAGCGCAAAGGCTACAGAGGTGGTCCCTTTTTCTAGGAGCACACCAATACAACATAGAATACAAAGGATCAAAACAGCATGGGAATGCTGACGGTTTATCGCGCCTACCGTTGCCAACGGTAGAAGAGGCACCTACAGTAGACCCAGTAGAGATGTTCCACTCTACCATAGTGGAATGTCTACCAGTAACAAATTCTGCCATTGAAAGGGAGACGAGAAATTACCCGACTCTCTCACAGGTCTACGATTTAACAGTGAAGGGATGGCCAGCACATGGCGAACCACTGTTGCCAGCATTCTCGCAAAGAAGCGAACAGCTGTCAGTGTGCCGAGGAACCTTGATGTGTGGATCCAGAGTGGTGATTCCACCCAAACTCCAGGATAAAGTGCTAAAGGAGCTTCACGAGGGGCATCTGGGTGGAGTGAAAATGAAGAACCTAGCTAGGGCATTTGTATGGTGGCCAGGTATCGATGGAGACATCGAAGAAATGACCAAGAGCTGCCTCGGATGCCAGAAGGTCCAAAACGCTCCACCACAAGCCCCTCTACATCCATGGGAGTGGCCCTCATCTCCCTGGCAAAGGGTGCACATCGACTTTGCTGGTCCATTTATGGACTCAATGTTCTTAATCGCGGTTGATGCACACTCCAAGTGGCCGGAGGTAATAAAGATGTCCTCCACCACCACGGAAAAAACCATCACAGTATTAAGGACCATATTTGCCAGGGATGGGCTGCCGGAACAGATATGTTCTGATAATGGACCGCAATTTGTGTCCGAAGAATTCAGAAAGTCCTTAAAGAACAATGGGGTTAAGCACTACACGTCCGCCCCATACCATCCCGCCACCAATGGATTGACTGAAAGGTTTGTCCAGACCTTCAAGAAGGCCATAAAGGCCATGGGTAATGAAGACATAAAACTTCAGCACAAGGTGGATAACTTCTTATTCACATACAGGAATGCAACACATATGGTTACCAACCAAACTCCCGCCATGATATTCTTCAATAGAAACCTAAGATGCCGGCTGGATTTGGTCAAGCCCAACATCAGAAGGGACGTGGAGAATCAGCAGTTTCAAGGCATGAATGAAAGGCCAACTGGAACCTTCCAGATAGGTCAACAAGTTTTGGCCCGGGACTACCGTACCGAGAAATGGCAGCCTGGAACTATCTGCACACGACTAGGACCACTAATGTGTACCGTGGACATCGGAGAAAGCATAATAAGGCGCCATGCTGACCAAATCATAAAGTCATCCGAAAAGGGACAACCTACACCACAACTCTATACGTCTAACAATGAAGTAGAGATACCCATATCTACCTCCGATCCGGTGATACTGGAACCCGATGAACCCGACACTGGCATTCAAGCCGAATCAGCCTTGCCAAAAGAACCTACTACACCACCAGAAACTACTACACCCCCGAGGCGTTATCCGGACCGAGTCAGGAAGCCTCCTGAGAGACTGACTTATGATTAATTAACTACAGCAATGTGTATATTATTTTTCTTATAACATGTAATTAATAATTACTTAAAATATGATGTACTGGTTAGCTAAAAGGGGAGGAATTGTAGTGTATGTGCCTTTAAGAGCCCCAGGTGTGCTGTAATGCCGGTAATGGCCACTCGGGCTATATAAGCCTGTATATTGTGTATATCCGTTAGAACCCCCCCCCCCAGACTTTGCTTAGTAAACACCTATGAACCAACTCCTGTCTTCAGTGTCTTTATCAACACACGGCCACTACACTACTCTACAACCAATCTTTGAGCAACCTACTTAAAATGAATCAGTGCAGAACGACAATTAGATGCATTGGCACACTTTATTTCAATGCTAGTAGTTTAATGCTGTTTAACTACTGTCCATTTCAAATTCTATAATGGGTTAAGCAATACTTCCACACCAAAGGGAGGAAAAATAAGTTAAAGTAATCATTTGATTTTTGTGGTGCTGTAAATTAGTCTAACTCTACTTTTCACATTTACATTGGAAATTTACATTAAAATAATTTCAGATGCATCATAAGAGAATATATTTTGAAATGTAGAAGCAAATGCAAAAATAAAAATCTTAGTTTGTTATATTTTGTACCAATCTGTAACTAGATCTTTACACTGGTCTGAAAGCAGTTCAGAATACAAACCTCCAATGGTTCAGTGATGGCACTGAATGGTGTAGTACTGAACCATACAGAACAAGAAGGGACCAGGTTCAATCATTGGTCTCTGTTGTCACAGGAAATATGATAAACACAGAAGATTAGAAAACTGAAAAGGGCAGCTGTTGACAGTTTTAAAGTACCTCTTTCTTTTATGATAAAGCAGCAAACAAAGAGATCAAGACAGACATTCATCACCTTTTATTGTTGGGGCTATGAGATTTGGGGAGTTGTAGACTACTATATCAATAATAATATAAAAAATGCTACCTTTAAATTCAATGCCAAAGTAATTAAATTTAGACAGATGTGCTTGCATAATTTTAGTGAGAACTTTGATGAGGAGTGATTGATGTGTTATGTTGCAAATGTGTGGATTTGCTTGCATCAGTTTAAAATGCAGTTAAGATGGTGAACAGATTTCAATTGCTTAACCCCACATTGATAGAAATAGGAGACTTCTTACTTTCTGAAAGGAGCTAATAAATGGTTCATTATTTGGTTAATAAGTAAATTAAGTGAAACTGTGTAGATGAAAATGTATCATAGCTTCTGTAAGTACTGTGTGTGTTTTGTAACCATTAACCATTGTCTGTGTGACACCAAAAGCAATTTCACATGCTAATTGGATTGCCAAGGAACTACACATTTAAGATATTCCTGGATGGATGGTTCTGGCATCCCACCAGGTTAAACCTGCAAGGTTCTTCACTACTGCAATTCACTCTGTGTTTGGAGATTCTGTCTAATACACTGTCTGAAGTAATAGTTTAAGTTAGGAAAAAATTACTCTTGAAAAATCAGGAAGAACAACTACAGGAGACTGACCAAGGGTACCCCAGAGGCCAGAATAAACATACCAGAGGAAGACATAAATGTTGTGAATCTGAATTAGACTGCTAACTGATCAAAAGGTTCATATGTTATTTTATATTGGTGTCATTCAAGACATTGACATAAATAAGAAGTGTGCAAATGCAACCTGTTACTTTACAACATCAACTGAAAAATGTTAGCTTTACCAAGCAATAGTCCTCAAAATTGAATGTTATGTTGGCATTATGTTAAATTGAACCTGCCTAATTTATGATCTGTAATTCTAAATTAATTATGTTTTATTAATGTAATTCCAAAACTAGTTATTGATCTGTTTGTGATTATTACATGGATAATCATGTTATTGGTAAGTATCTTTCCAAAATTGAATTTTATCTTTCCAGCCTGTTGGATATCTGTTGGTGATTTCCTACATTCCAGTCAGAAATAAAAAATACAAATCCCAAGCTATAAATGTTGAATTATACAGCAGTCATTAACTTAATTCAGGCGGTTGTGGATTTTTTCCATGTAGACACACAAAGCCTGGCACTGGCTCCAACAAACTCATCACACATCAATAATTCATTCTAAATAACTGAGCCTAGACTAGCAAGACAGTCTTATGATGATTGCCAAGAACTGTACTTTCAAAGGTAAGTTGTAAATCTTGACATTTCACGTCTTAACATGCATTTTTTTTTTTAGACAAGCTGTTTTTTGTCCTGAAACATTATGCAAATACTCCTTCAGATTGCACATTTTAATCATTATGCACATCAGATAAATGGTACAGGAATCCTAGGAATAACTATGTGTAATAAATCTGAAGATAAGCATTTTCCTCCTATGATCAGACTTAAATCTATGTCACAGGTGTGTGAAGATTAATTATAAGGTGTATATTAACAAGCTGACACAATGTTTTCAAAGTGACCTGGACACAATAACAAGTTGTTTTTTCTAGTCGTGTAGAAAACAATGAGCAATAACCAGAGAAGTTCATGAAGAACTGTCACCAAAACACAGTAGTATTCAAAATAGCAAAACTGATCCATACAAACACACATACACGCACCCATATGTGTTAATCACTCTTTTTCCCAATAGAGACTTTGTGCTTTGTGCTTTAAAATATCTTGTTTATCTAGCTGCACAGGAGGGAACAGCTGTTGGTGGAAAATTGTCTATAATTATCTACATATTAAGTTCAAATGTCAAACTTGTAGAGCACATAGACAAAAGTATCTGAATTGTTCTATTATCTCTAGCTTTCTAAATGTTTCTTCATTGAACAGTAGCTCGATAAGGAAGCACAATTTTGCAGGAAATGAACAGCCTAAAAACTCTCTAATATACTTGTACTAGCTGAAGTGCCCGGTGGTGCCGAGGCTTTTTCGAGGGCATGTTGTTGTTGGAAGAGAGAGAGAGAGAGCGCGACTGGGGGGAAGAGAGAGAGCGACTGGGGGGAAGAGAGGGAGGGGAGGGGGGGGGGAAGGGAGGGCGGGGGGGAGGGGAGGGGGAGGGGGAGGGGGAGGGCGGGGAAGGGAGGGCGGGGGGAGGGGAGGGGGGAAGGAAGGGAGGGCAGGGGAGGGGAAGGGAGGGCGGGGGGAAGGGAGGGAGGGAGGGGGGGCAGGGAGGGAGGGAGGGGGGGCAGGGAGGGAGGGCGGGGGGGGATGGAGGGCGGGGGGGAGGGAGGGGAGGGAGGGCGGCGGGCGCCCCCCCCCCCGAGGGTTGCGGCCCCCGAGGGTCGCGACCCCCCCCAAGGTGAAGACCGCCGATTGCGCGCGCAGCAGGAGCTGAGACGCGGCGTCTCTCTCGGCCGGCGGGCCCGGTTGCCAGGGCAACCGTGACGCTGACCAAGCCAGAGAGAGAGACGCCGCGTCTCAGCTGCTCCTGCTGCGCGCGCGGCCACCCCCCCCCCCGAGGGTCGCGGCCGCCCCCCCTCCCCCCGAGGTGAAGACCGCCGATTGCGCCCGTTGCCAGGGTAACGCTGGACGCTCAGCAAGCCCCGGCAGAGAGAGACGTCTCAGCTCCTGCTGCGCGCGCACCCTAGCGGCGCTGGGCTGAGGCTCGGCCCTCCAGCCTTCGAGTGGGGCCGGGAGGTGCCTAGCTCGGGCGTGGGTGCGGAGGAGACGCCGAGGCTTCTAGGCCTACCTGGAAAAACGGGGAAAGGTAGGAAAATTAATGAGATTAGATAAGTTAATTACTTTCTAAATCATTTTTTTAAAAAACAATATGTGTTTTAAAAGCAACGTTTTTTTTTTAAGACGCAGAAAGCGGGAAAAAGAAAGGAAAAGTTTGGAATCAAGATGGTGGCGACTCACCTCGGTTCAGAACGATAAAGCCCGGCCACACGCGCACCGATTGGCCCGGCGGCACACGCCAGCAACCCGGCGTACGATTGGTCGAGCTCGAGGTCACTCTGTCGCTAATGAGCGGATAATGAGATGCTAATGAGCGGAATGTTGAAGGTTTTTGGGATACCGCGGGCGCAATTTTAGCCCGGCCGAAACGTAAATACGCTTAAAACCGTCTCGGAAGCGTAAGCTTTCTTTGGAGGTAACGCGCGCGTAGGTACGCCCTGTAACTTTCGAGTGCATACCCACAACGCACACGCGATGACAGACAGACAGATAGACAGAATGACAGAAGTACCGATTTATATATATAGATTGGCGCAACTCAGGTGAATTTAGCGAACGAGATATACACACAGACTTGACAGACACTCACATACAACTAACATCTAATTCAAAACTGCTGAAGCAAATATGTTTTTCTGATGGCAGAGCCATAGGGGGTCATTTTAACCCCCAAAAACGGGTGGGTTTAGTGCGGGAGGGAAGTTAAAATGTAAAAAATCTCAAACCCGAACCCGCCTACTTCCAGTTTTAATGGAGGCGAGACGAGGGGCGGGCAACCAACCCGCTCCCAGGAGGCAGGTCGCTCATTTAAATATTTTAATGAGGCTGCATGCCTAAAATTTTATCAGTGTTCCAGCTTTAACACAGACCGGCTGAGCTCAGGAAACCCAGCAGCTAAAGGGAGGCGAAGACTGCTGCATGGGGAACAGCCAAGTGCTTTTCCAGGGCCGCTTCGGGGCCAGGAGGAGCAGGAGTGCTTCCCGCCGGCCCCCCAAGCAAACCTGTAAACCTCCCCTGCGATTACAGACGACCCCCTCTCTCCCCGACCCTCCTCCAATCTCTCCCCGACCATCCCCCAACCCTCCAAACCATGCTGTACCCGCCGTCCCTAACCCCCTTGCGGTCTCTAACCTGAGCAGCAGGAAGCCTACCTGCTCCTGGGCTGTGGCCTCTCCTGCAGCATTCCCCGCCTGCCAGGGAGCCAAGCCTGTCAATCAGGTTTAAAAAAAAAACACACACACGCCATGGAATTAAAACTCCATGCCGTTCGGGGAAACCTGGACTTCTGGGTTCCCCGACCAGAACTCCTGCCTCACCCCGCTTGGAAATCTCGCCCTAGTAAATATTGGGGCCACAGTTTCTGTTTTAAATCAACAACTAGACGAAAAATATTTTTCAGTGGTAACAAGATGATGAGGTAAAAGCTCAAGCAAAAGGACACATTATAAAATGTGTATCCATTTAATTATGTGGACATTTCTCAGTTCCATCATTCTGACTTAAGTTCATCCAAAACTCTGCTGCCCATATCCTAACTCACACCAAGTCCCGTTCACCCATCATCCCTGTGCTCGCTGACCTACATTGGCTCCCCGTCCAAAGATACACCTATCACAAAACTGGATTAAATTATGAAAATAATAAAGCATCTCTGTTTCTTGCAATTCACTTCCTAATGGGCATGGACCAGCAACACAAAAAAACCCTCATTTTGCAATATCACAGGTTTACTGGTGTGGGAAGGAAGGAGGATAAAATCACACAAGTGCAGTAGTAAGTTATTCTTTAGAGTTTGAAGTTAAGGAAAGCTGCCGTAGCAGATTTGTTCTGCAGCTAGCAATACTATACATGACCTGGGAGTGCTTGATACTGACAATGGTTGGCAATATTGTAAAAAGTGTTCTACTCCACGGTGTTCCACTGTCTTTACCTCAATGGCCATAAAATTCACCCAACATATTTAAAAAGAAATTTTAAGCAACTCATTCAAGATAAAACCCAAAATATCATAGGACTTGAACCAATTTATTGAAAGAAATCTAATGACAATTCATACACCAGGTATTAGTTCCATTTTCATTGTTGTATGAATGTAGAACTTTTCAATGCTACTTACACTGTTCTCAAGCTGGAAAAGTCAGAGCTCCATGCATAGATGCTCGATCACGGATGGTATGTAGTTTACCACCCACTGACTATCAGTGCAACTTTTAAAGGCTGAAAAGGCTGATGAAATAGTTTATTTCAGTCATTAAAAAGTAAATTACAGCATAGCAAGCTGTTAAGAGTTTGTTTTCAACTTTAAAAATGTACTTTATTGGCAGGGCTTTACACCAGCTGCTTTCATTCTGCAGTCGATGAGCAAGTCCATTTTTTCCAAGTGGGTCTTGCTATCTGTGCATTGCTGTGTATTTGCTTGTTGTACACTATATAATTGGCACTTTTTTAATTCATTCTTGAGGTGTGGGTGCCGATGTCAAGGCCAGCATTTATTGCCCCATCCCTTGTTGCCCTGAGTTGGTGGTAGTGGGCCTTTTTCTCAAACATCCTGACACAATTCCCACATTTGCCTTAAACCAGTTTGAGCCGGTGTCCCCTTAGCCCTTTATTGTGATTTAACTAAATATTTTTCTAGATTTACCTTTTCTATACCATTAACCATCATACACACATCCATCAAGTCCCCTCTTAGTTACTTCCTTTTAAAGCTGAACAGCCCAAGTTTTTCCAGTCTTTTTTCATAATTTAGTCCTCTAGTAATTAGCAATGTGGCCCTTCTCTGCACTGCCTCTAGGGCTTGAGTGTCTTACTTGTTTCTTGGTGGCCAACATTGGATACAGTACTCAGGATAAGGTCTGACCAAAGGACTGCAATATAGTTCAGTATTCTAATTACTTTGTTGAATGCTGCTAGTCAGCACACAAGATAACGCTGCATCATCATCAAAAGTTTAGCATAAATTGAACCAATCACCATTGCTGGAAAATGCATCTGTGTCTATGTTGGATAAAGGCAATATGAGGCTTAGCTATAATAGCTTTCTGTGGTCAAACAGCCCTCACTGTCTAGACTCACATGAAGAATAGGCACTTGGGAAAGATACCTATGGAACCATATCCCAGGATAAGAGGAGACACAAAGGGGAAGAAAATAGGGCAGAACAATTATGGGAAAATACTGCATTAATTTAAAAATGGTCATGATTAGGCATAACTCAGCAGCGTTTTTTTAAGTCTACCTCTTTGTCTTTAGTTCCCTTCTATGGTGAACAAATATTTAAATGGTATTGCTTATTACAAGAAATGCCATAAAAGAAACAGCAGTAAGCAAAACAATCACACAAGCTACAATCTAGCTAACTCATTAAAAGACATAAATATTTTCTGCTACATTGATTTCAAGTTTGGTTTTAGGAAATTAGGCTGCAGTCAGTCTTTAAACATTAACAAAACATTCTTTTTAAATTGAAAATTACAGGAATAAATATGAGAGAATTGTATTTTCAAACTCCCATTATCTTATGTTTTGATTTTCCTTTGTTTCCAACTTCAACCATATTTTTCATCTCTCCACATCTAACCCTTTTGGAAATAAACATCAGTGACTTAAAAAAGTTACTACATTTCAGAAGGAAGCTCCAGGATATTTTCAAATAACTTTCATATACATACTTCTCTGAAAGTCACCTCGTCCTTGCGGCTGCGCTTCCTTTTCCAGGAGCCTCTTCTGTCCTTTTGATTGACTTTGACCCATTTTGTGACCTAATATTAATAATAATCAGTTACTGAAGTAAAACAACAAATTTTATCCCAAATATACTTCGGTATTAAGGCAATATGCTCCTCAGACTTTCCATCACACTAAGTATTCCTAACAGGAAATAATCTTAAGACGATGCTGGATGGACTTAGTCCAAGAGAGTGCAGAATAGCAGCTTGTCGTGTTGGTGTCTGTTTTTCCCCTCGTTAAGTCTGCTTCGAATAAATAAGTATGTATTTTAAAGAAAAATAGGCGATAAAAGGCAATAATGATTGAGATGCGCTCAACGAACTTGCCAAATCTCCACTTAGAATTTGACAACCGCTTGAGGAACAACAGCGTCTCTCACCTCATTCTGCACTTCACCGACCAGTCGGTTTTCTGTCCACTTCAGAGTGTCATCCAAAAGAAGCTAAAGGGAGAAAAAAGGCTGAAATTTCACATTTGAAAACCTCGAGCTGTAACTTCAGCTTACCTTTTGTTATAATCAAATCCGCTCACGTCCCTTTTGATTGCGTATCAGCCCAGACTGCAAGCAGTTACCAGAGTCCGGTTTGTGACAGTGCCGTCATGTTGCTCTCTCGGGCAGGGTGTCGATCTCAATCTCCACACCCACCCCACACCCAGAGCAAATTACCGCGAAACGAATTTGGGACGGCTCCAATACCGGAATATTTTACGTCTTGTGGCAGCAGCAAGAGCTAATAATTACCATGTTTCCCCCCCACTCTCTTACTTTAATAAAAGTTGACGTTTTCCTTTGCGTCCCATCCACTTGTGTCGCAGCTGCTCTCCTGAGCCGAGCAGGGGTGTATCGGTCGTGCTACACGTGGCCGGCGCCGCTGCCGTCCCTGCGGAGGCGCGAGGATGCCGCTCCCGCCGACACAACGTTCCACACCGAGCGGCGGCATCACCGTTCATCTTGCTGCCAGCCCCGGGGGGGGGCAGGGGAAAACGCACTCGCTGCCTCTTGAAGGCGGCTTTCAAAATATATGTTAAAAGAAAATAAAGTAGACTCGCTTGTATCCGTGCGAGTTTTCAGGGGCAAATAACTCAGCTTCGTGGTTTTTTTTGTTTGGTGCGGTACCGCCCCGTGTGTAGGTGGGTGGTGAGTGGGAGCTGGGGAATGTGAACGTGAACCTGATCCAACATTGATCATTCAGCCAGCAAAAGCCTCATTGTCCTTCGGATACCAAACATAACTTCTGTACTGCCCCAGCTAACCGCTGCCATTCTACACAATAACAGAACACTTCTATTCAGCGCTGCCAACATGGCAAGTTAATACAAATACATTAAATACTTTTGCGATTTTGCATTCAAGCGACACAGTTCAATCTTCAATAAGTCTTCCAAACGTACGACTGTGTCCACTGAAACGCTAAAAAGACATCCTACTTATATTAACATTTATTTTTTATTCCGATTATGTGTATATACATTTCGCCCAGATTACACGCTTCGCTGTGAAATTAGTTAGTTTGCAGTCAAACTCACTATACAGTATATCCCCAGTGGTAATCTTTTTAATATGTTTATACTTGCTCCGTGAAAGTTAAACCAATAGAAACACCTTTTCTTAATAATATAAACTGCATTCAATTTAACGCGTCAAAAATGCACACAATGCAGTTCTATGGTTATTGTACCATCAGTTTTTACAACAACAATTTGTATTTATATAGTGCCTTTAACGTAGCAAAACGTCACAGGAGCATTAGCAAACAAAATTTGACAGGGAGCCACATAACAACATAAGAAATAGGAGCCATTCGGCCCTTTTAGCCTGCTCCACCATTCAATAAGATCATGGCTGATCTACCTCGACTCCACCTTCCTGCACTATCCCCATATCCCCTTAGTATCCAAAAATCTATCGCTCTCTGTCTTGAATATACTCAACGACTGAGCATCCACAGCCCTCTGGGGTAGAGAATTCCAAAGATTCACAACTCTTTGAGTAAAGAAATTTCTTCTCATCTCAGTCCTAAATGGCCTACCCCTTATTTTGAGACTGTGACCCCTAGTTCTAGACTCCCCAGCCAGGGGAAACATCCTCCCTGCATCTACCCTGTCAAGCCCCTTAAGAATTTCATATGTTTTAATGAGATAACCTCTCATTCTTCTAAACTCTAGGGAATATAGGCCTAGTCTACTCAATCTCTCCTCATAGGACAATCCCCCCATCCCAGGAATCAGTCTAGTGAACCTTTGTTGCACTCCCTTCTAAGGCAAGTATATCCTTCCTTAGGTAAGGAGATCAAAACTGTACACAGTACTCCAGGTGTGGTCTCACCAAGGCCCTATATAATTACAGTAAGACTTCTTTACTCTTGTGCTCCAATCCTTTTGTAATAAAGGCTAACATACCATTTCCTTTCTTAATTGCTTGCTGTACCTGCACATTAACTTTCTGTGATTTGTGTACAAGGATACCCAGGTCCCTCTGAATGCCAACATTTCCAAGTCTCTCACCATTTAAAAAAATATTCTGCTTTTCTATTTTTCCTACCAAAGTGGATAATTTTACATTTCTCCACATTATATTCCATCTGCCATGTTCTTTCCCCACTCGCTTAACATGTCTATACCCCTTTGCAGCCTCTTTCCGTCCTCTTCACAACTTACTTTCCCACCTGGTTTTTTATCGTCAGCAAACTTGGAAACATTGGATACACTTGGTCCCCTTCATCTAAGTCATTGATATAGACTGAAAGCAAACATGCAGGTGCAGCAAGCAGTTAGGAAGGCAAATGGTATGTTGGCCTTCATTGCAAGAGGATTTGAGTACAGGAGCAAGGATATCTTACTACAGTTATACAGGGCCTTGGTGAGACCACACCTGGAGTACTGTGTGCAGTTTTGGTCTCCTTACCTAAGAAAGGATATACTTGCCATAGAGGGAGTGCAGCAAAGGTTAACCAGACTGATTCCTGGGATGGCAGGACTGTCGTATGAGGAGAGATTGGGTCGACTAGGCCTGTATTCACTAGAGTTTAGAAGAATGAGAGGGGATCTCATTGAAACGTATAAAATTCTGACAGGGCTAGACAGACTGGATGCAGGGAGGGTGTTTCCTCTGGCTGGGGTGTCGAGAATGAGGGGTCACAGTCTCAGGATACGGGGTAGGACATTTAGGACTGAGATGAGGAGAAATTTCTTCACTCAGAGGGTGGTGAACCTGTGGAATTCTCTACCACAGAAGGCTGTGGAGGCCAAGTCACTGAATATATTTAAGGAGGAGATAGATTTCTAGACACAAAAGGCATCAAGGGGTGTGGGGAGAGAGGGGGAATATGGTATTGAGATAAAGGATCAGCCATGATCATATTGAATGGTGGAGCAGGCTTGAAGGGCCAAATGGCCTACTTCTGCTCCTATTTTTCTATGTTTCTATGTAAAAAGTTGAGGCCCAGCATTAATCCTTGTAGTACCCTACTAGTTAATGCCTGCCAACCCAAAAACAACCAGTTTATTCCTACTTTGCTTTCTGTCTGTTAACCAATCCTCAATCCATGCTAATATATTATCCCCAAACCCATGAGCCCTAATTTTGTGTAATAACCTCTTGTGTGGCACCTTATCGAATGCTTTTGAAAATCCAAATACACCACTACACTGTTCACAACCTTGGTGCATATCTGACCCTGAAATGAGCTTCTGACCACATATCCGCAGCATAACTAAGACTGCCTATTTCCACCTCTGTAACATCGCCCGTCTCCACCCTTGCCTCAGCTCATCCGCTGCTGAAACCCTCATTCATGCCTTTGTTACCTCTAGACTTGACTATTCCATCGCACTCCTGGCTGGCCTCCCACATTCTACGCTATGTAAACTTGAGGTCATCCAAAACTCAGCTGCCCGTGTCCTAACTCGCACTAAGTCCCGTTCACCCATCACCCCTGTGCTCGCTGATCTACATTGGCTCCCGGTTAAGCAATGCCTCGATTTCAAAATTCTCATCCTTGTTCTCAAATCCCTCCATGGCCTCGCCCCTCCCTATCATTGTAATCTCCTCCAGCCCCACAACCATCCCGAGATATCTGCGCTCCTCTAATTCTGCCCTCTCGAGCATCCCTGATTATAATCGCTCAACCTTTGGTGGCCGTGCCTTCTGTTTCCCAGGTGCTAAACTAATTCCCTGCCTAAACCTCTCCGCCTCGCTACCTCACTTTCTGCCTTTAAGACGCTCCTTAAAAGCTACCTCTTTGACCAAGCTTTTGGTCATTGCCCTAATTTCTCCTCATGTGGCTCAGTGTCAAATTCTTTGTCTTTTAATACTCCTGTGAAGTGCGTTGGGACATTTTACTACATTAAAGGCACTATATAAATACCAGTTGTTCTTGTTGTTGTACATCTATTGGTTTCCCCCTTATATTAATTAAGAAGGGGAAAATAGAATATGAGAGTAAGCTTATATTCCTGTCGGCGGGAATCTCGAGCGGCACAGCGGGGCTATAAAAGTCCCAGAGACCAGGTAAGGCCTCACAGCGTCGGCGGGAATCTCGAGCGGCAGAGCGGGGCTATAAAAGCCCCAGAGACCAGGTAAGGCCTCACAGCGTCGGCGGGAATCTCAAGCGGCAGAGCGGGGCTATAAAAGTCCCAGAGACCAGGTAAGGCCTCACAGCGTCGGCGGGAATCTCGAGCGGCAGAGCGGGGCTATAAAAGCCCCAGAGACCAGGTAAGGCCTCACAGCATCGGCGGGAATCTCGAGCGGCAGAGCGGGGCTATAAAAGCCCCAGAGACCAGGTAAGGCCTCACAGCGTCGGCGGGAATCTCAAGCGGCAGAGTGGGGCTATAAAAGTCCCAGAGACCAGGTAAGGCCTCACAGCGTCGGCGGGAATCTCGAGCGGCAGAGCGGGGCTATAAAAGTCCCAGAGACCAGGTAAGGTTTACCAATCTCCAGTCTCGGAACTCGGAGGGAAGGAGAGAGGTAAAAAGTAATCCAAGTGTGACGTCACCAGAAAGCGGGTAAGTGATTGGTTGGTAAGTATTTCTCCCTTTTTAAGCTTAAATCTCTTTGGTTTATAGTTTCTAAGGTGCGATATTCACCATCTAGAATCGGGGCAGAGGGTATTTAAGAATAATATTAATAAATTTAATTAGTTACATAGAATGGGAGATCAGGTGATGTGTTGCTGCTGCAATATGTGGGAGCTGGTGAACACCATTGATGCTCACGGTGATCACATTTGCAGTAGGTGTTGGCTGCTCGAGGAATTCCGGCTCTGTGTTGAAGAGCTGGAGTCCGAGCTTCAAACACTGAGACACATCAGGGAGGGGAAGAGTTACCTGGACTCTGTGTATCACGAGGTAGTCACACCAAATAGATTAATTAATTCAGATGTAGTCCGTGGCCAGGGTCAGGATGGTGTGACGAGAAGTGAGGCAGGTACGGGGATCCAGGAGGTAGTGTTGGAGGAGCCGCAGCCCTTGCACTTGTCCAACAGGTTCGAGGCTCTTACTCCCTGTGAGGATGGGAACAGGGACTGCAGGGAGGATCAGCAACCTGGCAACAGCACCGTGGAGCGGGGGGCCATTCAAGTGGGGGGAGTTAAAAGAAATGTTGTAGCGGTAGGGGATAGTATCGTTAGGGGGATAGATAGAGTTCTTTGCAGCCGAGAGCGAGAGTCCCGAAGGCTGTGTTGCCTGCCCGGTGCCAGGGTTAAGGATATCTCCTCTGGACTGTAGAGAAACTTGGAGTGGGAGGGGGAGGATCCAGTTGTCGTGGTCCATGTTGGTACCAACGACATAGATAGGACAAGGAAGGAGGTTCTGCTGAGGGAGTTTGAGCAGCTAGGGGCCAAATTAAAAAGCAGAACCACAAGGGTAATAATCTCTGGATTATTACCTGAGCCACGAGCGAATTTGGCAAGGACAAATAAAATTAGAGAGTTAAATGCATGGCTCAAAGACTGGTGTGGGAGAAATGGGTTTTGCTTCCTGGGACACTGGCACCAGTACTGGGGCAGGAGGGAGCTGTTCCGTTGGGACGGGCTTCACTTGGCCAGTGCTGGGACTAGAGTCCTGGTGGATCATATAACTAGGGCTGTAGAGAGGGCTTTAAACTAACTAGTGGGGGGGAGGTTCCTAGAGAGCAAATAATAAAAATGACAACAGAGAAGGTCATAGACTTAGGTAGCAGTGGGGAAATTAAAAACCAGAGCGTGTCAGGAAGGGGCAGAAGGTATGGAGTAAAAGGTAAAGTAATAAAAAGGGCAAAAGCAGGAACTAAGTGTCACAAAACATCTTTGAAAGTTCTCTATCTGAATGCACGTAGCATTCGTAACAAAATAGACGAGTTAATGGCACAAATAACTACATATGGGTATGATCTTGTGGCCATTACAGAAACATGGCTGCAGGGTGACAATGCCTGGGAATTAAACATACCAGGTTATTTAATGATCAGGAAGGACAGGCAGGAAGGAAGGGGAGGTGGGGTGGCTATGTTAATAAAGGAAGGAATCACTGTAATACAGAGAAATGATATTGGGTCAAAAGATCAGGATAATGAAACAGTTTGGGTGGAGGTGAGGAATAATAAGGGGAAAAAAACACTAGTGGGCGTAGTCTATAGGCCTCCGAACAGTGGCAACTCTGTTGGACGGAGTATCAATCAGGAAATAGTTGAGGCTTGTAATAAGGGAACATCTATAACTATGGGGGATTTTAACTATCATATTAATTGGACAAATCAAATTGGGCAGGGCTGCCTTGAGGATGAGTTCATTGAGTGTATTAGGGATGGGTTTCTTGAGCAGTATGTAACTGAACCGACCAGGGGGCAACCAACCTTAGATCTGGTCCTGTGTAACGAGACAGGATTAATTAAAAATGTCCTAGTAAAGGATCCCCTTGGAATGAGTGACCATAACATGGTTGAATTCCATATTCAATTAGAGGGTGAGAAGGTTGGATCTCAAACAAGCGTGCTAAGCTTGAATAAAGGAGACTATGAAGGTATGAGAGCGGAATTGAGTAGAGTGGATTGGGAAAATAGATTAAAGGGTAAGACGATACATGATCAGTGGTGTACATTTAAGGAGTTATTTTACAACTTCCAAAAAATATATATTCCACTGAGAAGAAAAGGGTATAAAAGAAGACAGCCATCCGTGGCTAAGTAAAGAAATTAAGGATAGTATTTGACTAAAAACAAGGGCATGTAAGGTAGCCAAATCTAGTGGGAGGATAGAGGATTGGGAAAACTTTAAAAGACAGCAAAAAATAACAAAAAGATTGATTAAGAAAGGGAAGATAGATTATGAAAGTAAATTAGCAAAAAATATAAAAACAGATAGTAAGAGTTTTTATAGTTATATAAAAAGAAAAAGGGTGGCTAAAGTAAATGTTGGTCCCTTAGAGGATGAGACCGGGAAATTAATGGTGGGAAATATGGAGATGGCAAAAACACTGAATTAATATTTTATATCAGTCTTTACAGTAGAGGACACTAAGAATACCCCAACACTGGACAAACAGGGGGCTATGGGGGGGGGGGAGGAGCTAAACACGATCAAAATCACGAAGGAAGTGGTACTCGGTAAAATAATGGGACTCAAGGCGGATAAATCACCTGGACCTGATGGCTTACATCCTAGGGTCTTGAGGGAAGTGGCGGTAGGGATTGCGGATGCATTGGTAATAATTTTCCAAAACTTCCTGGACTCAGCAAAGGACCCGGCAGACTGGAAAACTGCTAATGTAACACCCTTATTTAAAAAGGGCAGTAGACAGAAGGCTGGAAACTATAGACCGGTTAGCCTAACATCTGTGGTAGGTAAAATTTTGCAGTCCATTATTAAGGAGACAGTAATAGGACATTTGGATAATCATAATTTAATAGGACAAAGTCAGCATGGTTTTATGAAGGGGAAGTCATGTTTGACAAATTTGCTGGAGTTCTTTGAGGAAGTAACATATAGGGTGGATAAAGGGGAACCAGTGGACGTAGTGTATTTAGACTTCCAAAAGGCATTTGACAAGGTGCCACACAAAAGATTATTGCTTAAGATAAAAAATCACGGGATTGGGGGTAATATTCTGGCATGGATAGAGGATTGGCTATCTAACAGAAGGCAGAGAGTTGGGATAAATGGTTCATTCTCAGACTGACAATTAGTAACTAGTGGTGTTCCGCAAGGGTCAGTGCTGGGTCCCCAACTCTTTACAATCTATATTAACAATTTGGAGGAGGGGACCGAGTGTAACATATCAAAGTTTGCAGATGATACTAAGATGGGGGGGAAAGTAGTGAGTGAGGAGGATATAAAAAACCTGCAAGGGGACATAGACAGGTTAAGTAAGTGGGCAGAGATTTGGCAGATGGAATACAATACTGGAAAGTGTGAGGTTATGCACTTTGGCAGGAAAAATCGGAGAGCAAGTTATTATCTTAATGGCAAGAAACTGGAAAGTACTGAAGTACAAAGGGATCTGGGGGTCCTGGTGCACGAAACTCAAAAGGTTAGTATGCAGGTGCAGCAAGTGATTAAGAAGGCCAATGGAATGTTGGCTTTCATTGCTAGGGGGATAGAATATAAAAATAGGGAGGTATTGCTTCAGTTGTACAAGGTATTGGTGAGACCGCACCTGGAATACTGTGTACAGGTTTGGTGTCCATACTTAAGAAAGGACATACTTGCTCTCGAGTCAGTACAAAGAAGGTTCACTCGGTTAATCCCGGGGATGAGGGGATGGACATATGAGGAGAGGTTGAGTAGATTGGGACTCTACTCATTGGAGTTCAGAAGAATGAGAGGCGATCTTATTGAAACATATAAGATTGTGAAGGGGCTTGATCGGGTGGATGCGGTGAGGATGTTCCCAATGAAGGGTGAAACTAGAACTAGGGGGCATAGTCTTAGAATAAGGGGCTGCTCTTTCAAAACTGAGATGAGGAGGAACTACTTCACTCAGAGGGTGGTAGGTCCATGGAATATGCTGCCCCAAAAAGCTGTGGAAGCTACATCATTACATAAATTTAAAACAGAAATAGACAGTTTCCTAGAAGTAAAGGGAATTAAGGGTTACGGGGAGCGGGCAGGAATTTGGACATGAGTCTAGGTTCGGATCGGACATGGCCCTGTGGGTAGCGGAGCGGGCCCAGGGGCCGTGTAGCCTGATCCTGCTCCTATTTCATGTGTCTAATTCTGTTAGATTCAGGAAATGGTTCTGTGATAGTAGATTGGTGGTTAGGATCAGATCAGCCATGATCTTATTGAATGGCGGAGCAGGCTCGAGGGGCCGATTGCCCTACTCCTGCTCCTATTTCTTATGTTTTTATGTTCTTGCAGGGAACATAAAAACTGACTGTAAAGCTTTTATAGATATGTGAAGAGAAAAAGATTGGTGAAGTCAAGCGTAGGTCCCTTGCAATCAGAATCAGGGGAATTTATAATGGGGAACAAAGAAATGGCTGACCAATTAAATACATATTTTGGTTCTGTCTTCACAAAGGAGTACACAAATAACCTCCCAGAGATGTTGGGGAACATAGGGTCTGATGAAAGGGAGGAACTGAAAGAAATCAGTATTTGTAGGGAAATGGTGTTAGGGAAATTGACAGGATTGAAGGCCGATAAATCCCCAGGGCCTGATAATCTACATCCTAGGGTACTTAAGGAAGTGGCCCTAGAAATAGTAGATGCATTGCTGATCATCTTCCAATATTCGATGGAATCTGGAACAGTACCCACGGATTGGAGGGTAGCTAATGTTACCCCACTATTCAAAAAAGGTGGTAGAGAGAAAACGGGGAATTACAGACTGGTAAGCCTGACATCGGTAGTGGGGAAAATGCTAGAGTCCATTATAAAAGATGTAATAGCAGAGCACTTGGAAAACAGTGACAGGATCGGACAAAGTCAACATGGATTTACAAAAGGTAAATCGTGCTTGACTAATCTACTGGAATTTTTTGAGGATGTAACTGGTAAAATAGATAAGGGAGAACCAGTGGATGTGGTGTATTTGGACATTCAGAAGGCTTTCGATAAGGTCCCGCATAAGAGATTAGCATGCAAAGTTAAGGCACATGGGATTGGGGGCAAGGTATTGACTTGGATAGAGAACTGGTTGGCAGACAGAAAGCAAAGAGTTGGAATAAACGGGTCTTTTCCCCGAGTGGCAGGCAGTGACTAGTGGGGTACCGCAAGGATCGGTCCTTCGACCCCAGCTATGCACAATATAATGATCTAGACAAGGGAACTAGATGTAATATCTCCAAATTTGCAGACGACACAAAGCTGGGTGGGCGTGTGTGCTTTGAGGAGGATGCCGAGAAACTCCAGGATGATTTGGACAGGTTGGGTGATTGGGTAGAAGTATGGCAGATGCAATATAACGTGGATAAATGTGAGGTTATCCACTTTGGTGGCAAAAACAGGAAGGCAGATTATTATCTGAATGGCAATAGATTGGGAGAAGGGGAAGTGCAACAAGACCCGGGTGTCCTTGTGCACCAGTCGCTGAAGGTAAGCATGCAGGTGCAGCAGGCGGTTAAGAAGGCAAATGGTATGTTGGCCTTCGTAGCGAGAGGGTTTGAGTACAGGAACAAGGATGTCTTGCTGCAGTTGTACAGGGCCTTGGTGAGACCACATCTTGAGTATTATGTGCAGTTTGGTCGCCTTATCTGAGGAAGGATGTTCTTGTCATGGAAGGAGTTCAGCGAAGATTCACCGGGCTGGTACCTGGGATGGCAGGAATGACGTATGAGGAGAGATTGGGTCGATTGGGCTTGTACTGCTGGAGTTTAGAAGAATGAGAGGGGATCTCATTGAAACTTATAACATTCTGACAGGACTGGACAGATTAGATGCAGGAAGGATGTTCCCGATGGTCGGGGAGTCCAGAACCAGGGGTCACAGTCTAAGGATAAGGGGTAGGCCATTTAGGACAGAAATGAGGAGGAATTTCTTCACCCAGATAGTGGTGAACCTGTGGAATTCTCTACCACAGAAGGCAGTGGAGGCCAATTCATTAAATATATTTAAGAAGGAGTTGGATATTTTTCTTAAGGCTAAAGGGATCAAGGGGTATGGGGAGAAAGCAGGAACCGGGTACTGAATTTGGATGATCAGCCATGATCGCATTGAATGGCGGAGGAGGCTCGAGGGGCCGAATGGCCTACTCCTGCTCCTATCGTCTATGTTTTTATGTTTCTATGTATCTACCCTGTTAGTTACAACCTCAAAAAACACTAACAGCTTTGTCAAACACGATTTCCCTTTCATAAATCCGTGTTGACTCTGCTTAATCATATTATGCTTTTCTAAGTGCCCTGCTACCACGTCCCTAATAATAGATTCTAGCATTTTCCCTACTACTGATGTCAGGCTAACTGGTCTATAGTTCCCTGTTTTCTCTCTCCCTCCTTTCTTGAATAGCAGAGTTACGTTTGCTACCTTCCAAACTGCGAGGACCATTCTAGAATCTAGGGAATTCTGGAAGATCAAAGCCAAAGCATCCACTTTCTCTGTAGCCATCTCATTTAAAATCCTAGGATGTAGGCCATCAGGTCCAGGGGATTTGTCAGCTTTTAGTCCTATTAATTTCTCCAGTACTTTTGCTTTGCTAAAACTAATTTCTTGAAGTTCCTCATTCTCACTGGACCCTTTGTTCCAAACTTTTTCCAGAATGTTTTTTGTCTTCTTCCGTGAAGACAGATACAAAGTATTTGTTTAATGTCTCTGCCATTTCCTTATTCCCATTATAATTTCTCCGGTCTCTGCCTATAAGGGACCCACGTTTACTTTTGTTAATCTCTTCCTTTTTGCATATTTATAGAAGCTTTTACAATCAGTTTTTATTTCTCTTGCTAGTTTACTCTCATATTCTCTTTTCTCTCTATCAATTTCATGGTCATCCTTTGCTGAATTCTAAAATCCTCCCAACCCTCAGGTTTACTACTCTTTTTGGCAACATTATAAGCCTCTCCCTTTAATATAATACTATCACAAAAGGAAATATTAGGACAAGTGACCAAAAGCTTGGTCAAAGAGGTAAGTTTTAAGGATCTTCTTAAAGGAAAGCTAGAGAGATGGAGAGATTTAGGGAGGCAATTCCAGAGCTTAGGGCCTGGGCAGCTGAAGGCACAGTCACCAATCGTGTTTACTTTAAAGTTGGCAGTTATAGAGAACAGCAAAGCCATCTCTAATAATCTGCTTTATGATCCCAGTTAATGCGCTTTACAACCCAGTTTTGTACTACTTTTTTGCATCACATTGTACTATTCAGATATTTGACACTAAGACGATCTACCGCAACAGCCCTTCCCTACGCCATGTTTCTCTGAGCCATTAGAACCAGACCTGCACAAGTGGTACTTTGGCACTGCGTTGGTATCTTGATGGCTGCAACGTAACATGTCACACTATGTTTTGCTTAAGGGTCACTGTCAGGAATGCTGCATCACAGAGTAATGGGATGTGCAGTTCCACACAATGTGAGCTCCTGATTTCAATTAGGGAGTTGCCAAGTAAACGCCAGGTACTTTCCCACAGGAAGAGAAAAATTAATGGTTCTGTTCAATAATTCTATTTTAATAGAGTTCTTTGATTTGCTGGATGGAAGCTGGGATAATCATAGCATTTCCTGCCCTTTTTAAGTGACAGCAAGAAAGGAACAACAGCATCAAATATAACTTGGTCAACTTCCTCTAAACAGTGAAGGCCCAGAGGCACCAAACCTTGGAAAAGACCACAAGTAAACGAGAGGTTGACCAGAACAGACCCCCAGTTGAATTATGAGTACCAATGCACTAACGTATAATCCCATATATCACTGCATGTTAAAAAAAAACACTTCACCCATCCTTCTGCTTCATTTCAAATTTGGTGGAATAAACCAAATTTCAGAACAAATGCTCATCACTCTTCATGTGAAGATTTTTCTCGCATGAAGAAGCACCACTTTGGGGGATACTGACAGTGATCTGTCTGTGTAACAGTGCTACTTTTCAACATAACAAACCTCCTTTATCAGGTACTAAGTCATGAATATCCTGGCATATCTTTCGTCCACAGCCATCTATTTGATCATAATCCTCAATATACTGCTGTGTACATACTGTTATCAGAATAAATAGATTATCTGCAGCCTGCTCAGCATGTTCTGGAGTTCCAAATACAGGAAATTATTTTGACAAATTCTGTCAGTATAACAGGCCTCACCATTGATAAAACTGCCTATGGTGTGTTCAATGCAAAATACCAATTTTACAACAGTCCCCTGTAAAAGCAAATGAAATGCAGGCCTTCCAAATCAACATGTCTGTGTGTACAAAATGCAAAGGTAATTGCATCTGCTACAGCAGTTGCTGTAGAGCTGGCTGTAGGTCTCAGGCCAGCAAGGTTCCACTGAATGAATAGGATGCTTTATGCCATTATCCTTTTTGCGTGTGACTAAGAATTAACAGATGTTCCCGCTATCTTAATAAATGTTGGATGGTCAGCACCCCTCAAGGTTAACATGGTCAAATGAGATAATAGCCCAGATTTTGCAGTCAGCAGTGAAGTGACAGTAGTCGCCGCTGACCTCGAAGAAAGCTGCCCACAAAGATCTAGCGATCTCTGTGACGTCAATTTCATCTTTCCCAAAGGCAATTTGATTCTGGCGCCAAGTCTAGGGGATCTCCAGCGTCCAGCAACAGTAACAACATCAAGGAAGGCTAAGCAGCCAATCTTCTTAGGCAGTTCCTCGGAACCGAGGATGACTTGCTTCCACATTAAAAATGAGTTCTCAGGCGACTGATGAGTCCAATGCGGGACCTACAATCTCTGTCACAGGTGGGGCAGATGGTGGTTGAAGGGGCGGGCGGGTGGCTGGGGTGCTTGGGTTGACGTGAGCTCCTTGCGCTTGGCTTCCGCTTGCTCCCGGCGAAGTGACTCGAGGTGTTCGGCGCCTTCCCGGATGCTTCTCCTCCACTTTGTGCAGTCTTGGCCCAGGGATTCCCAGGTGTTGGTGGGGAAGTTGCACTTTTTCAAGGAGGCTTTGAGGGTGTCCTTGAAGCATTTCCTCTGCCCACCTGGGGCTCCCTTGCCGTGTCGGAGTCCGAGTAGAGCGCTTGATTTGGGAGTCTCGTATCGGGCATGCGGACGATGTGACCCGTCCATTGGAGCTGGTCGAGTGTGGTCAAAGCTTCGATGCTGGGGATGTTGGCCTGAGCGAGAAAACTGACGTTGGTGCGCCTATCCTGCCAATGGAATTGCAGGATCTTGCGGAGGCAGCGTTGGTGGTACCTCTCCAGTGCTTTGAGGAGCCTGCTGTACATGGTCCACGTCTCTGAAGCACACAGGAGGGCGGGTATCACTAGTGCTCTGTAGACCATGAGCTTGGTGCTGGGTTTGAGGTCCTGGTCTTCAAACACTTTCTTCCTCAGGTGACTGAAGGCTGCACTGGCACACTGAAGGTGGTGTTGGACTTCGTCATCGACATCTACCCTTGTTGACAGTAGGCTCCTGAAGTATGGAAAGTGGTCCACGTTGTCCAAGGCCTTGTCGTGGATTTTGATAATCGGGGGGCAATACTGTGTGGCGGAGGCAGGTTGGAAGAGAACCTTTGTCTTACGGATGTTTAGTGTAAGGCCCATGCTCTCGTACGCTTTGGTGAAGGTGTTGACGATGGTTTTGAGTTCGACCTCCGAGTGTGCGCAGAGCGTCGTCTGCATACTGTAATTCGACGACAGAGGACGGGACGACCTTGGATCTGGACTGGAGGCGACGGAGGTTGAACAGTTTCCCGTTTGTTCTGTAAATTAGCTCCACTCCAGTGGGGAGCTTACTGAGGGTGAGATGGAGCATTGCAGCATGGAAGATCAAAAGGAGCGTTGGTGCGCAGCCAATCACATTGAAAAATTCACACAGACAGCAAAACCAGGAAGTAAAATGCACAAAATTTTCTTCATTTTTAATAAATTTTACAAAGAGCGAAATAAAGATTGGAACATAGACATGGCATTAAGGTAGAAGCTGAAATACCATAAACAAACTTAATTTTTTATTATATTAAAAAATATGGAATTATCATAATGGAAAAATGACATTCCACAAATATAAAATTAGTTTTTCAGGGCCAAAGAGGCTGTTCAGCAACAATTATGATTTAGTACGCTGTTAAAAACCCAGTTACACCTCATTGAACAAGGTTTTACTTTTTCGGGGGGGGGGGTTAGCAACGATATTAGAGCGTAAAAGCTGAAGTTCTCGTTGGTTCAGTAATTTCAAAAAGATTGTCATCTGCAGGGGCCTTCAACAACGCATCCTGTGGAGGAGCAGGGAATCACTGACAGCAATTTCTGGATTTCCATGTTTAACTGTACATGTGCGGATGCCAGAAGTTTCACAGGGTAATGACGGCGAACACTGACAGTTTCGCCATCATTACAAACATAAAATCCAGGCCAATGTCTCAATGCATACCCTAAAACTAACAAAAGTCAGTGTGCACTGTCTCAATGTATACTTTTAAATTGCATATTTCTTGAGCAATGTCTGGTTGTGCAATCTGGCAGCAAGTGTCTTCACACCTCTTGATCCTTATTGTATAGAAAACAAAATGTGTGGTTATGGAGCCCTGGTAAGCTTGCATTGTTCCATGACCACTATTGTGCGAGGACAGTTGCTAGAGTATTGTAAACAAGTCACCTATATAAGATGCACATCGCCACCAGTTTGTTAGAACAGACTGAGGAACAACCGCGCAGTGAAGTGCATATCTCCAATCCTGGAGTGGTAACTATAACCTTTTTGTTTGACACAGAGCCAAAGAAAGAGACAGGTGACTAAACGCTTGGTCAAAGAGGTAGATTTTAAGTAGCATCTTAAAGGAGGAGAGAGAGGTGGAAAAGTGAAGATGTTTGGGGAGGTTATTCCAGAGCTTAGGGTCTAGATGACTGAAGGCACGGCTGCCAATGGTGCGGTGAAGGAAATGGGGATAAACAAGGGGCCAGAGTTGGAGGAATGCAAAGTTCTCGGAGGGCTGTAAGTCTAAAGGATGTTACAGAGATAGGGAGGGGCAAGGCAATGGAGGGATTTGATCACGCAGATAACAATTTTAAAGTTGAAGCATTGATGGACTGGAATCCAGTCCATACTTCTCTCATGATAGTCAACAGTGCATGAAAAAGACACAGGCATGAGCATATGTTGTTTCATGCAAGATACATATCTTCAATAAGTTATTTATAGTCTCAAGATAGCTTTGCTGAAACTAATTTAGAAAATTAAGTGTCAGCCGTGGCTCAGTTGATAGCACTTTTGCCTCTGAGCCAGAATATTGTGGGTTCAAGTCCCACTCCAGAGACTTGAGCACATAATCCAGGCTGACACTACAGTGCAGTATTGAGGGAGTGTTGCACTGTCGGAAGTGCCACCTTTCAGATGAGAGGTTAAATTAAGGCCCAGTCCCCCCTCTCAGGCGGATGTAAAAAATCCCATGGCACTATGCAGGGGATTTCTCCCCAGTGTCTGGGTCAATATTTATTCCTCAATCAACACCTAATTACAGATTGTCTGGCCATTATCTGTTTGTGGGCGCTTGCCGTGTGCAAATTGGCTGCTGCGTTACCTGCATTACAACAGTGACTACACTTAAAAGTACTTCTTTGGCTGTAAAATGCTTTGGAATGTCCTGAGCTCATGAAAGGCACTATATAAATGCAAGACTTTCTTTTCTTTATTTGTGTCATTACTTCTTTCTTTTGGCTTGTTTCTTTTCTCTCTGGGCTCCATTTTTCTCTGAGCTTTTTTATTCTCTTGGCGCTGTTGGCCTGTCTTCTTTATTGCTCCCAATTTAATGGAGATTCTGAATGTGAACTCATACTCAGACCTCAATGTTCTATCAACCAGTGATAGATTGTATTGTGTCTATTAATGCATGGTTTCAAAACACAGTATATAATAGAATAACTAAACAAGAGAGAAATGACTGGCATGTTGTCAATTAAAGCATCGGGGTCAATTATACTTGTCCACCTGTTTTATAACCCGGCCGAAATATCCTTTTTATTGACATGTGGCAGCCTATCCAAGTGAACATTCTTCATGTGTGAGCCTAAACAGTTACTATTGGTACCCTATTCAACTATGGAAGCTATCACACCCAAGTCTGATCCTGTCCTCACCTAGAGTCCACACAGACCTGTGCTTTCCAGCAAGCGACAGTGGATAGCAATCAAAAGCAGGGATCCTGATTTAACTTCCTAGTTCAGAGCTGTTGAGGAGATTACAGCACTCCTATTACTGCTCTGGTCAGATCAACTAACTCAGTTTAGACCAGTGATCAATCTGGGACTTTCTTGGTCTGTTTGTCTCATTAACACCACAGGCAGCCCCTTTACTGAGCAAGGCACAGTACCACAGCTTTTCTCCATTAACAAGGCCAGTCTATCCAAATGAACAGTGTAAACAGAAATTAGGAGGTGTCAGTGCTTCCTTTCTAAAAAAAAAGCTGAGCAATGAAATAAGCAAAACTTGCCAAGTACGAACATAAAGGCATAAATCAACAAACTCAAACGGGAAGTGAGAAGAGCCCATTCATCATGAGCTTAATTACCTTTGTATAATCCATAGCTCCCAAATCAGTAATTTAATGGCCCAGAAATTACTGGAAAAATAATTCACGGCTCCTTCCATTATTAGTGCATAAAAGACCCCAGCAATTTGTGGTGAAGAAAGATACACCAACCAGTTCCGATTTGCCATAAATTGCTGGACAAATTGCGCCACTCCACTGTTAGTCTTGCCAAACAAATTTTAAATGACCATCTCGTCATAAGCTTCGCCATGTGTAACATGAATTTTCTGGATTTGCGCAGTTAATATGAAATAATCTTGCTGCAACCATTTAGGACTGGTAGTTGATGTCATAAGGACCCTGCTAATGACATGATTTATGATCCTGCAATGCCACTCAACCTTGGAGGCCCTGAAACTGTGAAGTCTCACTCCCGCAGGTAGTAAATTGTTCCTAGGTTTTAAAATTTTAATTTTTTTTCTTACTTTTCTTTAATGTCTCCTTTTTCTCTCTTAATCCACTCTCTCTCTTTCCCTCTCTATTTCTCTTTCTGTATCTAATTTGACGCTAATTCACCCTATTTCCTAGCCTAGCTGTTCCCTAGCTACTGACTCCATCCCTCTCCCTAACATCTGCCTGAGACTGAACCACACTGTTCGCAACCTTGGTGTCATATTTGACTGTGAAATGAGCTTCCGACCACATATCCGCGGCAAAACTAAGACTGCCTATTTCCACCTCTGTAACATCACCTGTCTCCGCCCTTGCCTCAGCTCATCCACTGCTAAAGCCTTCATCCATGCCTTTGTTACCTTTAGAATTGACGATTCCAACGCAGTCCTGGCTGGTCTCCCACATTCTACCCTATGTAACTTTGAGGTCATCCAAAACTCGGCTGCCCATGTCCTAACTCACATCAAGTCCCGTTCATCCATCACCCCTGTGCTTGCTGACCTACATTGGCTCCCGGTTAAGGAACGCCTCGATTTCAAAATTCTCATCCTTGTTCTCAAATCCCTCCATGGCCTGGCCCTCCCTATCTCTGTAAATTCCTTCAGCCCCACAACCCCCCGAGATATCTGTGCTCCTCTAATTCTGCCCTCTTGAGCATCCTTGATTACAATCGCTCAAACATTGGTGGCCGTGCCTTCTGTTGCCTCGGCCCTAAGCTGTGGAATTCCCTGCCTAAACCTCTCCGCCTCTCTCCCTCTCTTTCCTCCTTTAAGACACTCCTTAAAACCTACCTCTTTGACCAAGCTTTTGGTCATCTGCCCTAATTTCTCCTTATGTGGCTTGGTGTTAAATTTTTTATCTTATAATAGTCCTGTGAAGTGTCTTGGGACGTTTTACTACGTTAAAAGTGCTATATAAATATAAGTTGTTGTTGTTGTTGTATTTCCTTCTCTGTCATTCGCTGTTTCTTTCTCTATCCTTAAATTGCATTGGTTAAAGAGATAGACCATTGAAACCAACATTCACAAGGTCCCAGATGCTTTTTCACCTCTACCTCTAAAGGGAGTTTAAATCTTTTTTTAAGCAGCCTAGGATGGGTATTCCTCTGGGAATTTAATCTCGGGATGCTAGAGACTTTACCAGCCATTGGTATTGCTGTGCTATCCTGTAGTCTAGCTGCAGGTCAGCGGTGAGCACAACTCTATTGTAATCTCCCTGATGAATCTCAGCCTGTATACGTTGTACCTCAATTGAGTTCAGCTAAGTCCGCCTTTGTCTATACATATGGTTGGGAGACAATGGTTGGTGGTTGCAATCCTCCTCTGCTGTTCTCAGATGTTGATGGCATCTCTCCATTGCTCCTCCTTCTCTTATTCCTCCAAATAGCATAATTAAAAAGGGACTTCCATAAGAACACTGTCTCAATTAGTAGGTCAACTCTGTAGCTGAATAGCTAAAGATGAAATTGAAAAAGGATTAGCGATCTTAATAAAGTGCTTTAGTCAGATCTTGAGTACTGCATCCAGTTCTGGTGACCAAGACACAAGGGAGACATTTAAGTGCTGGAGAGCATTTAAGTGCAGAAGAGCCACAAGGCTGGTCCCTAGTAACAAAGTCTGAGTTATGAGAAAAGGCTGGAGAAACTAGCCTTGAAAGGAGGCATCTGGGTTGTGATCTTACAGAGGTATATCAAACAGTATGAAAAATGTAAATCCAGAAAATTATTTTAAATTAAATTGCTAGCGTAATCCAACAAACCACAGGTCCAAGCTAGCAAAAGGCAAATTTAGGATGGATAATCAGGAAGTTTTACTTCACACCAAGATGGCCAACACAGGTAATGGTCTCCTAGATACAGTAGTGGAGCTGAAAACCCTGGGATCATTTAAGAACCAATTGGATGCTGCAATGGGGACTGTAGAATTATTCTGGATGGATGAACTAAGATCAGCCAGAAGGCCTTCCTCACCTGTAATTATCTTGTGATCTCAGCGGGACAGCAGTAGGGATGCTACAGTTGGCCACAATATCCTTTGGTTACTGAGGAGAAAATCGACTAGTATTTCCACTTGCGATTATCATCCAAGATTCCTACTATGGATGTGCAAACAGGATGCAAGAACAGGATCTGGCTTAGCTGTGATGCTCCATATGATTTATACCTTAATGCGAGAAGCATCAGGAACAAGGTAGATGAATTAGCTGTGGAAATAGAGGTTAATAATTATGATCTAATTGGGATTACGGAAACATGGTTGCAGGGTGAGCAGGGCTGGGAGCTTAACATACAGGGGTATTCAGTATTTAGGAAGGATCGACAAAAAAGAAAGGGAGGAGGGGTAGCATTGCTAGTAAAAGAGGGGATAAATGCAATTGAAAGGAAGGATATTAACTCAGTTAATACAGAATCTATATGGGTGGAGCTAAGAAATAGCGAGGGGCGAAAAACATTAATAGGAGTGGTATATAGGCCTCCAAATAGTAAAATAGAGGTTAGGGAGGGCATCACGAGGGAAATTAGAGAAGCGTGCAATAAGAGCACAGCTGTCATCATAGGTGACTTTAACTTACATATAGATTGGACTAGCCTAATCAGTAAAAATAATGAGGAGGAGGAATTCCTTGAGTGTTTGAGGGATGGTTATCTGGATCAATATGTCGAGGAACCAACTCGGGAACAGGCTATATTGGACTGGGTACTGTGCAATGAGAAGGGACTAATCAGTAATCTTGTTGTACGGGGACCCTTGGGTCAGAGCGATCATAACATGATCGATTTCTCACTCGAAATGGAGAGCGAAGAAATTGACTCAGAGACTAAGGTCCTGAATTTAAACAAGGGGAATTATGATGCCATGAGACGGGAACTGAGTAGGTCTGATTGGACAACGTTCCTGGGAGGACTGGAGGTAGATAAACAATGGCAAACATTTAAAGATAGAATGACAAAATTGCAAAAATTGTTTATACCAATCTGGCATAAAAGGAAATCTAAAAAGGTGACTCAACCGTGGATAACAGGGGAAATTAGAGACAGCATAAAATCCAAAGATAGGGCGTATAAAATAGCCAAAAAAAGCGCCAGAGCGGAAGATTGGGAACAGTTTAAGATAGAGCAAAGGAGGGCAAAGGGCATAATCAAGAGGGGCAAAATAGCTTACGAAAACAAGCTGGCGGAAAATATAAAAACTAACTCCAAAAGCTTTTATAAGTATATCAAAAGGAAAAGACTGGTGAAAACCAAAGTTGGTCCATTGCAGTCAGATACGGGGGAATATATAATGGGAAATAAGGAAATGGCAGATCAACTAAATGCATACTTTGGGTCAGTCTTTACGAAGGAAGACACAAAAAACCTCCCTGGGATATCGGGAAAAATAGGGACATTGGCAAAGGAGGAACTGACGCAAATCAATATCTCTAAGGATATGGTGTTAAGGAAGCTAAAGGGATTGAAGGTGGACAAATCCCCAGGGCCTGATAACATGCATCCTAGGGTACTGAAGGAGGTGGCCCTAGAGATAGCGGATGCACTAAGGATGATTTTTCAGAATTCATTAGACTCGGGAACAGTGCCGATGGATTGGAGGGTAGCTAACGTTACCCCACTATTCAAAAAGGGGGGTAGGGAAAAAGCAGGTAATTACAGACCTGTAAGCCTTACATCAGTTGTGGGCAAAATGCTGGAGTCCATCATTAAGGATGAAATAGCGGAGCACTTAGCAAATGGGGACAGGATAGGACAGAGTCAACATGGATTTACAAAGGGTAAATCGTGCTTGACTAATCTATTGGAATTTTTTGAGGGAGTAACTGGTAGAATAGATGGGGGAGAGCCAGTAGATGTGGTGTACCTGGACTTCCAAAAGGCCTTCGATAAGGTCCCACATAAAAGATTAGCATGGAAAATTGAGGCTCATGGGATAAAGGGGAAAGTTTTGGCGTGGATAGGGAACTGGCTGTCAGATAGAAAACAGAGAGTTGGAATAAACGGCTCATTTTCTGAATGGCAGGCAGTAACAAGTGGGGTACCACAGGGATCTGTCCTGGGCCCCCAGCTGTTCACAATTTACATTAATGACCTGGATCAGGGAGTCGGATGCAGCATTTCCAAATTTGCAGACGACACTAAACTAGGAGGGGGGGTGGGCTCAGAGGAAGAGACCAGGAAGCTCCAGAGCGATTTGGACAGACTGGGCGATTGGGCGGATAAATGGCAGATGCACTATAATGTGGACAAGTGCGAAGTTATCCACCTTGGGTGCAGGAACGGGAGGGCAAATTATTATTTAAATGGCAATAGATTGGGAGAGGGGGAAGTACAGAGAGACCTGGGTGTTCTTGTACACCAGTCACTGAAGGCGAGCATGCAGGTGCAACAGGCGGTCAAGAAGGCAAACGGTATGCTGGCCTTCATAGCAAAAGGGTTAGAATACAGGAACAGGGATACCTTGCTGCAGCTGTACAGGGCACTGGTGAGACCACACCTCGAGTACTGTGTACAGTTTTGGTCGCCTCATCTGAGGAAGGATGTTCTTGCCATGGAGGGGGTGCAGCGGCGATTCACCAGGCTGATACCAGGAATGGCGGGAATGACCTATGAGGAGAGACTATGTAGTTTAGGGATGTACACACTGGAGTTTAGAAGATTGAGAGGGGACCTCATAGAAGTGTATAAAATTCTGACAGGTCTAGACAGACTGGATGCAGAAGGAATGTTTCCCTTGGCGGGTGAGAACAGAACTAGAGGACATAATTTAAGGATAAGGGCTAAACCATTTAGGACAGAGATGAGGGGGAATTTCTTCACTCAGAGAGTGGTGAACCTGTGGAACTCATTGCCACAGAGGGCAGTGTATGCCAGCTCATTAAATATATTTAAGAGGGAATTAGATATATTTCTACGGGCAAAAGGGGTTAAGGGTTACGGAGAGAAGGCGGGGACGGGATACTGAATTAAAGGATCAGCCATGATCTCATTAAATGGCGGAGCAGGCACGAAGGGCCGAATGGCCTACTCCTGCTCCTATCTTCTATGTATCTATGTATCTATGTATCTATGTATCTATGATCCAATGACTAATTGAGACAGTGACAAACACCCCAGGAAAAATATTCCAGCAGGAGAGTGTAGTGTATGTGCCTTTAAGGGGAGAACTACTTTTTACAGCTCCTGTATACTGTAGTACCGGCAGTGACCACACCTGTATATAACCCTGAGTAGGGATCTGTACTGTTTAGTTTTAGAGCAACCCTCATCCAGTAAACACCTGTTGATTGTTCCTCTGCAGTCTCTGTCGATTATTTGAAGGACACACTACCTAAAGATTCACGGATTCAACATTGGCGATGAGGTGATTCGAACCTACCTGCAACTCTGCAGAAGAAGGCCGATTCCATCAGTGCGGGCGTCGACCATCCTGAGAGGACTTGAGCAGGCAGAGGAGGCTGTGGAGAGCTGGGCTTGGTTCTCCAGTCGCGACGATCCAGCGCAGCGGGCTGGCAGCAGGTACAGCGCAGACCCTTCCCGGACAGCGGCGGCGGGAGCCGACCGACGGCACAGAAAAAGGCCGAGCAGCATCGACGGCTAAGAGAGAGGGTAAAGCGCACAGGGCGCAGCCGGTGTTAATGACCGAGCGGCGTCAACGAGAGAGGGTGAAGCGCGCAGGGCGCAGCCGGGGTTGAAAACCAAGCGGCGTCAACGAGAGAAGCGCGCAGGAAAACGCGCAGAGCGCGGCCGGTGTTCAAGGGCTGAGCAGCGTCCGCGGGGGAAGAAAAGAAAGCGCGGGAGACGCCATTTGGGCCGCAGCGGAGAAGAAAGGGAAGCGCGGGAGACGCCATTTTTAGCCAGCGGAGAAGGAAGAGCGCGGGAGACGCCATTTTGAGCCAGCGGAGAAGAAGGGAGAGCGCGGGAGACGCCATTTTTAGCCAGTCTAACCACACCCAGGGATGCAGAAGAGTGGCAGGGTCACAGCATTCGACAATGAAGTCGAAGATTGGGCAACATATGTAGAACGCATAGAGGTGTACTGCAAAGCGAATGAAGTGCCAGATGCCAGGAAAGCACTGGTATTGTTGAATTCCATGGGTGCAAAAACGTACGGCTTACTGCGAAACCTAGTCACCCCAGAGAAGCCAGTGGAAAAGGATTTTGAAAGCATAGTGGCAATCCTACAGGACCACTTAAACCCCACACTGCTACTGATAGCAGAAAGATTTAAGTTTCACAAAAGGAACCAGCATAAAGACGAAAGTAATGCTGAGTATTTAACGGAACTGCGCAAGCTATCGAAACACTGCCAGTTTGGAACGAGACTAGCAGATACTTTAAGGGACAAGTTTGTGTGTGGGCTTCAAAGTGAAGGAACCCAGAAACGGCTTCTATCAGAAAAGGATCTTACGCTGGACAAGGCTTTCAACATGGCAGTATCACACGAAGCAGCTGCACGGGGCGCTGCAGAGATACAACGGAGACCGCAAGAATATGGCACAAATGAAATGTCATATGGAGCAGTGAAGTGTTATTGCTGCGGCAGAACAACACACGATAGATCCTGATTGGATGATTTGGAATTCCTCATGGTAAGGTACAGACCCTTCTACCTGCCTCGGGAATTCACGGCTGTTATCGTCACTGCGGTCTACATCCCACTACACGCTAATGCCAAACTAGCACTGAAGGACCTCTACAGGGCCATCAGCGAACAACAAACTGCGCACCCAGACGGAGCTTTTATCGTCGCGGGGGACTTCAATCACATAAACCTAAAAACTACCACCGAAATTCCACCAGAATGTTTCCTGCCCCACAAGAGGGGAGAACACACTGGATCAAGTCTACACGAACATTGTAGACGCTTATAAGGCCATTCCCTGCCCCCACCTTGGGAAGTCTGACCACCTCTCCCTATTTCTAGCCCCGGCATACAAACCGCTCATCAAAAGAGTGAGAACATCAGTGAGATCAGTGAAAGTATGGCCAGAGAGGGCAGTCTCGGAGCTTCAGGATTGCTTCGAACGCACTGATTGGGGCATGTTTGCCCATAATGACAGAGGAATACGCATCCACAGTGCTATTCTACATTAACAGCTGCGTCGAAGTCGTCACGACCCATAAAAATATCAGGACATACCCCAACCAGAAACCCTGGATGAACAGAGAGGTCCGCTCGCTGTTGAAAGCACGCGACGCAGCATTTAAATCTGGCGACGCGGCGGCTTACAGTGCAGCTAGGACCAACCTAAAAAAGGGTATCAGGACTGCCAAAAGGAAACAGACACTGTGGATAGAGGATCATTTCCACAACAACTCGGACTCCCGGCGCATGTGGCAAGGCATCCAGTCTATCACGGACTACAAGGGCAAAAACACCAGCCCCCCGGTTAGCGATGCCTCCCTTCCGGAGGAGCTTAACAACTTCTACGCTCGCTTCGACAGGGACAACAGGGAGCCGGCTACCAAAGCCTTGCCACCCCCGGAAGACCAGGTGCTCACTCTGTCGACCTCCGACGTAAGGGGTGTTCTACACGGAGTGAACACACGAAAGGCTGCTGGACCGGATAGCATCCCTGGACGGGTACTCAAGGAATGTGCTGATCAGCTGGCTGATGTCTTCACCGCCATCTTCAATCTGTCATTGGCCCAGGCAGTAGTCCCTACATGCTTCAAGACTGCTACCATTATTCCTGTGCCAAAACAAACGGCTGTGACGTGCCTGAACGACGATCGACCTGTCGCACTCACACCCATCATAATGAAGCGTTTCGAGAGACTGGTCCTGGCTCACATCAAAGCCAGTGTTCCCGCCTCTCTTGACCAACACCAGTTTGCCTATCATGCAAACAGATCAACGGAGGATGCAATCACAACTGCTCTACACTCGGCACTGAATCACTTAGATGGTAAAGAGACCTACATCAGAATGCTGTTCATAGACTACAGCTCAGCATTCAACATTATCGTCCCCAACAAGCTGGCCACCAAACTCCAAACTCTTGGCCTGAACACTTCCCTCTGCAACTGGACCCTGGACTTCCTAACAAACAGACCCCAGTCTGTCAAATTAGGAAACCACACCTCCCTGCCCCCGACCCTGAACACGGGGGCCCCACAAGAATGTGTGCTGAGCCCCCTCCTCTACTCCCTCTTCACCCACGACTGTGTGGCTGTTCATGGTTCCAACACCATCATCAAGTTTGCGGATGATACCACGGTAGTAGGCCAGATCACCAACAACGATGAGTCAGCCTACAGGGAGGAGGTCCAGCATCTCGTGAAGTGGTGCGCCGATAACAACCTGGCCCTGAACATCAAGAAAACCAAAGAAATCATTGTGGACTTCAGGAAGTCTAAAGGCGGCAGTCACACCCCCATCCACATCAATGGGGCTGTGGTGGAAAGGGTGGACAGCTTTAAGTTCCTCGGAGTCCACATCACGGAAGACCTCTCCTGGTCCCTCAATACCTCCTCTCTGGTGAAGAAGGCCCAGCAGCGCCTATATTTCCTAAGGAGGCTGAAGGGATGTAACCTGTCACCCCTGATCCTCTCTAACTTTTACCGCTGCACAATAGAGAGCATCCTGACAAACTGTATCACAGTATGGTATGGCAGCTGTAGCTACTATGACCGGAAAGCCCTGCAGCGGGTAGTCAAAACTGCCCAACGCATTATCGGCACCCGGCTACCGACCATAGAGCACATATACCAGAAACGCTGTTTACGGAGGTCACGGTCCATCATCAAAGACCCTACCCACCCCAGCCACAGACTGTTCGCCCTCCTGCCATCTGGGAGACGCTACAGATGCATTCGCACCCGTACGACCAGATTTAGGAACAGCTTCTTTCCCAGGGCTGTCATCCTACTGAACTCCACAAATAAACTCTAAAGCCTGCACATCTGGCAATGCACTTTATTATGGTTATGCTTATGTTAATGTATGTTGAATGTTTAAATGTCTTAATCTAAATGTACACTCTCGGGAGCCACAAGCCTACATTTCGTTGTACTGCACTTGTGCACTAACAATGACAATAAAAGTTGATTTGATTTGATTTGATTTGACCATAAGGATTGTTGGTTCAAGGACCAAGTGTGCAGACAGTGTGGAAAAGTAGGACACATAATAAGAGTCTGCAGGTCAGGAAAGAAAACCAGCAGCAAGAAACCTCCACAGGAGCAGTACAAAAAGGTACATAAGGTGATGGAGAGTAGTTCAGACGAACAGAAAAGTGATACAGACTCCGGAAGCAAGGAGCTGGCTTGTCTGAAACTACATAATGTAACCAAAATGGAGGATCACCAAACTATCTGGGTCACGCTCAAGATAGACGGAGTCCAAGTGAAAATGGAATTGGACACAGGATCAGCCCTAACAGTCATAAACCAAAGGGACGACAAGCGGCTATTCCCACATATACCCTTGAGAGATACAGAGATTATCTTGAAGACGTACACGGGGCAAAAAGTCTACCCCAAAGGAAAAATAAGGGTGGACATGATATACAACGGCAAGGAAACACCAAAAATGGACTTATATGTATTGCCAGATGGAGGACCACCACTACTAGGACGTGAATGGATCCAGAAGATACAGTTAGATTGGCATGCCATACAAGCACTGATGGTAGATGCCAAAAGGGATGACGACGTCACACCTGGACGACTGTCAAAAATGCTAACTGACGCACAAGAAGTGTTCCAGGAGGGAATCGGAACACTAAAAGGCATAACAGCGACAATCAAAATAGAGGAAAATGCAAGCCCAAAGTTTTTTAAGGCCAGGCCGGTGCCTTATGCGATCCGCCCAGCCGTCGAAGCAGAACTGGAAGGTTTGGAACGTTCTGGAGTACTGTCCAAAGTGGACTGGAGTGAGTGGGCTACACCCATCGTTCCTGTAATGAAGAGGTCGTTGAGTAATACACCTGGGGAACCAAAGAAGATTCGCATCTGTGGGGACTTTAAGGTGACAGTGAACCCAGTCCTTCACATGGTACAATATCCGCTTCCGAGGATTGAAGATATTTTCGCCTCGCTATCTGGAGGAAAACGCTTCACTAAGATTGATCTGGCCCAGGCGTACCTGCAAATGGAGGTAGAAGAAGCCTCGAAACAGTACCTCACGATCAACACTCATAAATGTCTCTACCAATACAACCGGCTGGTGTTCGGGGTAGCATCAGCTCCGGCTATTTGGCAAAGGGCAATGGAACAAGTCCTGCAAGGGATTCCAGGGACCCAGTGTTATTTGGACGACATCCTGGTCACGGGCGAAAATGAGAGTGACCACCTCGCCAACCTGGAGCAGGTTCTCACTAGATTGAAGGAATATGGGCTCCGAGCTAATCGCCACAAATGCGAGTTTTTCCAGAAGCAGATCTCGTATTGTGGCCACGTTATTGATGAAGAGGGGTTACATAAGTCCCCTGAAAAGATTGAGGCAGTAGTCAAGGCTCCAGCACCGGAAAATGTGTCACAACTGAGGTCGTTCCTCGGGCTGGTGAACTACTACCATAAGTTCTTGCCGAATTTGTCTACGTTACTACATCCACTGAACACCCTACTGCAAACGGGGGTACCTTGGAAGTGGAATGATGAATGTAAACGAGCTTTCCAGAAGTGCAAAGAATTGATCACATCAAAAGAGGTGTTGGCTCATTTCAACCCAGCACTACCAATTCGGTTGGCGTGTGATGCATCACCCTATGGTATGGGAGCAGTGCTGTCGCACAAATTCCCGGACGGCTTGGAGAGGCCAGTAGCCTTTGCGTCTCGGTCACTAACCTCAGCCGAGCGTAACTATGCCCAGATTGACAGGGAGGCCCTCAGCCTAGTGTGGGGAGTGAAAAAGTTCAACCACTATCTGCATGGGCAGAAGTTCACCTTGCTGACTGACCACCAACCACTTGTCTCCATCTTTAATCCAAAGAAGGGCGTTCCGGTGATGACTGCGCAACGGCTACAAAGATGGTCCCGTTTTCTAGGGGCGAACCAATATGAAATAGAGTATAAGGGCACGAAACAGCATGGAAACGCTGATGGGCTATCACGCCTGCCACTGCCTACTGCGGAGGAAGCACCAGCAGTGGACCCTGTCGAAATATTTTATTCGACTATAATTGAACGCTTGCCAGTAACTAACGCGGATATAGAGGAGACCCGAAATGACCCGACACTGTCTCGGGTATATAATTTGACGGTGAAGGGATGGCCAACACATGGCGACTCACTGTTGCCAGCATTCTCATCCAGAAGAGAACAGCTGTCAATATGCATGGGGACCTTGATGTGTGGATCCCGAGTGGTAATTCCACCCAAGTTAAGGGAGAGAGTGCTCAATGAGCTTCACGAAAGCCATCTGGGAGGGGTGAAAATGAAAAGCCTTGCTAGGGCTTATGTGTGGTGGCCGGGGATCGATCAGCAAATCGAGGACCTGACAAAGAGCTGCTCAGGATGCCAGAAGGTCCAAAATGCACCACCACATGCCCCTCTACACCCATGGGAGTGGCCCTCCTCTCCATGGCAACGGGTGCATATTGATTTTGCTGGTCCATTCATGGACTCAATGTTCTTAATAGCCGTGGATGCGCACTCGAAATGGCCTGAGGTGATCAAAATGTCCTCCACCACCACGGAGAAAACGATTGCAGTCCTACGGACCATATTTGCCAGGAACGGCTTGCCAGAGCAGATTTGCTCTGATAATGGACCACAGTTTGTGTCCGAAGAGTTTCGGAAATTTATGAAAAGGAATGGGGTAAGGCATTACACATCCGCCCCGTATCATCCAGCCACAAATGGATTGGCTGAGAGGTTCGTACAAACCTTTAAAAAAGCCGTAAGGGCCATGTGCGATGACGACATTCCACTGCAGCATAAGGTGGACAATTTCCTGTTAGCCTACAGAAATGCGACACATGCAGTTACCAACCAGACCCCGGCCATGATGTTCTTTAACCGAAGGTTGGGATCTCATCTGGATTTGCTCAGACCAAATGTACGAAGAAATGTTGAGAATAAGCAATTCCAGCACATCAATGAGAAGCCAACAAGGAGCTTCAATGTAGGGCAACCAGTCTTGGCCCGTGACTACCGAACAGAGAAATGGCAACCAGGAACGATATGCACACGGCAGGGGCCACTAATGTACACAGTGAATGTTGGGGAGAACATTGTGAGACGCCATGTCGACCAGATCCTAGCGTCACAGGAACGAGTCAACCCCATGTCTCGCGTACCTGGTAATGAACCCGACATACAGGTAGCATCTACCCCAGAAACAGTAGTATCGGAAGCTGATGAACCAACCAACGACAGGGGGCCAGAATCGCCTCCGCGCCAAGAGCAAGACACTCAGGAAAGGCGCTATGCAGAAAGGATCAGGAAGCTGCCCCAAAGACTGAATTTATAAATGGATTATTTTCAGTTAATGTTGCATGTTAAAAGTGTTAATTGTTAAATGAATGTTATGGTACTGTTAATCTAAAAGGGGAGGAATTGTAGTGTATGTGCCTTTAAGGGGAGAACTACTTTTTACAGCTCCTGTATACTGTAGTACCGGCAGTGACCACACCTGTATATAACCCTGAGTAGGGATCTGTACTGTTTAGTTTTAGAGCAACCCTCATCCAGTAAACACCTGTTGATTGTTCCTCTGCAGTCTCTGTCGATTATTTGAAGGACACACTACCTAAAGATTCACGGATTCAACAGAGAGGAGAGCAAGGATAAAAAATGCAAAAAAAAACCTTTTCCTCTGCAAGATATCTCCTCACAGCAGAGCAATTCTGATGATGAATTAAGGGGAGCAAGCAATCAAAGTGCATCCCAGCAGCATATAACACTGCATGATAATACTGCATAGTAAGGGAAGGAAAGTCGAGGGAGCAGCATTTTCCCAATTTTACAGAATATATAGAAGTGACGCCATGATCTGGAGCATCCAGCAGGGACGCATCTCAGGAAATCGGGGGTGCACACCAACGGGCAAGAAAATCGACTCATTTACAATCCAACTGAAGCTGATGTTTACTTTTTTTAAATTGGGGATTATTTTGAGCAAAAAGTACTTCCCCCAGATTTTAATCCCCCTTTAACAAATGTAATGTTATTAAAATGATAATAATCTAAGAGCCTATATCAGTTATCAGCTCAGGTTGCTTGAATAGAGCACTTGTGACCGCTTTGATTGATTGCCATGCAAAGGAAAAATAAACACTGCTGAAGTGTTCCATTTTGAATTGTCACAATAATCAATATTCCATTGAAAATTGCAGGAAATGGAATAAATCAACCACGTTATTGAAATGATGTCACTGTTTAACCTCTTTCCAGCATCAAATTTTGCTCAAACTTAATCCCAAAATTGTATTTTAATTTCAGAGCTTTTAAAAAATGTTTAATTTTGCTTAATCTAAAATAACTAAATTAAATCGTGTCCATGAGTAAACGGCCATACTCTAAATTTGTATTTAGTTTTCCCTTTTCTGGTTGTTTTTGACGCTATTATTACTTAACGCTATTAAATAGAATTACATAGAATCTACAGCACAGAAACAGGCCATTTGACCAACTGGTCCATGCCGATATATATACTCCACAAGAGCCTCCTCCCACTCTAATTGCCTCTTCGTATCCTGCCCCATTCCCTTCTCCTTCATGTATGCATCAAGCCTCCCCTCAAATGTGCCAATAATATCTACTTCAACCAGTGGCAGTGAGTTCCACATTCTCACCACTCCCTGTGTAAAGAGATTCCTCCTATGTTCTTTATTTGATCTGTTCGTGGTTATTTTATATTTATGCTCCCCTATTCTGGACTCACCCACAAGTGAAAACAGTTTCTCCACATCCACCCTATCAAACTCCTTCATTATTTTAAAGATCTCTA
Source organism: Somniosus microcephalus (assembly GCF_052327205.1). Classification (NCBI taxonomy): domain Eukaryota; kingdom Metazoa; phylum Chordata; class Chondrichthyes; order Squaliformes; family Somniosidae; genus Somniosus; species Somniosus microcephalus. Next base: position 119,569,067 of record NC_140987.1, on the reverse strand, counting down.
TCGGGTCTCCTCTAAGTCTTCTCATTCCAGAGAAAAGGGTTCCAGTCTCCTCACTCTTTCCTAATGGTTGCAACCTCTCAATTCTGGTAACAGCTTAAAAATCTTCTCTGCACTTTCTCCAGCGCTTCAGTATCCTTTTTGTGGTCTAACTAACTATATAAATTTAACATTACCTCTCTGCTTTTGTATTATTACTTATTCATTTGTCTGATGCATGGATTTATTTTGTAAAGCTGTTATTAAATCCTAAAATAGCTTGCATCCTGCATTTGAATTTGCATTCAATAGAATTTCTTTTTACATAAAACCTTTCAAAAATAAGTCTTCAATGAATTGATTTGCACTCAGTCTTTGGTAAACACCCACACATGCAAAACAGAGTAGGTATAAACACAGCATACATGAATCTAAATACAAGCAATTTAGATACTACTGATGTTAGTACGTACAAAAGAGAAATTACCTTTGGTAATCCTGCTACATCCAGCCAGTCTTGATAAATAGCTTCCAAAGACAGTCCCTGACTATGGTGAATAAAGCAAAAGGAGAAATCTTAGTAAAATGTCAAACTTTCTGAATTAAAAAAAGCATGAGAAATTCCTGAAATGTGTACAAGAGAACTTTCTTAATCAGCGTGTTTCCAGCCCAACAAGGAAGGAAGCAGTGCTGGATTTAGTTCTGGGGAATTAAGTTGGCAAAGTGTAGCATGTTTCAGTGGGGGAGCATTTGGGAAACAATGATCGCAATATCATTAGGTTCAGAATAGTTATGGAAAAGGACAAGAAAAAATCAAATGTGAAAATACTCAACTGCAGGAAGGCTAGTTTGAGTGAGTTGAAAATCGATCTGGGCCCAGGTGGATTGGAATCAAAGATTGGCAGGTAAAACAGTAAATGAGTAATGGGAGATCTTCAAAGAGGAGATGGTTTAGGTACGGACTAGACACATTCCCATGAGGGGGAAAGGAATGGCATCCAAAGCTAGAGCTCCCTGGATGACCATAGAGATTAAAATGAAACAGAAAAAGGAGGCTTATGATAAATGTCAGGCTCATAATTCAGTAGAGAACGAAGCTGAATACAAAAAGTACAGAGGAGAATGGAAAAAAGAAATAAGAGGGGCAAAGAGAGTGTATGAGAATAGTATAGTAGGTAACATAAAATGGAACCCAAAAGACTTTTATAAACATAAATAGTAAAAGGGTAGTCAAAGGAAGGGTGGGGCTGATTAGCGACCAAAAAGGAGATATTCTTGTGGAGGCAGAGGGCATGGTTGAGGTACTAAATGAACACTTTGTATCTATCTTCACCAAAGAAGAGGATGCTGCCAATGTCACAGTAAAGGAGGAGGTAGTACAAAAATTGGATAGGATAAAAATAGATAAAGAGGAGGTACTTAAAAGGTTGGCAGCACTCAAAGTAGAAAAGTCACCTGGACCGGATGGGATGCATCGTAGGTTGCCGATAGGAAGCAAGGGTGGAAATTACGGAGGCTCTGGCCATAATCTTCCAATCCTCCTTAGATATAGGAGTGCTGCCAGAGGACTGGAGGATTGCAACTGTTACACCCCTGTTCAAAAAAAGGGAGATGGATAAACTCGGCCAGTCGGCCTAATATGAGTGGTGGGGACATTTTTAAAGACAATAATCCGGGACAAAATTAATTGGCACTTGGAAAAATATGGGTTAATCAATGAAAGCCAGCTCGGATTTGTTAAAGACAAATCATATTGGATTAAATTGATTGAGTTCTTTGAAGAAGTAATGAAGATGTTTGATGAGGGTAGTGCAGTTGATGTTGTGTATATGGACTTTCAAAAGGCATTTGATATAAGTACCACATATTAGGCTTGTTAGCAAAATTGAAGTGGGATTAAAGGGGCAGTGGTTGCGTGGATATGAAATATGCTAAGGGTCAGAAATCAGAGAGAAATGTTTGTTTTTCAGACTGGAGGGAAATTTGCAGTGGCGTCCCACAGTGGTCGATATTGGGACCACTGCTCTTTTTTATATATATTAATGACCTGGACTTGGGTATACAGGGCAAAATTTCAAAGTATGCAGATAAGACGAAACTCAGAAATGTAACAAACATTGAGGAGGATAGTAGCAGACTTCAGGAGGACATAGACAGACTGGTGAAATGGGCAGACACATGGCAGATGAAATTTAATGCAGAGAAGTGTGAAGTGATTCATTTTGGTAGAAAAAATGAGGAGAGGCAATATAAATTAAATAGTACAATTTTAAAGAGAAAGAGAGAGACTTGGAGATGTACGTACACAAGTCTTTGAAGGTGGCAGGACAAATTGAGAAGGCTGTTCAAAAGACATAATGGATCATTGGCTTTATAAATAGAGGCATAGATTATAAAAAAAGCAAGGAAGTTATGTTAAATCTTTATAAAACAATGGTTAGGCCCCAGCTGAAGTACTGTGGCCAATCCTGAGCACCACACTTTAGGAAGGATGTCACGGCCTTAGAGAGGGTGCAGAGGAGATTTACTAGAATGGTATCAGGGATGATATCATGGCAGATGCAGTATAATGTGGATAAATGTGAGGTTATCCACTTTGGTGGCAAAAACAGGAAGGCAGATTATTATCTGAACAGCAATAGATTGGGAGAAGGGGAAGTGCAACGAGACCTGGGTGTCCTTGTGCACCAGTCGCTGAAGGTAAGCATGCAGGTGCAGCAGGCGGTTAAGAAGGCAGATGGTATGTTGGCCTTCGTAGCGAGAGGGTTTGAGTACAGGAACAAGGATGTCTTGCTGCAGTTGTACAGGGCCTTGGTGAGACCACACCTTGAGTATTGTGTGCAGTTTTGGTCACCTTATCTGAGGAAGGATGTTCTTGCCATGGAGGGAGTGCAGCGAAGATTCACCAGGCTGATACCTGGGATGGCAGGGATGACGTATGAGGAGAGATTGGGTCGATTGGGCTTATACTCGCTGGAGTTTAGAAGAATGAGAGGGGATCTCATTGAAACTTATAAAATTCTAACAGGACTAGACAGACTAGATGCAGGAAGGATGTTCCCGGTGGCCGGGGAGTCCAGAACCGGGGTCACGGTCTAAGAATAAGGGGTAAGCCATTTAGGACAGAGATGAGGAGGAATTTCTTCACCCAGAGCGTGGTGAACCTGTGGAATTCTCTACCACAGAAGGCAGTGGAGGCCAATTCATTAAATATATTCAAGAAGGAGTTAGATATATTTCATAAGGCTAAAGGGATCAAGGGGTATGGGGTGAAGGCAGGGACAGGGTACAGAATTTGGATGATCAGCCATGATCTCATTGAATGGCGGAACAGGCTCGAGGGGCCGAATGGCCTACTCCTGCTCCTATATTCTATGAAAGACTTCAGTTACATGGAGAGACTAGAGAAACTGGGGTTGTTCTCCTTAGAGCAGAGAAGGTTAAGGGGAGATTTGATAGAAGTGTTCAAAATCATGAAGGGTTTTGATAGAGTAAATAAGGAGAAACTATTTCCAGTGGCAGAAGGGTTAGTAACCAGAGGACACAGATTTAAGGTAATCAGCAAAAGAACCAGAGGTGACATGAGGGGGAAAAATTACGTAACGAATTGTTTTGATCTGGAATGCACTACCTGAAAGGGTGATGGAAGCAGATTCAGTAATAACTTTCAAAAGGGAATTGGATAAATATTTTAAGAGGAAAAATTTGCAGAGCTATGGGGAAAGAGCTCGGGAGTAGGACTAATTGTATAGCTCTTTCAAAGAGCCGGCACAGGCACGATGGGCCAAATGGTGTCCTTCTGTGTGAATCATTCTATCATTTTATGAAAAAACAAGTTTTAATGCACTGAATTCAATGCAGATAATTCAAAACAAGGTGTACCAAAATTATTTCATTGTGGAGAAGGTTAATATGTTGCTTCCTAAACAATAAATGGATATTAACAAAAGTGCATTACAATGATTTGTGCAGATTTCTTTCTCAATTTGTCATTCTTCAAATATAATTTGCTCCCTTCCCAATGCCTTGCCCTGAACATCATATTGTGAAACAAAATGTCTTTTCTACATACCTTCTTAGTTGTGAAAAATTCTCCATAAACATGTGCAGAAAATCCTAATTTTGAAATAATAACAACTGTGACAAACAGGAATTACAATCCAACAGCTCATACAAGGAAGAAACAGAGTTTTTTTTACAATTGCCAATACAGTTTATTTTAGCATGCTTAGATCTGTGTTCACTTGCCCTTTACACTTAACGTAAGCAGTGAAACATGTATGTACTAATAAAATACTGTTTGTCTGTGAAAGAAACACAAGGTAAGGTGCCCCATCTATAGTCTTTCCCCCAGCACCACGGTGTTCTCAATTTTGGTCATAGCATCATGAGAAATGGACTAAGTGAAGGTTAGACACTTTTCCATGGGTAAAACATGAAAGCTATTTTTGTTAATTTCTCTAATAGTTATTTACTAATATGTTGTGTGTTTTGATGGTTAGTCGTTGCACATTTACAGAATTGGACTGCCGCAAAAAACATTTATAAGCAAACAATTCTCACAAAATAACTCACCTGAGAAAGAATCAGTTGTCCATGAAATCTCTCCACAAATAGCCTGAAAAACTTCAGAAATGCTTTTTGTCCAACTCTGTTCTCAAGGTAATGAAGAACAAAATAACCCTACCAACAAAAAAAAGGTCATACCATGAAAGAAAAATCTTAATTATGACAGATGAATAACAGGGATGTAACTTCGACACATGCCAGTATATAATAGCACACTAAAAGCTGGTCATTTAAGATTCCTGGAATGGAAGATGGCAGCCTTCACGCAGCCCACTCTGTTAAGTGAGAAATCACGACTAATGCCACCAACCCGGCGACCAAACATCGATCGATGATCTCCCAGTCTTCAGAGCAACAACCATAACGCCCTCTTCAGGGCCAAGCAACACGTCAGATATATCCTGGAACAAGGATCCTCCAGCTCAACACTGAGGGACTTTCCCGGGTGAAGTGCGAGTATCTTGTGTACATGTTGAAGACGCATAATATCAACGCCCTCATGTTCCAGGAAACCCACATCTCCAATGACCAACTGGCCAGCTGCTACTGTATCCATGGGTACAACCTCATGACCAGCCACTACCACCCGAAATATGGCTTGACCATATACGTGACGAACACCATCACGGATCTCGACATCTTCCTCCCAACTGAAGAAGGAGCCACCTACACTACCGCCATCATGATAGGGGATCTGCACATCACCAACGTTGTACAAAATCCCTAATTCAAAATGACCGAAGCCACCGCTCCCAATTGCATCAATCGCAGCCCTATAAGTTGGTGACTAACAGCCAGCATACTATATGGGGCTACGAAGCCGACGGCGAAGACCTCACCGGCTGGATGTCCGCCGAAGATCTGCAACTCATCTTCGATCCCAAACAGTGTGCAACTTTCCACTCCGCTCACTGGCAATGCAACTACAACCTGGATCTTACCATTGTTTCCAAAGATCAAAGCAGAAGCACGCTCCGCGTATCCCGCAAAATACTCCCCGACTTCCCGAATAGCCAACACAGGCCCATCATCACCCACGTCGGCATCAAAACCCCGGAATTCAGTTGATACAAATCACACGGTGGAACCTGGCCAAAGCCGACAGGGACTGCTATAGGGAAGCCGTCGAAAAAGTGGTGATCTGAATAACTGCGACACCGGAATGTCATCTCCAGTTCGTTGGCTTCCTTACCACTGTCGCAAGAAGAGTATCCCCTGGGTCTTCCAAAAAGAATACACTCCCTAAAGGACAAAAGAGACCCAGGACCTGCTCCGATGGCACTAGTCGGGCAGCCCACAGACTGCGAAGGCCCTGCTCGAGTCTCTAGACGAAGCCAGACACCAGCGGTGGATTGAGTGTGTGGAAGGTCTGGACTTCATACACTCTAATCTCCATGCCTGGGCTCTACTATGACATCTTGGAGCCACTAATCCGATGGAATATCGTACCCCAAAAGTCCAGCCCAACTCCATAGCCTCCAAACTGGTGGAGAGCACAAAAGGACCGCTCGACAAAAACACCAAGCAAGATATCCATTGTCAACTACACCGGACAATGACCTCAATCCCTCCACCAGATCCTAATGCTATCAGCATAGATGAAGTAAAGGAAGGTTTAACTGCAATGAAGAAAAGGAAGGCGGCCGGCGGAGATAGTTTCCACCCAGAATTTCTTCATCAATTAGGCTCTGAGGGACTTCAATGGCTGGTGAAACTGTACACCAAACTGTAGTGTCCGTGTGTAGATAAAGACACTGAAGACAGGAGTTGGTTCATAGGTATTTACTAAGCAAGTCTGGGGGGGGTTTCTAAAGGATATACACAACACACAGGCTTATATAGCCCAAGTGGCAATTACCGGCATTACGCACACCTGGGGCTCTTAAAGGCACATACACCACAATTCCTCCCCTTCTAGCTAACTAGTACATCATATTTTAAGTAATTATTAATTACATGTTATATGCAAAATAATATACATTGCTGTATTAATTAATTATAAGTTAGTCTCTCAGGAGGCTTCCTGACTCGGTCCGGATAACGCCTCGGGGGTGTAGTAGTTTCTGGTGGTGTAGTAGGTTCTTCTGGCAAGGCTGATTCGGCTTGAAGGCCAGTGTCGGGTTCATCGGGCTCCAGTATCACCGGATCGGAGGTAGATATGGGTATCTCTACTTCATCGTTAGATGTATAGAGTGGTGGTGTAGGTTGTCCCTTTTCGGATGACTTGATGATTTGGTCAGCATGGCGCCTTATTATGCTGTCTCCGATGTCCACGGTATACATCAGTGGTCCTAATCGTGTGCAGATAGTTCCAGGCTGCCATTTCTCGGTACGGTAGTCCCGGGCCAAAACCGGTTGGCCTATCTGGAGGGCCCTAGTTGGCCTTTCATTCATGCCCTGAAACTGCCGGTTCTCCACGTCCCTTCGGATGTTGGGCTTGACCAAATCCAGCCGGCATCTTAGGTTTCTATTGTAGAACATCATGGCGGGAGTTTGGTTAGTAACCATATGCGTTGCATTCCTATATGCAAATAAGAAGTTATCCACCTTGTGCTGAAGTTTTATGTCTTCATTACCCATGGCCTTCTTAAAGGTCTGGACAAACCTTTCAGCCAATCCATTGGTGGCGGGATGGTATGGGGCGGACGTGTAGTGCTTTACCAAATTGTTCTTTAAGAACGTTCTGAATTCTTCGGACACAAATTGCGGTCCATTATCAGAACATATCTGCTCCGGCAGCCCATTCCTGGCAAATATGGTCCTTAATACTGTGATGGTTTTTTCCGTGGTGGTGGAGGACATCTTTATTACCTCCGGCCACTTGGAGTGTGCATCAACTGCGATTAAGAACATTGAGTCCATAAATGGACCAGCAAAGTTGATGTGCACCCTTTGCCAGGGAGATGAGGGCCACTCCCATGGATGTAGAGGGGCCTGTGGCAGAGCATTTTGGACCTTCTGGCATCCTAGGCAGCTCTTGGTCATGTCTTCGATGTCTCCATCGATACCTGGCCACCATACAAACGCCCTAGCTAGGTTCTTCATTTTCACTCCACCCAGATGCCCCTCGTGAAGCTCCTTTAGCACTTTATCCTGGAGTTTGGGTGGAATCACCACTCTGGATCCACACATCAAGGTTCCTCGGCACACTGACAGCTGTTCTCTTCTTTGCGAGAATGCTGGCAACAGTGGTTCGCCATGTGCTGGCCATCCCTTCACTGTTAAATCGTAGACCCGTGAGAGAGTAGGGTCATTTCTTGTCTCCCTTTCAATGGCAGAATTTGTCACCGGTAGACATTCCACTATGGTAGAGTGGAATATCTCTACTGGGTCTACTGTAGGTGCCTCTTCTATCATTGGCAACGGTAGGCGTGATAAACCGTCAGCATTCCCATGCTGTTTTGACCCTTTGTATTCAATGTTGTATTGGTGTGCCCCTAGAAAAAGGGACCACCTCTGTAGTCTTTGTGCCGTCATAATGGGGACACCTTTTTTAGGGTTGAATATGGAGATGAGGGGTTGATGGTCAGTCAGCAAGGTAAATTTTTGTCCGTGTAGGTAATGGTTGAATTTCTTCACTCCCCATACCAGGCTGAGTGCTTCCCTGTCTATCTGGGCATAGTTACGCTCAGCTGAGTTCAATGAGCGTGACGCAAAAGCTATCGGCCGTTCCGAGCCATCAGGGAATCTATGGGACAATACCGCTCCTATGCCGTAAGGGGATGCATCGCACGCCAGTCTGATTGGTAGTGATGGGTTGTAATGAGCCAAAATTTTCTCGGATGTGATTAAGTCTTTACATTTATGGAAGGCATGTTTACAGTCTTCGTTCCATTTCCAAATCACTCCTGTGTGTAGAAGATCATTAAGAGGGTGTAGAATAGTTGATAAGTTCGGTAAAAATTTATGATAGTAATTTATTAATCCCAGGAATGACCTTAATTGTGAAACATTTTCAGGTGCTGGGGCTTTTATAACTGCTTCAATTTTTTCAGGTGACTTATGCAACCCTTCCTTATTAATTATGTGGCCACAATATGATATCTGATTTTGGAAAAATTCGCACTTGGGGCGATTTGCTCGTAGGCCCCGTTCTTTCAGCCTAGTGAGCACCTGCTCCAAATTGGCAAGGTGCTCGTTGTCGTTTTCTCCTGTTATAAGGATGTCGTCTAGGTAGCATTGAGTCCCCGGAATCCCTTGCAGGACTTGCTCCATAGCTCTTTGCCAGATAGCTGGAGCTGATGCTATTCCAAAAACCAGTCGATTGTACTGGTACAGGCCTTTGTGTGTGTTTATTGTGAGATACTTTTTAGAGGTCTCCTCAACCTCCATCTGTAGATATGCCTGTGCCAAGTCAATTTTTGTGAAACGTTTCCCTCCGGATAGTGAGGCGAAAATATCTTCTATCCTCGGAAGAGGATACTGTACCATGTGAAGGACCGGGTTTACAGTCACCTTGAAGTCCCCACAGATGCGAATTTTTTTTCTGTTCCTCAGAGTTATTTTTCAATGTTTTTTTCATGACTGGAACGATGGGTGTTGCCCATTCGCTCCAATCTATTTTGGATAATACGCCTGCCTTTTCCAAATTCTTCAGCTCTGCCTCGACTGCCGGACGTATTGCGTATGGCACCGGTCTTGCCTTAAAAATTTTTGGAATTGCTGTATCTTCTACTTTTATTGAGGCGGTGATGCCTTTCAAGGTTCCTAGTTTCTCTTGAAACACTTCTTTGGCGTTGGCCAAGATGTCTTTTAATCGTTCAGGTATGATGTCATCGTTGTTTTTTTCCTTACTGGTCACCGTCAGTGCCTGAATGGAGTGCCAGTCTAAACGTATCTTCCTTATCCATTCACGTCCCAACAACGGTGGACCACCATCTTGTAGAATGTATAAATACAACTTTTGTATTTCTTTGCCGTTGTATACCACAGGCACCCTTATTTTTCCTTTGGGGTAGACTTTCTGCCCCGTATATGTTTTTAAGATAATGGATGTGTCTTTTAGAGGTATATGCGAAAATAGCCTCTCGTAATCTCGTCGATTTATTACGGTTAGAGCTGATCCTGTATCTAGCTCCATTTTAACTGGGGACCCTGCTATTGTGAGGGTAACCCAAATGGTTTGGTAATCCTCTTTGGCAAGTACAGTATGTAATTTGAGACAGCTTAGTCTCTTGTTTCCGGAGTCGCTATCGCTATTCTGGTCTTCGGAGCTATTGTCCGTCATCATTTGTACCTTCCTGTACTTTTCTTTATTGATTTTTTGTTTTCTGTCAGTGGATTTATTTTGTCCAGATTGGCATACCCGTGCAATGTGTCCAATCTTACCACATTGCCTGCATGCTTTACCCTTGAACCAGCAGTCCCTCTGGTTATGGGTGGATCTGCCGCAGCGATAACATCTTCCGAACTCCTGTGTCATTTTATGGGTGCCGAAGTCCTGTGTCTCTTGTTGTATCTCTGCAGCTCCTTTTGCTGCTGCTTCGTATGATACAGCCATACTGAAAGCTTTGTCCAATGTTAAATCTTTTTCAGAAAGCAGTCTTTTTTGTGTTCCTTCACTTAAGAGACCGCAAACAAATTTGTCTCGAAGATAATCCGATAGTCCTGCTCCGAATTGGCAGTACTTTGATAGCTTTCTTAATTCGGTTAGGTAATCAGCGTTACTTTCATTCTTGTGTTGATTTCTCTTGAAGAACTTGAATCGTTCCGCTATCAGCAGCGGTGTTGGGTTTAAATGCTCCTGCAGGGTATCAACAATTTCTTTAAAAGTCTTGTCCTTTGGTTTGGCTGGAGTGATTAAATTTCGTAACAGCCCGTATGTCTTCGCGCCCATTAAGTTCAGAAGTACTGAAGCTTTTTTTTCATCTGTTATTCCATTTGCAGTGCAATAAACCTCTACTCTTTCCACGTATGTGGTCCAATCTTCTATTTCGCCATCAAAAGCCTCAATATTACCAGATTTAGGCATTTCAGAAAAGATATGGCGCTTCCCGCGCTTTTTTTTTCTCTCTGTAGCAACGATATGGCGCTTCCCGCGCTTTCCCGCCGCTGCTACCGATAACAACGCTGTTTTACTGTGGTTTCCGTTTATTCACTGTTGGAGACTCGTTCCCGACGGAGGTCTAAACGCTGACCTGCTTGCCGCGCCGGCCGTCTCTCGAGTGCACCCTCCCAGTCCGTTATTGCTTGCCTCCGATTTCGCTGCCTGTCTCAGCTGTAGAGCCCGCCGCTGGAGCTCCAGCCTGACGCCCAGGAAGGATTAGCGCAGTACCTGTCACCAGCTTGGCCAGCTGGTGAAACCACAGTTTCTCTTACTTCCTTGAGTCTTCTGGACGCTGGAGGAATCGATGTCCTTGAGGTGCTGCCGAATTGCAGGTAAGTCCGTTTCCGCTTCGTCGCCACTGTCGTGTCCGTGTGTAGATAAAGACACTGAAGACAGGAGTTGGTTCATAGGTATTTACTAAGCAAGTCTGGGGGGGGTTTCTAAAGGATATACACAATACACAGGCTTATATAGCCCAAGTGGCAATTACCGGCATTACGCACACCTGGGGCTCTTAAAGGCACATACACCATAATTGCTCTTAAAGGCACATACACCACACAAACCATGGAATCCGGATGCATCCCAAAAGCATGGTGGGAGGCGATGGTCATTGCTATACTCAAACCGGGCAAACCGACCGACGACCCGGGAAGCTATAGGCCAATAAGGACCTGAAAGGAGTCGGCAGCCCTGGAGAAGGCAGAGGATAAGTCAGAGCAGCTGAAGGCAGTTAAGTAGGGAAACTAGGCCTATAAAAACAGGCTTTGCAGTACGATCTGCACAGAGTGCTGAGAGTTGGTTGAGTGAGAGACTTAGGTGGGTGAGGAGTGGAATGAGGAGCTCCCTTGCTTCGCCTTTGCTTTCCCTAACTTTTCACTCTGTAAGATTTGGTTCTTACTTTACACTCAGGAAAGAGTCCGAGAGCGGGAGCAGTCAAACAACAACAACTGCAAAACCGCTAAAGTGACGTCACAACCAGGGAAGGAGCTGATTGGTAAGTAGGACCTGGTGAGTATTTCTACAGTCCAGTCGTTAAAGTAAAAGTAAGGTCTCTAGTTTAGAGTGAGTAGTGCTTAAAGTGAAGTAAGGTCCCTAGTGTATTTAATATTCTTTAATTTAGAGGAAGTAAAGGGAGTAAATTAAGGGTAGGGCATGGCAGGGCAGCTCGGCAGCATGGAGTGCTCCTCCTGTGCTATGTGGGAAGTTAGAGACACTTTCGGTGTCCAGGGCGAACACGTGTGCAGGAAGTGTCTCCAGCTGCAGCTACTCGAAATCCGCGTTTCGGAGCTGGAGCTGCGGCTGGAGTCACTGTGGAGCTTCCGCGAGGCTGAGATCTTCGTGGATAGCACGTTTAACGAGGTGGTCACACCGCAAGTAAAGTGTGCACAGGCAGGAAGGGAATGGGTGACCGCCAGACAGAGTAAAAGAGCTAGGAAGGTAGTGCAGAAGTTCCCTGGGTCCATCTCCCTCTCGAACAGATTTTCTGTTTGGGATACTGCTGGGGGAGATGGTTTCGCAGGGGAATGCAGCAAGAGCCAAGTCAGTGGCACTATGAGTGGCTCAGCTGCACAGGAGGGGAGGAAAAAGAGTGGGAGAGCAATAGTGATAGGGGATTCTATCGTAAGAGGAACAGGTAAACGTTTCTGTGGCCACAGATGTGACTCCAGGATGGTATGTTGCCTCCCTGGTGCCAGAGTCAAGGAGGTCACTGAGCGGCTGCAGGACATTCTGAAGTGGGAGGGTGAACAGCCAGAGGTCGTGGTCCATATCAGTACCAATGACATAGGTAGAAAGAGGGACGAAGTCCTGCAAACAGAATATAGGGAGCTAGGAAATAAATTAAAAAGCAGGACCCCAAAGGTAATAATCTCAGGATTACTCCCAGTGCCACGTGCTAGCGAGAGCAGAAATAGGAGAATAGACCAGATGAATGCGTGGCTAGAGAGATGGTGTCGGAGGGAGGGATTCAAATTCCTGAGGCATTGGGATTGATTCTGGGGAAGGTGGGTCCTGTAGAAGCTGGACGGTGTTATGAATCTTATGATCCATGAAGAAAGACTCATGAAATAACACTGGATGGCCAGCTGGTGGCACCGTCCAAGGAGTATAAATACTCAGGCGTGGGCCCAGCTTTCCCAGGACATTTTGTAAACAGGAACTAGTGAAAGATAACTAGACCTCCATGTTTTGAAATAAGTTGATTATAGCCTTGCTTTATACTCGAACCAAGTGCGTAGTGAGTTTTATTACGTCAATTTCATCAACTTGATATCGACTCCATGCTCTGAGTAATTTCGGGAACAGCCAGCTACGACATCAACTGCAGAAGGGAACTCCGGCGTAGTGATCAATCCATCATGGACAAACTACTCAGACCCGCCCGTCTTGACCTGGACCCGAATTCACCTACAACTGCTAAGGTATGGAAACACTGGTATCGTACCTTCAGCAACTTCCTCAGGGTGTGTGATGAGAATGTTCCTGATAAATTCAAGATACTTGCCAATTATGTATCTCCTCATGTGTTTGACTATATCGAAGACTGTGTAGACTATGACTCCGCTATTCTAATATTACAGCGACTATACGTTAACGCCCCAAATGAAATTTCTGCTCGGCATCTATTGGCCACAACTCGACAACAACCCCGGAATCACTTGACGAATTCCTTCAGAAACTTCGCAGGCTCAGCAAGGATTGTAACCTTAAAGCTGTCACAGCTGAGCAGTATTAGAAGGAGCTAATTTGCGATTCCTTTATTAATGGAATTACATCTCCCTTCATACGCCAGCGTCTGTTGGAGAATAAAACCCTCGAGTTACAGGCTGCCTATGACCAGGCGTGTTCCTTGGACTTGGCAAAGAGGAATGCAGATACCTATCTTTTGCCTCGTGCACGGGCTGCTGCTATCACTTTTAATGACTCCTTCGATAGTTCTCGGGCGGAAGCCCTCACTGATGATGACACTAACCTAGCGGATGACAACCCTACCCTAGAAGCCTTCATTGATGACGACCCTGCCCTAGCGGCATCTTGGCAATCTGGAAGGAAGCGTTTCTTCTGTGGACGTGCGTTCCATTATAGGAAATTTTGTCCTGCTCGTAACACAACCTGCAATCATTGCAGCAAGAAAGGTCACTTTTCTAAGGTATACCGATCGAGAGCTCCTGTTAGTTTTGCAGCTACTATCTATAAAACTGCTCCTCCCCCAAGAACCACTACTAAGGTTATAGCTGCTATCTATGAAACTGCTCCTCCCCCAAGAACCACTACTAAGGTTACAGCTGTCAAGGGTAAAATTGCCCCTCCTCCTATCACAGCTGTTTTTCCCCAAAGTCTGTCCCATGCAGCCACAAAGGTTTCGGTAAATGGACACATTCTGAACGCACTAATCAACTCATGCAGCTCTGACAGCTTCATTAGTGAGCGGGTGGTCAGTAAGTTAAAACTGTGTATTTACCCCTCGGACAGGGAAATTGCAATGGCTCTGACGACACTGACCACCAACTCTTCCAGCTTTTGTCTTGTCGACCTTATTCTCAATGGCTGCACTTATTTTTCCACCCGGCTCGGGGTGCTCAAAAATCTATGCAGTGATGAGCTCCTGGGACAGGATTTCCAGAAACAACACAAGACTCACTTTCGAGTTTGGAGGGTCAAAGCCGGAGCTTACTATTTCTAAAGTACCGTTTTGTGCGCTTTCAGCGGCTTCGCTCGACGAGCCCTCCTTATTTGCCAATCTTTCCCCCCAATGTAAGCCCATAGCCACTAAATCACGACGTTTCAGCCAAGATGATCAATCATTTATTGAGGCAGAAATCTCTCGCCTTCTAGCTGACGGTATCATTGAGCCATGTACATCTCCCTGGCGGGCTCAAGTCATCGTTGTTAACAATCCTATGAAGTAACACAAGAAACGTCTTTGCATTGATTACTCACAAACTATTAACCAGTATACCGACCTGGATGCCTACCCACTACCACGCATCGATGTCATGGTCAATAACCTTGCCAACTACAAGGTATTTTCAACTTTTGATTTAAAGAGCGCATACCATCAAGTACCGGTAAAGGACTCTGACAAAAAGTATACGGCCTTTGAGGCCAAAGGTCAGCTTTACCAATTTTGTCGCCTTCCATTTGGGGTCACCAATGGGGTGGCCGTCTTTCAATGGGCAATGGATAGCCTAGTCAAACAGGAGAACTTAACGGACACTTTTCCATATCTAGATAATATCACCATTGCAGGTCATGACCAAAAGGAGCATGATGCCAACCTCCAAAAATTTTTTGATGTTCTCCGTCATCGCAACTTAACCTTAAATGAGCCCAAATCTGTGAAATCAGTACCATCAGTCAACATCCTTGGCTCCTGGGTGGGCAACGGTGTCATCAAACCAGACCCGGAACGACTTCATCCGCTTCAGGAGCTCCCTCCCCCTACGAATCTCGGCTCTCTTCGTCGGGCACTCGGCATGTTCGCCTATTATGCGAAATGGATACCCCACTTCTCCGACAAGATCCAGCCCCTGCTTCACACGAAGTCATTTCCGTTGGAGGCAAAGGCTATTTCAGCTTTCAACCTCCTCTAGCGACAACTGAAAAAAGCCACGCTTCGCTCCATTGATGAAAATCTCCCTTTCGTGGTCGAGTGCGATGCATCGGAGGTGGCGATTTCGGCTATCTTGAATCAAGGTGGTCGACCCGTTGCATTTCTGTCCAGAACTTTGCAGGGTAGCGAGCGCCATTATCCTCCTGTCGAGAAGGAGGCTACGGCCATCATCAAAGCTGTACGTCAATGGAGTCATTTTCTCACTCGTCTCCATTTCACACTTGTAACCGACCAGTGCTCCGTGGCCTTTATGCTGGATAACCGGAAACGCACTAAGATCAAGAATAACAAAATACAACTCTGAAGGATGGAATTGGCCGCCTTTGGATACACCATATATTATCGACCCAGCAAAGAGAATGTGGCCCCAAATACCCTCACGCGGGCATTCTGCTCTTCTATGTCAACTTCGGCCTTTGTGGATCTTCATACTGACTTATGCCATCCTGGCGTTACCCGTATGCTGCACTTTGTGCGATCTAAAAATCTCCCACTTTCTACGGAAGATGTGAAAAGAACATGCTCCTCCTGTAGAATGTGTGCGGAATTAAAACCGCAATTCTTCCATCCATCGGATGGCTCGCTCATACACGCTAGACAGCCTATGCAGCGACTCAGCATTGACTTTAAAGGGCCATTGCCTTCCTCAACACGAAACACCTACTTACTTACTATGGTGGATGAATATTCACCCTTTCCCTTTGCTTTCCCCTGTCCCAATATACATACTTCCACAGTGATCAAATGCCTCGATCAAGTCTTTTCCCCTTGCGGTACGGCCAATTTCATCCACTCTGATCGGGGTCTCTCCTTCATGTCAAGCGAACTCAAAAGTTATCTTTCCCAACAGGGAATCGCCACAAGTAAAACAACACCGTATCATCCCATCGGTAACGGACAGGTTGAGAGATACAATGCTATCATTTGGAGCGCTGTTCGTCTTGCACTCAGGTCACGCAACCTACCAGACCAGCAGTGGGAAACTGTGCACCCTGACGTGTTGCATTCCATCAGGTCTCTTCTTTCCATGTCCACCAATGTCACGCCTCACGAGCGATTCTTCAGGTTCCAGCGTCACTCCACACATGAGACGTCCCTACCGTCATGGTTGGCAGCTCCCGGCCCCGTGCTGCTCCGGAGATTCGTCTGATCTGCCGAAAACGACCCCCTCGTCGACGAGGTGGAGTTAACGGACGTTAATCCCACTTACGCGCACGTGCGGTACCCTGATGGCCAGGAGTCCACCGTTTCACTCAGAGATCTGGCTCTCTGTCCAACCGGTCTCACGGACCCAAATGTTAGAGGGTCCCACGGTAATGATGCTGACACTCTGCGCTCCTTTGAAGATGACGCCCTACCTGGGACATCGAGAGATCTGCCGGCTACTCCACCGGATCAACTCAGGGAGCCGAGCGCTCCCCATGGGATGGCTGCCCGAAGCCAGGACGCCAGTGAATCCCCGGCTACCAAACAAAATGAAGCCAGCTCTGCGCCTGTGGGGACCCGCACCCGGAGTCACAGTCTCCCCAGTCTCCCTCAGGTCGATCAAGGCGACACGGGCCCTGTCGACCTACCAGTACGGATCAAGCGACCCAGGGACCCTGACACGGTTTGGGGAGACGTGCCTTCCAGCCACAAGCGAAGAGCTAAAAGACTGCGGCTATTCGTGGTCCGGCTAATCCGTTAAAAGGAAGCCATCGGACTTCCAAATCTTTAGGGAGGAAGAATGTTATGAATCTTATGATCCATGAAGAAAGACTCATGAAATAACACTGGACGGCCAGCTGGTGGCGCCGTCCAAGGAGTATAAATACTCGGGCGTAGGCCCAGCTTCCCCAGGACATTTTGTAAACAGGAACTAGTAAAAGATAACTAGACCTCCATGTTTTGAAACAAGTTGATTAAAGCCTTGCTTTATAATCAAACCAAGTACGTAGTGAGTTTTATTACGTCAGACGGGTTAGACCTCGGCAGAACCGGGACCAATATCCTCGCAGGGGGGTTTGCTAGTGCTGTTGGAAAGGATTTAAACTAGTTTGTCAAGGGGCTGGGAACCTAAGTGTGGGCCCAGAACAGAGAGAAGCAAAGCTGGAAGTGCAAGTTAGAAAAGCAGTCAGCAAAACTAATAGGGAGCAGAAACAAAGGCCAACAGTAAAGAGGGTCAAAGTGCAGAAAAAATTAAACAGGCAAAGTTGAAGGCACTTTATCTAAATGCACGTAGCATTTGCAACAAGGTGGATGAATTAATGGCACTAATAGAAGTAAATGGGTATGATGTAATTGCCATTACAGAGACATGGTTGCAGGGTAACCAAAGCTAGAAACTGAATGTTCCAGAGTACTCAATATTTAGGAAGGACAGACAAAAAGGAAAAGGAGGTGGCATAGCGCTGTTAATAAGGGACGAGATCGGTTTGGTAGAGATAAAAGATCTTGGCTTGGCAGATCATGATGTAGAACTGGAATCAGTTTGGGTGGAGCTAAGAAACAGCAAAGGGCAGAAAACATTATTGGGAGTTGTGTATAGGCCACCAAACAGTAGTGGTAATGTAGGGCACAGTATCAATCAAGAGATTAGAAGTGCATGTAACAAGGGCAATACGATAATTATGGGGGAATTTAATCTACATATTGACTGGGCAAATCAAATGACCACTAATGGTGTGGAGGACGAATCCTTGGAATGCATGCGAGATGGTTTCCTGGATCAGTATGTGGAGGAACCAACCAGGAACAAGGCTATTCTGGATCTGGTACTGTGTAATGAGAAAGGGCTAATCAATAATCTTGTGGTAAAGGGGCCTTTAGGGACAAGTGACCATAATATGATTGAATTTTACATTAAGTTTGAGAGTGATGTAGTCCAATATGAAACTAAGGTCTTCAATCTAAACAGAGGAAACTACAAGGGTATGAGGGACAAGTTGGCCACGGTAGATTGGGAGACTACACTAAAAGGTATGAAGGTGGACATACAATGGCTAACATTCAAGGAAATAATGCATAATTTGCAACAAACATATATTCCTCCAGGGCATAAAAACCCAAAAGGAGACATGATCCAACCCTGGCTAACAAAAAAAATTAAAGATAGTATTAAGTCAAAGGAGGAAGCTTATAAAGTTGCCAGAAAAAGCAGTCATCCTGAGGATTGGGATCTTTTTAGAAATCAGCAAAGGGGGACCAAGAAATTGATAAAGAAAGGGAAAATGGAATATGAGCACAAACTAGCGAAAAATATAAAAACAGATTGTAAAAGCTTCTATAGGTATGTGAAAAGGAAAAGACTGGCGAAGGTAAATGTAGGTCCTTTACAGTCAGAGACGGGAGAATTTATAATGGGGAACGAGGAAATGGCAGAGAAATTAAATAAATACTTTGTTTCTGTTTCACGGAGGAAGACACAAAAAACCTCCCAGAAAATACGAGAAAACCAAGGTTGTGGTGAGAATGAGGAACTTAAAGAAATTATTATTAGTAAAAAGACAGTACTAGCAAAATTAATGGGACTAAAAGTCAATAAATCTCAAGGACCGGATGACCTACATCCTAGGATTTTGAAAGAGGTGGCCATTGGGATAGTGGACGCATTGGTTGTCATCTTCCAAAATTCTATAGATTCTGGAACGGTTCCTGCAGATTAGAAGATAGCAAATGTAACCCCGCTATTTAAGAAAGGAGGGAGAGAGAAAACGGGGAACTACAGACCTGTTAGCCTCACATCAGTAGTTGGGAAAATGCTGGAATCTATTATAAAGGATGCAATAACTGGGCACTTAGAAACTAATAGTAAGATTGGGCAGAGTCAACATGGATTTATGAAAGGGAAAGTCCTGTTTGACAAACCTATTGGAGTTCTTTGAGGATGTAACTAGTGGAGTAGACAAAGGGGATTTCAGAAGGCCTTCGATAAGGTCCCACACAAGAGGTTGGTGAACAAAATTAGGGCACATGGAATTGGGGGTAATATACTAGCATGGATTGAGAATTGGTTAACAGACAGAAAACAAAGAGTAGGGATAAACGGGTCTTTTTCAGGATGGCAGGCTGTGACTAGTGGAGTACCGCAAGGATCGGTGCTTGGGCCCCAGCTATTCACAATCTATATCAATGATTTGGACGAGGGGACTAAATGTAACATTTCCAAATTTGCTGATGACACAAAGCTAGGTGACAGTTGCAAAGAGGATGTGAAGAGGCTTCAAGGGGATCTCGACAGGCTCAGTGAGTGGGCGAGAACATGGCAGATGGATTATAATGTGGATAAATGTGAAGTTATCCACTTTGGTAGCAAAAACAGAAAGGCAGAGTATTTCCAAAATGGTGCAAGATTGGGGAATGCAGATGCTGAAAGGGACCTGGGTGTCCTTGTACATGAGTCACTGAAAGTGAATGTGCAGGTGCAGCAAGCCATTAGGAAGGCAAATGGTATGCTGGCCTTCATTACAAGAGGATTTGAGTACAGGAGTAAAGAAGTCTTACTCCAATTATATAGGGTCTTGGTGAGACCACACCTGGAGTACTGTGTACAATTTTGGTCTCCTTACCTAAGGAAGGATATACTTGCCATAGAGGGAGTGCAACAAAGGTTCACGAGATTGATTCCTGGGATGGCAGGACTGTCGTATGAGAAGAGATTGAGTAAACTAGGCCTGTATTCTCTTGAATTCAGAAGAATGAGAGGGGATCTCATTGAAGCATACAGAATTATTACAGGGTGGATGCTGGGAGAATGTTTCCCTTGGCTGGGGAGTCTAGAACCAGGGGCCACAGCCTCAGGATAAAGGGTAGGCCATTCAGGACTGAGATGAGAAGAGATTTCTTCACACAGAGGGTGGTGAATCTTTGGAATTCTCTACCCCAGAGGGCTGTGGAGGCTCAGTTATTGGGTATATTCAAAACAGAAGTCGATAGATTTCTGACCAGTAAGGGCATCAAGGGTTATGGCGATAGGGCCGGTGAATGGAGTTGAGGCAGAAGATCAGCCATGATCTCATTGAATGGCGGAGCAGGCTCAAAAGGCCGAATGGCCTACTCCTGTTCCTATTTCGTATGTTCTTATATTCTAATATCACTCCTGTGCACGACCTCCTAACTCCTGGAACGTATCTTCCTCCGGAGCATCAGCCTTCTTGCCGAGTCAGTGAGCCCGAAGAACAAGCGGGATTGTGGCCTAAACGCAGTTGCTGCGACTAAGTTTTGGCCCTTGCAACGCACATCGAGGCCGGATTTCAGAAGCCTTCATAGACCTGTCATAGGCCTACGAAATGGTCTGGATTAAAGGCCTGATCCTTCAAAGCATTACACCTTCTGTGGATGATGCTGAGCAATAGGCGACTACGTGTCCATTTGGGTGACAAAGCCAGCTCGCCAACAATGGACTGCCACAAGGCTCAGTACTCGCGCCGATGCTCTTCAATGCCTATACGAGCGACATGCAACCAACGAAGTTGCGCAAATTTGCATATGTGGATGACCTTGGCCTGACAACGCAAGCAGCCATCTTCAATGACATCGAGTGCACCTTGAACGGGAACCTAAACACCATGAAGGAATATTTCCGGAAATGGAGGCTCAAGCCAAACTCCTACAAAACAAGTCACTGTATTCTATCTTGATAACAGCAAAGCTAAGCGTACCTGGAAAGTGACCTTCTGTGCGACATGGCCCCACTCCGACCTATCTTGGGGTGAAGCTGGACTGCATGCTAACCTTCCATGACCACTTGAAGAAGGTAGCCGCCAAGATGAAGACAAGGGTCAACCTGGTCCGGAAACTGGCAAGCACAAGCTGGGGAGCATCAGCATCGGTACTACGGACATCAGCGATGGCCTTTGTGTACTCCGTAGCCGAGTACTGTGCACGGGTATGGACCAGAAGTTGCCATACTCGGCTTGTTGATGCCCAACTGAACACTGCAATGTGGTGCATCACTGGAATCCTCAAGTCGACCCCAACAACCTGGCAGCCCTTGCTTTTGCACATCGCTCTCCCATCCATTTGTCGCGATGCCGCAACCCTCCCAGAAGTCCAGTGAATAATGGAAAACGAACATCTCCTCATCCACCAGGATCTCAACAACGTCCCTCACCATCACTTGAAGTCGCGCAAGCCCTTTTGGACTCACCGCTTAACCTTCGACAATGCGACTTCAACCCTGATGATGCTTGGAAAGCCAAATGGAGTTCACAAGAAGTCACAAACAAATATCTTGTGAAAGACCCGATGTGGAAGATCTCAGGCTTCGATCTTCTGCGAAGCTTATGGGCAACGCTAAACCGCATCCGCACAAACCATGAAACTGAGATGCGGATACCTGATGCACAAATGGAAAATTAAAAACTCTCCAATGTGCAACTGTGGTCACCCACAACAAACCATGGAACATATAACAACTCAATGCCCGATTCACAAATAAGACGGCGGCATCGCAGCAATACACTCCGCTACTTCTGACGCAATTATCTGGCTTAACCACCTAAATGTAAAATTAGAGATGTTGCTCTACATCTACATCAGCCATACGAAGTAGTAATTTAAGTTTCAGAAAAAATTTCAACACAAACAGAATCCCACCACCTTTTTGATTCTTGTTATTTTCCCTTATATAGTTCCACACAAAGGACTGAACAATTACATTATTCTTTTGGCAACTGTTTTAAAAAATCACTAACACCTACTTAGCACTGTGCCTTTGATGCCACAAGCAAATCTGGCATCTGCTCAAATCCAGCTAATTTCCCCTCATAGTATAAAATGTCTAAATTCTATGTTTCACTCAATCCAGCATGAAGAGGCTGCAACTTGTGAGAAGATTATCTAATGGAGGAGCATTTAAGGATTTACCTTCAAAATCTGTGGCCCAGGAGCCTCTTCATTGCCACATGGACACTATCAAATAACACTGTGATACATACTGCTAAAATAATGTAATTAGCTCAATGGGTGTGCTGATGTAAATACATGCCTTGGAGGCGGTGCAACGAAGGTTCACTAGATTGATTCCTGGGATGAGAGGGCTGTCCTATGATGAGAGATTGAGTAGAATGGGCCTATACTCTCTGGAGTTTAGAAGAATGAGAGGTGATCTCATTGAAACATACAAGATTCTGAAGGGGATTGACAGGGTAGATGCTGAGAGGTTGTTTTCCCTGGCTGGAGTGTCTAGAACTGGGGGGCATAGTCTCAGGATAAGCGGTAGCCCACTTAAGACCGAGATGAGGAGGAATTTCTTCACTCAGAGGGTTGTGAATCTTTGGAATTCTCTGCCCCAGAGGGCTGTGCATGCTGAGTCTTTGAGTATATTCAAGGCTGAGATAGATAGATTTTTGGACTCTAGGGGAATTAAGGGATATGGAGATCGGGCGGGAAAGTGGAGTTGAGGTCGATGATCAGCCATGATCTTATTGAATGGCGGAGCAGGCTCGAGGGGCCATCAGACCTACTCCTGCTCTTATGTTCTTATGTGTTTTAATAAAACTGAGTTATTCCAATACTGCGAAAATAATAAAATCAATTCCTAATGCCCGATTCACTCGTGAGGACCAATTAGACTGAAATATTTCAGTTTGACATAAACCCATAATGGCAGCCCCTCCTTATGGCAAACAGTACAGGATGCAACAAATACACAAGACAGAATGCTAAGCAAATGCAACAAAATATTGATCAAAGCTAACAGAATTGTGCCAAACTCTTCACTGATATGTGAACTGATATACGTTTCTCTTAAAAGCTGAAATATAACAGAATACTCCCCCCCATATAGAAGACAATACTGCAGTACATTCTTCCAAAATATCCCAAACGTAAAGTATGAGCAACATAAACACTTCTGTGGTGTAAGCAGACTGGTGGTACGAGCATTGCAATTGACCATAGGGCCCTTTGGCTATAAAGGAGGAGGCTAAAATGGTCAGGATTTCCACTTCTGATCACAGGAGTCAGCCATTCAGCCCCTCGAGCTTGTTCTGCCATTCAATAAGATAATGGCTGATCTGCACCTCAATTCCATTTAACTGCCTTTGTTCCATATCCCTTCATACCCTTACCTAACAAAAATCTATCGATATCAGTCTTGAAAATTTCAATTGATCCAGCATCCAGAGCCTTTTGGGGGATGAAGGGGGCGATTTTCCCAGCCCCGAGGAGGCGTGTTTGGAGGCGGCACAGTTGGCAAAATGGCAAAAAGTGAGGGCGGGTTCGGAACCCGCCTACGCGCAATTTTGCCGGAGGTGTGTTCGATGGGTGCAATTCGGTCCTGCCATCATCAGTCAGGAGAGGTAGTTAAGACCCTTAAATAGTTGTTAAGGGCCTCTATAATCCTATTTTGACAGGCCTTTGTTATTTTGCCACATTTTGTGCATGTTGCACGACCCTCCTAAACCACGCCAGCTAATCCTGGCGGGTTGACAAGTGGGTGGCCACCTCACAGCTGCAGCTCCACCATTAAAACAGAGCTTTCATCCGGGAGCAGTTGCAGGTGGCAGAACTTTTGTTCCACAGGTCTTTCAGCACTTTTAGCAGGCCTACCGAAGTTGGAGGTGCTGCAGCTTCTATCTCTCAACTGTGGGACCTTCTTGGAAGACCCTCTCCCCACTTAGACTGAGCGTTTCCCAATGGAGGTATCTGCCAGCAGCATGGAAACCATTTATTTCCTTTCACCATGGACCTCGGATTCGGAGCAGCCACGGCAGCAGCAGAACCAGGCAGTTCAGCAGCATCAGCAGCAGGAGCGCCAACCTCCTGCTCACCCACCTGATGCTGCACAGGGCAGAAGGCTCCAGCGCATGGAAGCACGTCGTCGCAGGAGATACCCGCCTCTCAGGGTTTACAGACAGAGGATGAGTTACCTCAGCATGACTGAGCAGCAGTGCCAAAGGAGGCTGAGACTTTCGCAA
This sequence comes from Somniosus microcephalus, assembly GCF_052327205.1. NCBI lineage: Eukaryota > Metazoa > Chordata > Chondrichthyes > Squaliformes > Somniosidae > Somniosus > Somniosus microcephalus. Next base: position 119,544,961 of record NC_140987.1, on the reverse strand, counting down.
CAGGTTGTCGGAGACATCTGCGCAATGCTGCACCAACACCTGGAGCCCAGAGGAGCGGGTGGACACCCCTTACCAGTGGCTGTCAAAGTCACCACCGTACTCAACTTTTTTGCCTCAGGCTCCTTCCAGGGATCATCAGCAGACATCAGCGGCATCTCCCAGTCGGCCGCCCACAGTTGCATCGCGCAGGTTACCGATGCCCTTTTCTCAGGGGATCAAGCAAGTGTAACCGCATGTTCAGTTGGCTTTGCATATATGGCAGGCTTGCCAATGGTGTGCAGGCATCATAGACTGCACAGGTGGTCCTTAGGGCACCCCATCAAAACCCAGCTATCTTTGTCAACTGCAAGGGCTTCCACTCCCTCAACGTACAGCTGGTGTGTAACCACAAGAAGGAGATTTTACATGTTTGCGACAAATTCTGTGGTAGTTGCCATGATTCTTTCATCCTGTGAACTTTAGTGTTCCTCCGCTCTTCAATCCGCCAAACCAACTTAACGGATGGCTCATTGGTGACAAGGGCGACCCGCTGAAGAAGTGGCTAATGACGCTGATTAGAAGGCCAGCTAATGAGGCTGAGGAGCACTACAATGCCAGCCACATTTTGACCAGGTCCATCATCGAGCAAACCATTGGCTTGCTGAAGATGCGATTCCGATGCCTTGACAGATCAGGTGGAGCCCTGCAGTATTCAGCAGCCAGGGTCTCCAGAATGGTAGTGGTCTGCTGTGCACTGCACAACATGGCACAGCGTCATGGCTTGCAGCTTCCTGATGAGCAAGTGGCTCAGTTCATAGCCTCCTCAGGTGATGAGGAGGGGGAGGAGGAGGAGGACCGAGTGGTGGCGTATCTACCAGCAACAGCAGCAGCATGCGAGCACATGGTTGCCCGTGATGCAAGGGATGCACTCATCCTGGCCAGATTTGCATAGGTTGCCCATTGTGGCACATGTGCTTGGCTCCTTCTTAACACATGATAGACAATGGACATGACTCTCTGGCCTCCTTTCACTGACCACCAACCTGACCACGCAAGTGTCGCGGAGCCCGCAATGTGCAGCTGCCTAAGCCGAAATAACAGATGCCATCATGCCAACAGTTTGCCATCACCTAATTTTAATACATTCACACAGGGATGGCATTTCATCAATAAACAGAAACAATCACCTAATCTGCACACAGATTTGGAGGTTATATCCCTTGCCAGCTGGCCCCACACAGCCTTGGTTTCTTTGGGAGGCCTCTTCCTCCCAGATGAGGGGAAGAGCACCTCCCTGCCAGCTCTCGCCCCCTCAACCAGCATACCCAGCGCCTCATCCGAGAACCTCGGGGAGGCCCTTGCCTTGAAGCTGGTCATTCTCCAATGAGATAAAAGTTTGGAGGTGGTGCAGCATCGACCAAAAACCAGTGGAATGAGCCATGGCAGCAAGCAGCCCTTAAATAAAGCTGGATAAGTGAAGTCAGCAGAGGCGAGTTTCAGTCCCAAAAGACTAATTGGCCCAGGGGAACCCACACCTCTGAAATTAACTGGCCAATTAGGGGAAAATCGCAAATTTTTCCCACCTGACAGTAGAGGCGGGTTTGGAAACCACCCAAACTGAAACCCGTCTCCAACCCACCTCCGATGGGAAAATCGCACCCTAAATTCCACAATCCAATAAGCCCTGTTGGAAAGTGAATTTACATGGCTGTCAGATGAAGACAGAAAAGGACTTAGATGTGATGTTCTCCGTGGTCTGCTAACCCTCACCGTTTTGGTCCCTACCTAAAGGATGACCGCTTGAGTGAGTTACGTGTGCAGTCAGTACCCATGGAATATATCCAAGTCAGCACTTTTAGGCTCGCAGGGCAGAATTATTTTTTTTATGTAAAAGAAAGTTCTTACCTTTAGATAATGGACTTGCATAAAGATTTTTCCTGGATTTAGACCGTGTTTGACAATTGTTGCACCAGAGTCACTCACTTCACCTGTATTCTCTTTGTTAGGCCTAAAACAGTCCCACAAAAAATCACACAAAATATAGTAGGCTATCAATGTTCTATCAGAAATCTGCAAGCCGGCAGAAAGGTTAGAATAAGTATCACATGTATTTGCAGTGATTCTAGGAGACTCATTCTGAAACCTGTAGCATCATGGGGTAGGTTCTCCAGTCCTGCCAAAGTCCAGTTGGAAATCACTAGGTCCTAGTGCAAAGCTACCCGGAAGTACAGTCAGCTGACTACATGCAGTTTGCTAGGATGAGTTCATTAAAATCATAGAATCATAGAAGAGTACAGCACAGAAGGAGGCCATTCGGCCCATCGAGTCTGCAACAGCTCTTTCGAAGTGCAATCCAGTTAGTCCCACTCCCTGCTCTCTCATATCGCTGCAATTTCTTTTTATTCATTCACAGGATGTAGCGTCGCTGGCAATCGCTAGTTGCCCTCAAGAAGGTGGTGGTGAGCCGCCTTCTTGAACCGTTGCTGTCTGCATGGTGAAGGTACTCCCAGTGTTATTAGGTAGGGAGTTCCAGAATTTTGACCCAGCGACGATGAAGGAATGGGCGATATATATCCAAGTCAGGATGGTGTGTGACTTGAAGGGGAACTTGGAGGTGCTGGTGTTCCCATGCACCTGCTGCCCTTGTCCTTCTAGGTAGTAGATGTTGCGGGTTTCTAGAAACATAGAAGATAGGAGCAGGAGTAGGCCATTCGGCCCCTCGAGCCTGCTCCGCCATTCAATGCGATCATGGCTGATCATCCAAACTCAGTACCCTGTCCCTGCTTTCTCCCCATATCCCTTGATCCCTTTAGCCTTAAGAAATATATCCAACTCCTTCTTGAACATATTTAATGAATTGGCCTCTACTGCCTTCTGTGGTAGAGAATTCCACAGGTTCACCACTCTCTGGGTGAAGAAATTCCTCCTCATCTCTGTCCTAAATGGCTTACTCATTATTCTTAGACTGTGACCCCTGGTTCTGGACTCCCCAACCATCGGGAACATCCTTCCTGCATCTAGTCTGTCTAGTCCTGTTAGAATTTTATAAGTTTCAATGAGATCCCCTCTCATTCTTCTAAGCTCCAGCGAGTACAAGCCCAATCGACCCAATCTCTCCTCATACGTCATTCCTGCCATCCCAGGTATCAACCTGGTGAATCTTCGCTGCACTCCTTCCATGGCAAGAACATCCTTCCTCAGATAAGGCGACCAAAACTGCACACAATACTCAAGATGTGGTCTCACCAAGGCCTTGCACAACTGCAGCAAGACATCCTTGTTCCTGTACTCAAACCCTCTTGCTACGAAGGCCAACATACCATTTGCCTTCTTAACCGCCTGCAGCACCTGCATGCTTACCTTCAGTGACTGGTGCACAAGGACGCCCAGGTCCCGTTGCACTTCCCCTTCTCCCAATCTATTGCCATTCAGATAATAATCTGCCTTCTTGTTTTTGACACCAAAGTGGATAACCTCGCATTTATCCACGTTATATTGCATCTGCCATGCTTCTGCACAATCACCCAACCTGTCCAAATCATACTGGAGTTTCTCGGTATCCTCCTCACAGCACACACGCCCACCCAGCTTTGTGTCGTCTGCAAACTTGGAGATATTACATCTAGTTCCCTCGTCCAGATCATTAATATATATTGTGAATAGCTGGGATCCAAGGACTGATCCCTGCGGTACCCCACTACCCCACTACCGAGCCTGCCACTCAGAAAAAGAGCCGTTTATTCCAACTCTTTGCTTTCTGTCTGCCAACCAGTTCTCTATCCAAGTCAATACCTTGCCCCCAATCCCATGTACCTGAACTTTACACGCTAATCTCTTATTTCGAGTGACTTATCTACTTTAAGTACTGCCAGCCTTTCTAGTACCTCCTTTTTATCTATTTTTATTTCATCCAGTATCCTAGCAACCTCCTCATTTACCATAGCTTTGGCAAATTCCTGTTCCTTGGTAAACACTGATGCAAAGTACTCATTTAGTACATCAGCCATGCCTTCTGCCTCCACGAATAGATCTCCATGTTGGCCCCTAATCGGCCCCACTGCTCCTCTGACAACCCTTTTATTGTTAATATGCCTATAGAAGACCTTTGGATTCCCTTTTATGTTAACCACCAATCTATTCTTTGCCCCTCTTATTTCCTTTTCCATTTCTCCTCTGTACTTTTATATTCAGCCTGATTCTCCTTTGTATTATCAAAATGACATCTGTCATACTCCCTCTTTTTCTGCTTCAGCCTAGTCTTTAAATCTGTCAACATCCAGGGAGCTTTGGCTTTGGTTGCCCTCCCTTTCCCCTTGTGGCAATGTACGTAGACTCTACCCGAACCATTTCCTCTTTAAAGGCTGCCCATTGCTCCATTACATTTCTGCCTGACTGTCTTTGACTCCAATTTACCTGAGCCAAATCCCTCTTCAATTCGCTGAAATTAGCCCGCCTCCAGTTAAGTATTTAAATTCTAGATTGCTCCTTGTACTTCTCCATAAGTAATCTAAACCTTACAATACCCTGATCACTATTCCCGAAGTGCTTCCCACCTGTGACATTCTCCACTTGACCCATTTCATTCCTCAGGACTAGATCCAGCAATGCCTCCTTCCTCATTGGGCAGGGAACATACTGATCAAGAAAATTCTCCTGAACACACTTCAGAAATTCCTCCCCTTCTCTGTTCTTAACACAAGCACTGCTCCATTCAATAGTGGGGTAGTTAGTTTCCCATTATCACTACTCTATAGTTATTGCACCTCTCAGTAATTTCTTTTCAAATCTGCTCCTATATCTCCTTCCCACTTTTTGGTGGCCTATAAAATACACCAAGTAGTATGATAGCTACTTTATTGTTTCTCAACTCCAACCAAATGGATTCTGTCTTTGATCCCTCAAGGACATTCTCTCTTTCTAGCACTGTAATATTTTCCTTAATCAAAACTGCTATACCTCCTTTTTTTCCTTTCCTATCTTTCCTGAATACCTTGCATCCTTTTTTTTGCTAGGTCTCAGTTATCACCATTTCCTTTGGCTGTGCAGTCAGTGATGATGGTTCATCAACTTAAAATTGTCACTAAGTGAGTGAGAAGAGAGGGAGTGGCTGAGGCGGAGACCATTGTATCTTTTAAGGGAAAAATGGATAGATATTTGAAGCAGATGACAATACAGGGCTGAGGGGAGAGAGTGCGGCAGTGGGTTTAGTACGATGGTCTGAATGACCTCCTTCTGTGCTGGAAAAATTCTACACTTCTATGGAGAATTCAACATTTCAAGAAACAGTGGGGGGGGGAATGGGAAATGAAAAATTGACATATCGTAGCTCAAGCAAAAGTGATACATTTTAGCAACTACATGTAACTAAAAATAGCTAAAATGTGGTACGAGTTTCTCCATGGTTTAAAACTTGGAGCACAAGGAATTTTTAACTGGGATCCAAAGGGAGCTGGGCCAAGCCAAACTGGTATATCATGTACTCCTGGAATATATATATATATGGAGTACGTATTTATTTTACCTGTTTCTGGAAAATGTTCAACTTAAAACTGAAAATTACACATCCCACAATAAACACCTACATTATGACTGCACACTTAAACCAGTTTAGTTCAAATATCTGGAGCCCCAAACTGTCTGATTCAAATGCATGTTTTTCATTACTGTTTTATAAGTTTCAAATTAATTTTTCAAACAACGAAATGTCTGATAATATGGCATCTCTCACAAGACTGATGTGCAATGTAGCTGTGCTCACCTCAGCACTTGCAATTCTTCTTCCGAGTTCTGAATTTCGTCTCGGAGCCTTCGCCATCGCAACAGGGACTTTAGTTGGTGCTGCTCTTTAGCTTCTTCCCGTGAAAGCTAGAGAAATATAGTCAATGAACACGTGTTTTCTAACTCAGGGCGGAAGAATACATTATTACAGCATCAAAAGATGAAAGAAATTAAAAATTCATTCTTCTCAGTATTAAACTTGTTAAGTGGACCACGTTTGGGAAAAATGCTGAAACCATTTGGGCCTTATTTACCTCCTCCCATTAATCGTAAACTGGTCAGCAAGATTGGTAGAAAGCGATCGTCGACTTTCCTTCCATCTTTGCTGCAACTATAAAGTCTTGCTTCCATGCTAAAACATATTGATGAAATTTGTGCCCCCAAAAATTGCTTGTTAGGTCCTTGTTAAAAGGGAAATGGAGAAAATTGTGCAGGTTTGCTCGGATGTCAAAATATATGAACATTGAATTCATTACTCTGTTAGGCCAATGAGATAGTTGTATGAAGGAAGGACGAGATTTCAAACTTTCAACACAGCATTTATAGAACCAATAGCAGATTTTGGAGAATGCAACCACATCGAACTTATTAACCCAAACCTAACCTGACTCCTGCTGGGACTCCCAACCCAAATCCGACTGGCAGCCCTGACGCAAACTGACTCCCTTTGAATCTGAAGTGCATCAGGTATGTAATTACCTACCTACTCCACATAAACATGTGCTTTCTCAGGATGGAAGATACATTATTACAGCATCAAAAGATGAAAGCAATTAAGCATTCAAAATTCAATCTGTTAAATAGACCAGGTTTGGAAAAATGTTGAAACCTTTTGGGCCTTATTTACCTTCTTCCATTAACCTTAAACTGGTCAGCAAGATTGGTAGAAAGGACAACTTGGCTCCAGACCTCATTACAGCCTTGGTCCTAACATGGAAAAAAGAGCTGAATTCCAGAGGTGAGGTGAGAGTGACTGCCCCTGACATCAAGGCAGCATTTGACCGAGTGTGGCATCAAGGAGCCCTCGTAAAATTGAAAATGGAAATCAGGGGGGAAAACTCTCCACTGGCTGGAGTCATACTTAGCACAAAGGAAGATGGTTGTGGTTGTTGGAGGACAATCATCTCAGCCCCAGGACATCGCTGCAGGAGTTCCTTAGGGCAGGGTCCTAGGCCCAACCATCTTCAGCTGCTTCATCAATGACCAACTCTCCATCATAAGGTCAGAAGCAGGGATGCTCACTGATGATTGTACAGTGTTCAGTTCCATTCGCAACTCATCAGATAATGAAGCAGTCTGTGCCTGCATGCAGCAAGACCTGGACAACATTCAGACTTGGGCTGATAAGTGGCAAGTGACATTCGTGCCGCACAAGTGCCAAGTAATGACCATCTCCAACAAAAGAAAGTTTAACCATCGCCCCTTGACATTCAATGACATTATCATCGTGGCATCCCTCACCATCAACATCCTGGGGGTCACCAATGACCCGAAACTTAACTGGACCAGCCACAAAAATACTATGGCAACAAGAGCAGGTCAGAGGCTGAGTATTCTGTGGCAAGTGACTCGCCTCCTGACTCAAGTGCTTGAATGCCACCCCATCAATGACCTTAAACATTCACTCCCTCTACCACCGGCGCACCGTGGCTGCAGTGTGCACCATCTACAAGATGCACATCATCAACTCGCAAAGGCATTTTCGACAACATTTCCCAAACCCGCGACCTCTACCACCTTCTTCTCTTCTTAGGCAGTCCCTCGGAACCGAAGATGATTTGCTTCCACACTAAAAATGAGTTCTCAGGTGACTGATGAGTCCAATGCAGGACCTACAGTCTCTGTCACAGGTGGGGCAGATGGTGGTTGAAGGGACGGGTAGGTGGGGTGCTTGGGTTGACGTGCGCTCCTTCTGTTGTTTGCGCTTGGCTCCTGCTTGCTCCTGGTGAAGAGACTCGAGGTGTTCGGCACCTTCCCGGATGCTTCTCCTCCACTTTGAGCAGTCTTGGGCCAGGGATTCCCAGGTGTCGGTGGGGATGTTGCACTTTTTCAAGGAGGCTTTGAGGGTGTCCTTGAAGCATTTCCTCTACCCACCTGGGGTGCTCTTGTCATGTCAGAGCTCTTGCTTTGGGAGTCTCGTATCAGGCATGCGAACGATGTGGCCCGTCCATCGGAGCTGATGGAGCGTGGTCAAAGCTTCGATGCTGGGGATGTTGGCCTGAGAGAGAACACTAATGTTGGTGCACCTATCCTGCCAATGGATTTGCAGGATCTTGCAGAGACAGCGTTGGTGGTACCTCTCCAGTGCTTTGAGGTGCCTGCTGTACATGGTCCATGTCTCTGAGGCATACAGGAGGGCGGATATCACTACTGCTCTGTAGACCATGAGCTTGGTGCTGGGTTTGAGGTCCTGGTCTTCAAACACTCTCTTCCTCAGGCGACCGAAGGCTGCACTGGCACACTGAAGGCGGTGTTGGACTTCGTCATCAACGTCTGCCCTTGTTGACAGTAGGCTCCCGAGGTATGGAAAGTGGTCCACGTTGTCCAAGGCCTCGTCATGGATTTTGATAATCGGGGAGCAGTACTGTGTGGCGGGGGCAGGTTGGTAGAGGACCTTTGTCTTACGGATGTTTAGTGTAAGGCCCATGCTCTCATATGCTTTGGTGAAGGTGTTGACGGTGGTTTGGAGTTTGACCTCAGAGTGTGTGCAGACCCAAGCATCATCTACATACTATAATTCGATGACAGAGGATGGGACGACCTTGGATTTGGACTGGAGGCGACAGAGGTTTAACAATTTCCCGTTTGTTCTGTACATTAGCTCCATTCCAGCGGGGAGCTTACTGAGGGTGAGATGGAGCATTGCAGCAAGGAAGATTGAGAAGAGAAATAACAACAGAAAGTGCTGGATAAACTCAGCAGGCCAGGCAACATCCGTGGAGAGAAAACAGAGTTGACGTTTCGGGTCTAACCCTTTTTCAAAACTGGAAAGGAAATAAAATAGATCGAAGGCAGGGCTGCGATAGAACAAATGAAGTAAAGAGGTATTCAAAACCAGATGAGATGGTAATAGGACAGTGGAGACAAAAGCCGTCTTTTGTCTCCACTGTCCTATTACCATCTCGTCTAGTTTTGAATACCTCTTTACTTCTTTTGTTCTATCGCAGCCCTACCTTCGATCTATTTTATTTCCTTTCCAGTTTTGAAAAAGGGTTAGACCCGAAACGTCAACTCTAATTTCTCTCCACGGATGTTGCCTGGCCTGCTGAGTTTTTCCAGCATTTTCTGTTGTTATTTCGGATTTCCAGCATCTGCAGTATTTTGCTATCGTAAGATTAAGAGCGTTGGTGCAATGACACAGCCTTGCTTGACCCCGGTCCGTACGTCAATTGGGTCTGTGGTGGATGCATTGGTCAGGGTCACGGCTTGCATGTCATCGTGGAGCAGGCGGAGGATGGTGACAAACTTTTGAGGGAAGCCGAATTTGAGGAGGACACTCCATTATCGCTCATGGTTGATGGTGTCGAAGGCCTTTGTGAGGTCAAAGAAGGCCATGTACAGCGGTTGGTGCTGTTCCCTGCATTTCTCTTGTAGTTGACGCGCGGTGAAGATCATGTCCATTGTGCCCCTTAGTGGGCGGAATCCACATTGCGGCTCTGGGAGGAGCTCTTCAGCCACTGGGAGAAGGCGATTGAGGAGGATTCTTGCGATATCTTTTCCTGTGGCAGACAGCAGGGAGACTCCTCTGTAATTACCGCAATCGGACTTCTCACCTTTCTTGAAGATGGCCATGATTACGGCATCTCTGAGATCCCCTGGCGTGCTCTCCTCCTTCCAAATAAGAGAAATGAGTTCATGTATTCGCGCCAATAATGCTTCTCCACCATGTTTTAACACCTCGGCGGGGATTCCATCTGCTCCTGAGGCCTTGTTGTTCTTCAGTTGTCGGATGGCCTTTTCACCCTCATGCCGGGCTGGGGTTGTACTGAGATGGTGGCGGGTAGCATGCTGCGGGATGGAGTTGAGGACACTTGCGTCGAAGACAGAGTCTTGGTTAAGGAGATCTTCGAAGTGCTTCTTCCAGCGGGCACTGACTGCCTCTCTGTCCTTGATGAGTACCTCTCCATTTTTGGCCAGCAGTGGGGTAGGACCTTGGGTGCTTGGGCCGCAGATGGTCTTGACTGCAGTAAAAAATCCACGCATGTCATGGTTGGCGGCTAGCTGCTGGATCTCCTGCACTTTCTCCACCCACCATCTGTTCTTTAGTTCGCGAGTTTTTTGTTGGGCCTCGGCCTTCAGGCGTCTGTAGAGCTGCTTTGTTGCTCTCGAGTTCTGTTGCTGGTTCCAGATCAGGAATGCCTTGCGCTTGTGGCTTATGAGCTCCTGGATCTCCTGGTCGTTCTCGTCGAACCAGTCTTGGTGTTTCCTGGTCGAGTGACCGAGCGTCTCTTCACAGGTGCTGATTATGGAGGCCTTGAGTGCAGACCAGGCGCTGTGGGCACTCTGTGTCTCTGCATCACTGGGAGTCATCAGGTTGGTTGTGAGGCACAGGTTTAATAGGGCTTTCTTAGCAAGGTCTTTGAGGCTCCAGCATTGATTTTCCTGCGGTATTGCTTCTGTTGCCGCCGCTGTTTTGGGTCTACGTTGATGGAGATGATAGAGTGGATTAGGCGGTGGTCTGTCCAGCAGTCGTCAGCTCCCGTCATGGCACGGGTAATGCGGATGTCCTTGCGGTCCCTCGCTCGGACGATGATGTAGTCCAGCAGATGCCAGTGCTTGGAGCGAGGGTGTTGCCATGAAGCCTTGTATTTGTCTCTCTGACGGAACCAGGTGTTGGTTATGATAAGGCCATGTTCTAAGCATTTCGTCAGGAGGAGGGTACCGTTGGAGTTGGCTTTCCCTACCCCCACTCTGTCGATCACACCTCCCCAGAGGTCTGTGTCCTTTCCAACTCTGGCGTTAAAGTCGCCAAGGAGGATCAGCTTTTCACCCATTGGGACTGGGGACAGGGATTGTTCAAGGCTGGAGTAGAATTCCTCTTTGGTCTCGTCTGTGGCTTCCAGTGTTGGGGCGTGCGCACTGATGACTGTAGCGCACTGGTTCTGGGCTACGGTGAGCCATAGAGACCTCGACCACCTAGAAGGACAAGGGCAGCAGGTGCATCAAACACCACCACCTGCATATTCCCTCCAAGTCACACACCATCAAGAATTGGAAATATATCATCATTCTTTCATCGTTGCTGGGTCAAAATCCTGGAACACCCTACCAAACAGCACTGTGGGTGTACCTTCACCACACGGACTGCAGCGGTTCAAGAAAGCAGCTCACCACCACCTTCTCAAGCAGTTCTGTGTACCACACCTTAGGAAGGATATATTGACCTTGGAGGGAGCGCAGCATAGATTTACCAGAATGATACCTGGACTCCGAGGAGAGATTACACAAACTAGGGTTGTATTCGCTGGAATTTAGAAGGGTGAGGGGGGATTTGATCGAAGTTTTCAAGATATTAAGGGGAACTGATAGGGTAAATAGAGAGAAACTATTTCCACTGGTAGGGGAGTCCAGGACTAGGGGGCATAGTCTAAAAATTAGGGCCTTTCAGAAGTGAAGCTAGGAAACACTTCTACACGCAAAGCATGGCAGAAATTTGGAACTCTCTTCCACAAACATCAATTGATGCTACAGGAATGGTAGCGTAGTGGTAATGTCACTGGGCTAGTAATCCAGAGGCCTGGACAAATGATCCAGAGACATGAGTTCAAATCCTATTAATCCTGTCAAATTCAGTTAATTGAATATATCTGGAATAAAAAGCTAGTATCAGTAAAGGTAACCATGAAACTATTGGATTGTCGTAAAAAAATATCTGGTTCACTAATCTTTAGGGAAGGAAATCTGCCGTCCTTACCTGGTCTGGCCTATATGTGTCTCCAGACCAACAGCAATATCTTAACTGCCCTCTGAAATGGCCTAGCAAGTCACTCAGTTGTAACAAACCATTATGAAATACAATAATAAGAATGAAACTGGACGAACCACTCAGCACCGGCTACGGATACGGCAACAGCACACCCAGCCCAGTCAACCATGCAAAGTCCTCCTCACCAACATCTGGGGACTTGTGCCAAAATTGGGAGAGTTGTCCCACAGACTAGTCAAGCAACAGCCTGACATAGTCGTACTCACAGAATCATACCTTTCAGCCAATGTCACAAACACCTCCATCACCATCCCTGGGTATGTCCTGAACATTGACTCTGGACCCCATGAAGTCTCATGGCTTCAGGTCAAGTGTGGGCAAGGAAACCTGCTGATTCCCACCTACCGCACTCCCTCAGCTGATGAATCAGTACTCTTCCATGTTGAACACCACTTGGAAGAAACACTGAGAGTAGCAAGGGCACAGAATGTATTCTGGGTGGGGGACTTCAATGTCCATCACCAAGAGTGGCTTGGTAGCACCACTACTGACCAAGCTGGCCGAGTCCTGAAGGACATGACTGCCAGTCTGGGCCTGCGGCAGGTGCTGAGAGAACCAATACGAGGGAAAAACCTACTTGACCTGATCCTCACCAATCTACCTGTCGCAGATGCATCTGACCATGACAGTATTGGTAGCAGTGACCAACGCACAGTCATTGTGGAGACGAAGTCCCGACTTCACACGGAGGACACCCTTCATCATGTTGAGTGGCACGACCACTGTGCTAAATGGGATAGATTCAGAACCGATCTAGCAGCTCAAAACTGGGCATCCATGGGGCGCTGTGGGGCATTAGCAGCAGCAGAATTGTATTCACCACAATCTGTAACCTCATGGCCCGGCATATCCCTCACTCTACCATTACCATCAAGCCAGGGAACCAACCCTGGTTCAATAAGGAGTGCAGAAAAGCATGCCTGGAGCAGCAGCAGCACCAGGCATACGTAAAAATGAGATGCCAACCTGGGGAAGCTGCAACACAGGGCTACATGCATGCTAAAAATCGGAAGCAGCTTGCTATAGACAAGGCTAAGTGATCCCACAATCAACGGATCAGATAAAAGCTCTGCAGTCCTGCCACATCCAGTCGTGAATGGATCATTAAACAACTAATGAGAGGAGGAGGCTCCATGAATATCCCCATCCTCAATGTCCTTGAGCTGCTGCCGAATTGCAGGTAAGTCTGTTTCCAATTCGTCGCCACTGTTGTGTCCGTGTGTTAATAGAGACACTGAAGGCAGGAGTTGGTTTCACAGGTGTTTACTGAACAAAGTCTGGAGGTTGACTAACTGATACAACACAATATACAGGCTTATATAGCCCGAGTGGCCATTACCGGCATTACAGTACACAGGGGGCTCTTAAAGGCACATACACTACAATTCCTCCCCTTTTAGCCAACCAGTACATAATATTTTAAGTAATCATTAATTACATGTTACAAGAACAATAATCTACACATTGCTGCAGTTAATCAATTATAAGTCAGTCTCTCTGGAGGCTTCCTGGCTCGGTCCGGATAACGCCTCGGTGGTGTAGTAGTTTCTGCTGGTGTAGTAGGTTCTTTTGGCAAGGCTGATTCGGCTTGAATGCCAGTGTCGGGTTCATCGGGTTCCAGTATCACCGGATCGGAGGTAGATACTATGGGTATCTCTACTTCACCATTAGGCGTGTAGAGTTGTGGTGTAGGTTGTCCCTTTTCAGATGACTCTATGATTTGGTCAGCATGGCGCCTTATTAAGCTTTCTCCAATGTCCACGGTATACATCAGCGGTCCTAGTCGTCTGCAGATAGTTCCAGGCTGCCATTTCTCGGTACGGTAGTCCCGGGCCAAAACTTGTTGACCTATCTGGAAGGTTCTAGTTGGCCTTTCATTCATGCCTTGAAATTGCCGGTTCTCCACGTCCCTTCTGATGTTTGGCTTGATCAAATCCAGCCGGCATCTTAGGCTTCTATTGAAGAACATCATGGCGGGAGTTTGGTTTGTAACCACATGTGTTGCATTCCTGTATGCAAACAAGAAGTTATCCACCTTATGCTGAAGTTTTATGTCTTCATTACCCATGGCCTTTATGGCCTTCTTGAAGGTCTGGACAAACCTTTCAGCCAATCCATTGGTGGCGGGATGGTATGGAGCGGACGTGTCGTGCTTAACCCCATTGTTTTTTAAGAACTTCCTGAATTCTTCGGACACAAATTGCGGTCCATTATCAGAACAGATCTGTTCAGGCAGCCCATTCCTGGCAAATATGGTCCTTAATACTGTGATGGTTTTTTCCGTGGTGGTGGAGGACATCTTTATTACCTCCGGCCACTTGGAGTGTGCATCAACCGCGATTAAGAACATTGACTCCATAAATGGACCAGCAAAGTCGATGTGTACCCTTTGCCATGGAGATGAGGGCCACTCCCATGGATGTAGAGGGGCTTGTGGTGGAGCGTTTTGGACCTTCTGGCATCCTAGGCAGCTCTTGGTCATTTCTTCGATGTCTCCATCGATACCTGGCCACCATACAAACGCCCTGGCTAGGTTCTTCATTTTCACTCCACCCAGATGCCCCTCGTGAAGCTCCTTTAGAACTTTATCCTGGAGTTTGGGTGGAATCACCACTCTGGATCCACACATCAAGGTTCCTCGGCACACTGACAGCTGTTTTCTTTGCGAGAATGCTGGCAACAATGGTTCGCCATGTGCTGGCCATCCCTTCACTGTTAAATCGTAGACTCGAGAGAGAGTTGGGTCATTTCTAGTTTCCCTTTCAATGGCAGAATTTGTTACTGGTAGACATTCGACTATGGCAGAGTGGAAAATCTCCACTGGGTCTACGGTAGGTGCCTCTTCTACCGTTGGCAACGGTAGGCGCGATAACCCGTCAGCATTCCCATGCTGTTTTGATCCTTTGTATTCTATGTTATATTGGTGTGCCCCTAGAAAAAGGGACCACCTCTGTAGCCTTTGCGCTGTCATAATGGGAACACCCTTTTTAGGGTTGAATATGGAGATGAGGGGTTGATGGTGAGTCAACAAGGTAAATTTTTGTCCGTGTAGGTAATGGTTGAATTTCTTCACTCCCCATACCAGGCTGAGTGCTTCCCTGTCGATTTGGGCATCGTTACGCTCAGTTGAGTTCAATGAGCGTGACGCAAAAGCTATCGGCCGTTCTGAGCCATCAGGGAATCGATGCGATAATACCGCTCCTACGCCATAAGGGGATGCATCGCACGCCAGTCTGATTGGCAGTGATGGGTTGTAATGAGCCAAAACTTCTTTGGACGTGATTAAGTCTTTGCATTTATGGAAGGCACGTTTACAGTCTTCGCTCCATTTCCAAATTACTCCTGTTTGTAGCAGTTCATTAAGAGGGTGCAGAAGAGTTGATAAGTTCGGTAAAAATTCATGATAGTAATTTATTAATCCCAGGAACGACCTTAATTGTGAAACATTTTCAGGTGCTGGGGCTTTTAAGACCGCTTCAATTTTTTCAGGTGACTTATGCAACCCTTCCTTATTAATTATGTGGCCACAATATGATATTTGATTCTGCAAAATTCGCATTTGGGGCGATTTGCTCGTAGGCCTCATTCTCTCAGCCTAGTGAGCACCTGCTCCAAATTGGCAAGGTGCTCGTTGTCATTTTCTCCTGTTACAAGGATGTCGTCTAGGTAGCATTGAGTCCCCGGGATCCCTTGGAGGACTTGCTCCATAGCTCTTTGCCAGATAGCTGGAGCGGATGCTACTCCGAAAACCAGTCGATTGTACTGGTACAGGTCTTTGTGTGTATTTATCGTGAGATACTTTTTAGAGGCCTCTTCAACCTCCATCTGTAGATATGCCTGTGCCAAGTCAATTTTGGTGAAACATTTCCCTCCGGATAGTGAGGCGAAAATATCTTCTATCCTCGGAAGAGGATACTGTACCGTGTGAAGGACCGGGTTTACAGTCACCTTGAAGTCTCCACAGATGCGAATTTTTCTGTTCTTCAGATTTATCATTATTCAACGTTTTCTTCATGACCGGGACGATGGGTGTTGCCCACTCGCTCCAATCTATTTTGGATAATACGCCTGCCTTTTCCAAATTCTCCAGCTCTGCCTCGACTGCTGGACGAATTGCATATGGCACCGGTCTTGCCTTAAAAAACTTGGGAATTGCCGCCTCTTCCACTTTTATTGAGGCGGTGATGCCTTTCAAGGTTCCTAGTTTCTCTTGAAACACTTCCTTGGCGTTGGCCAAGATGTCTTTTAATCGTTCAGGTATGACGTCATCATCATTTTTTTCCTTACTGGTTACCATCAGTGCCTGAATGGAGTGCCAGTCTAAACGTATTTTCCTGATCCATTCACGTCCCAACAGCGGTGGACCACCATCTTGTAGAACGTATAAATACAACTTCTGTATTTCCTTGCCGTTGTATACAACAGACACCCTTATTTTCCCTTTGGGGTATACTTTCTGCCCCGTATATGTTTTCAAGATAATGGATGTGTCTTTTAAAGGTATATGCGGAAATAGCCGCTCGTAATCCCGTCGATTTATGACGGTCAGAGCTGATCCTGTATCTAGCTCCATTTGAACTGGGGACCCTGCTATCGTGAGGGTAACCCAAATGGTCTGGTAATCTTCTTTGGCAATTACATTATGTAATTTGAGACAGCTTAGTCTCTTGTTTTCTGAGTCGCTAACGCTCTTCTGGTCTTCGGAGCTACTGTCCGTCATCATTTGTACCTTTCTGTACTTTTCTTTATTGATTTTTTTTTTCCTGTCCGTGGATTTTTTTTGTCCAGATCGGCATACCCATGCAATGTGACCAATCTTTCCGCATTGCCTGCATGCTTTGTCCTTGAACCAGCAGTCCCTCTGGTCATGGGTGGATCTGCCGCAGCGATAACATCTCTTGAAACCCTGTGTCCTTTCATGGGTGCCGAAGTCCTGTGTCTTTTGTTGTGTCTCTGCAGCTCCTCTTGCGGCTGCTTCGTATGATACAGCCATACTGAAAGCCTTGTCCAGTGTCAAATCTTTCTCAGAAAGCAGCCTTTCCTGTGTTCCTTCACTTAGGAGACCGCAGACAAATTTGTCTCGAAGATAATCTGCTAGTCCTGCCCCGAATTGGCAGTGCTTTGATAGCTTACTTAATTCGGTGAGGTAATCAGCGTTACTTTCATTCTTGTGTTGATTCCTCTTGAAGAATTTGAATCGTTCCGCTATCAGCAGCGGTGTTGGGTTTAAGTGCTCCTGTAGGGTATCAACAATTTCCTTAAAATTCTTGTCCATTGGTTTGGCTGGAGTGATTAAGTTTCGTAACAGCCCGTATGTCTTTGCGCCCATTAGATTTAGAAGTACTGACGCTTTTTTATCATTTTCTATTCCATTTGCGGTGCAATATACCTCCACTCTTTCCACACATGTGGTCCAATCCTCTATATCGTTATCAAAAGCATCAATATTGCCAGCCTTAGGCATCCTGGAAAACAAATGGCGCTTCCCGCGCTTTTCTTTCTTTCCTGCAGAAAAGATATGGCGCTTCCCCGCCGCTGCTGCCGATGACAACGCTGTTTTCCGCGTTTTTTTAAATTTTTTAAATTTATTTACAGGTGGAGACTCATTCCCGCCGGACTCTCTCTGCTAGGTCTGAACGCCGACCTGCTTGCAGCGCCGGCCGTTTCCCGAGTGCTCCCTCCCCGTCTGTTACTGCTTGCATCCACCTTCGCTGCTTGGCCTCGCTGCAGAACCAGCCGATGGAGCCCCAGCCCGACGCCCAGGAAGGGTTACTGCAGTACCTGCCACCAGCCCGGCTAGCTGGTGAAACCACAGCTTTTTCTTTTTCTTGCTTTTCTTCGACTTTGGACGTCTGAGGAATCGATGTCCTTGAGCTGCTGCCGAATTGCAGGTAAGTCCGTTTCCAATTCGTCGCCACTGTTGTGTCCGTGTGTTAATAGAGACACTGAAGGTAGGAGTTGGTTTCACAGGTGCTTACTGAACAAAGTCTGGAGGTCGACTAACTGATACAACACAATATACAGGCTTATATAGCCCGAGTGGCCATTACCGGCATTACAGTACACAGGGGGCTCTTAAAGGCACATACACTACAGAGCCCAGCACGTGAGTGCAAAAGACAAGGCAAAAGCATTTGCAACCATCTTCAGCAAGAAGTGCCGAGTGGATGATCCATATCGGCCTACTCCGGAGGTCCCCACCATCACAGAAGCCAGTCTTCAGCCAATACGATTCACTCCACGTGATTTCATGAAACGGCTGAGCGCACTGGATACAGCAAAGGCTATGGGCCCCAACAACATCCCGGCTATCGTGCTGAAGACTTGTGCTCCAGAACTAGCCGTGCCTCTAGCCAAGCTGTTTCAGTACAGCTACAACACTGCCATCTATCCGAAAAACTGCCCAGGTAAGTCCTGTTCACAAAAAGCAGGACAAATCCAACCCGGCCAATTACCACCCCATCAGTCTACTCTCAATCATCAGCAAAGTGATGGAAGGTGTCATCGACAGTGCTATCAAGCGGCATTTACTCACCAATAACCTGCTCACTGATGCCCAGTTTGGGTTCTGCCAAGACCACTCGGCTCCCGACCTCATTGCAGCCATGGTCCAAACATGGACAAAGGAGCTGAATTCCAGAGGTGCGGTGAGAGTGACTGCCCTTGACATCAAGGCAGCATTTGACATGTGCCATCAAAGAGCCCTAGTAAAACTGAAGTCAATGGGAATCGGGGGGAAAACGCTCCACTGGCTGGAGTCATAACTAGCACAAAGGAAGATGGTTGTGGTGGTTGAAGGTCAATCATCACAGCCCCAGGACATCGCTGCAGGAGTTCCTCAGGGCAGTGTCCTAGGCCCAACTATCTTCACCTGCTTCATCAATGACCTTCCCTCCAACATAAGGTCAGAAATGGGGATGTTCGCTGATGACTGCACAGTGTTCAGTGCCATTCACAACTCCTCAGATAATGAAGCAGTCCATGCCAGCATGCAACAAGACCTGGACGACGTTCAGGCTTGGGCTGATAAGTAGCATGTAACATTCACGCCACAGAAGTGCCAGGCAATGACTATCTTCAACAAGCGAGAGTCTAACCACCTCCCCTTGACATTCAATGGCATTACCATCGCCGAATCCCCCACCCTCAACATCCTGGGGGGTCACCGTTCACCAGAAACTTAACTGGACCAGCCACATAAATACTGTGACAACAAGAGCAGGTCAGAGGCTGGGTTTTCTGCGGCGAGTGTCTCACCTCCTGACTCCCCAAAGCCTTTCCACCATCTACAAGGCACAAGTAAGGAGTGTGATGGAATACTCCCCACTTGCCTGGATGAGTGCAGCTCCAACAACACTCAAGAAGCTCGACACCATCCAGGACAAAGCAGCCCACTTGATTGGCACGCCATCTACCACTTTAAACATTCACTCCCTCCACCACCGGCATACCGTGGTTGTAGTGCGTACCATCTACAAGATGCATTGCAGCAACTTGTAAAGTCCGCGCCTCAATAATACACGGACTTCGGGAGAACAGTTTAACAGGTACTTTACTGAACAGGAGGCAGCGTCAAACTGAAACTACAGAAGCCTGCTAGGGCCTTTTATACAGGGGTGGTCACTGCCGGTACTGCAGTCTAAGACCAGTTATTCCCTTAAAGGTACATACACAACAATTCCTCCCCTTTTAGATAAACAGTACATAACATTCATTTAACAACTAAATAATAACTAATTACAGTTACAATTTTCTCAGTAATATATACATCAACTGAAATTGTCATTTATAAGTTCAGTCTTTGAGGAGGCTTCCTGATCCGGACTGGATAGCGCCTTTCTCGAGTATCCTGTTCTGGCGGTGGAGTCAATTCTGGCTCATTGTCATTGGTTGGTTCGTCAGCTTCCAACACCCCTGCTTCTGAGGTAGACGCAATCTGTACTTCGGGCTCATTGCCAGGTGCACATGCTTGCGGTACAGGTTTGGCTTGTTCCTGTGACTCTAGAATCTGGTCAGCATGGCGTCTCACGATGCTCTCTCCAACGTCCACTGTGTACATTAGTGGTCCCTGCTGTGTGCATATCGTGCCTGGCTGCCATTTTTCTGTTCAGTAGTCGCGGGCCAAGACTGGTTGCCCTATCTTGAAGCTCCTGGTTGACTTCTCATTTATGTGCTGGAACTGCTTATCCTCAACATCTCGTCTTATGTTTGGTTTGAGCAAATCCAAGCGACATCTTAGTCTCCGGTTGAAAAACAGTACGGCTGGAGTTTGGTTGGTTACTGCATGTGTCGCATTCCGGTAAGCAAACAGGAAGTTATCCACCTTGTGTTGCAGTGGTATGTCGTCATTATACATTGCCTTTATGGCCTTTTTAAAGGTCTGAACAAACCTCTCAGCCAATCCATTTGTGGCTGGATGATATGGGGCAGATATGTAATGTTTCACCCCATTATTCTTCAGGAACCTCCGGAAATCCTCAGACACAAACTGTGGGCCATTGTCAGAACAGATCTGTTCTGGCAACCCATTCCTGGCGAAGATGGTCCTTAGGACTGCAATTGTTTTCTCTGTGGTGGTGGAGGACATTTTAATGACCTCTGGCCATTTCGAATGGGCGTCCACAGCGAATAGAAACATTGAGTCCATAAATGGACCAGCAAAATCAATGTGTACCCGTTGCCATGGAGATGAGGGCCACTCCCATGGATGTAGCGGGGCCTGTGGTGGAGCGTTTTGGACCTTCTGGCATCCTGTGCATCTCTTGGTCATATCCTCGATTTCTTGATCGATTCCCGGCCACCACACAAACGCCCTGGCTAGGCTCTTCATTTTTACCCCTCCCAGATGACCCTCGTGAAGCTCATTGAGTGCTCTATCTCTCAACTTGGGTGGAATTACCACTCGGGATCCACACATCAAGGTTCCCCGGCACACTGACAGCTGTTCCCTCCTTGGCGAGAATGCTGGCAACAGTGAGTCGCCATATGCTGGCCATCCCTTCACCGTCAAATCATAGACCCGAGAGAGTGTCGGGTCATTTCGGGTTCCCTTCTCAATACTTGCGTTTGTAACAGGCAAACATTCGACTATGGTCGCATGGAATATCTCCACAGGGTCCACTGCAGGTGCTTCTTCCGCCGTAGGCAACGGTAGGCGCGCCAGCCCATCAGCGTTTCCATGTTGTTTCATACCTTTGTACTCTATGTCATACTGATGTGCCCCTAGAAAAAGTGACCATCTTTGCAGCCGTTGCGCCGTCATCACCGGAATGCCCTTCTTTGGGTTAAAAATTGAGACCAGGGGTTGGTGATCAGTCAGTAGGGTGAATTTCTGCCCGTGCAGATAGTGATTGAACTTCTTCACTCCCCACACCAGGCTGAGGGCCTCCCTGTCAATCTGGGCGTAGTTACGCTCGGCTGAAGTTAGCGAGCGCGATGCAAAGGCTATTGGCCTCTCTGAACCGTCACGGAATTTGTGTGACAGCACCACTCCAATGCCGTAAGGTGACGCATCACATGCCAACCGAATCGTTGTGTTGGGTTGTAGTGGGCCAATACTTCTTTTGAAGTGATTTGGCATTTACATTCCTGAAAGGCACGCTTACACTCATCACTCCATTTCCATGTTACACCAGTTTGAAGGAGGGCGTTCAGTGGGTGCAGAACTGTAGATAAATTCGGCAAGAACTTATGGTAGTAGTTCACCAACCCGAGGAACGACCTCAGTTGCGACACATTTTCTGGTGCTGGAGCCTTGACTACAGCCTCAATCTTGTCCGGCGACTTATGCAACCCTTCCTCATCAATCATGTGGCCACAATACGAGATTTGTCTCCTGAAGAACTCGCATTTGGGACGGTTGGCTCGTAGCCCATATTCCTGCAATCTCGTGAGCACCTGTTCCAGGTTGGCAAGGTGTTCATTGTCATTTTCGCCCGTAACCAGGATGTCGTCCAAATAACACTGGGTCCCCGGGATCCCTTGCAGGACTTGTTCCATTGCCCTCTGCCACATAGCCGGGGCCGATGCTACCCCAAATACCAGTCGATTGTACTGGTAAAGGCCTTTGTGAGCGTTTATCGTGAGGTATTTCCTAGATGCTTCTTCCACCTCCATTTGTAGATACGCTTCAGCCAGGTCAATCTTTGTAAAACGCTTCCCTCCAGATAGTGAGGTGAAAATATCTTCTATCCGCGGAAGTGGATACTGTACTGTGTGCAGGACTGGGTTCACAGTCACCTTGAAGTCCCCACAGATGCGAACCTTCCTTGGCTCCCCAGGCGTGCTGCTCAATGCTTTCTTCATTACAGGAACGATGGGTGTGGCCCACTCGCTCCAGTCCACCTTAGACAGCACCCCCGAACGCTCTAGACTCTCCAGTTCAGCTTCCACAGCTGGGCGTATTGCGTATGGCACCGGTCTGGCCTTGAAAAATGTTGGGGTTGCGTTATCCTCAATCTTTATGGTTGCCTTTACTCCTTTTAGAGTCCCAAGTCCTTGCTGGAACACCTCTTCCGCGTCAGATAGAATTTGTGACAGACGTCCAGGTGCGACGTCATCATCTTTTTTGTCAGTCACAGTTCGTGCCAGAATGGAATGCCAATCCAATTGTAGTTTTCGGATCCATTCACGTCCCAATAATGGTGGTCCTCCATCTCGTAGTATATACATGTATAGTTTCTCTGTTTCCTTTCCGTTATATTTAACTGGCACCCTTATTTTTCCTCTGGGGTAGACCTTTTGCCCAGTGTATGTCTTCAATACAATGGACGTGTCCTTTAAGGGTATGTGTGAGAATAGCCGCTCATAGTCTCGTCGATTCATGAGAGTTAGGGCTGATCCTGTGTCCAATTCCATCTTTACTGGGGACCCTGCTATCATGAGGGTGACCCAAATGGTTCGGTGATCTTCTTTTGCGATCACGTTGTGTAACTTTAAACAACTTAGTCGCCTGCTCCCGGAGTCCTTATCACTCTCCTGATCTTCTGAACTACTATCTGTCAGTTTCTTTACTTTCCTGTACTGTTCCTTAGTAGTTCTTGTCGTGTTGGTCTTCTTTCCTGACCTGCAGACTCTTGCTATATGTCCCATTTTCCCGCATTGCCTGCATATTTTGTCTTTAAACCAGCAGTCCTTCTGTTCATGGGTTGTTCTACTGCAGCGATAGCACTTTTCGGCTCCACACGCCATTTCGTTAGCGCTGTATTCTTGTGGTTTCTGTTGTATTTCCGCAGCTCCCCGTGCTGCTGCTTCGGAGGATACTGCCATGCTGAAAGCCTGTTCTAGCGTCAGGTCCTTTTTTGAAAGTAGTCGTTTCTGGGTTCCTTCACTCTGGAGCCCGCAGACAAACTTATCCCGTAAGGTGTCTGCCAGTCCTGCTCCGAACTGGCAGTGCTTCGATAACTTGCGTAATTCCGTAAGATAGTCAGCATTGCTCTCATCTTTGTGCTGGTTTCTTTTATGGAACTTGAATCTTTCTGCTATCAGCAGTGGTGTAGGGCTTAGGTGTTCCTGTAAGATATGAACAATCACCTCAAAACTTTTCTCCATTGGTTTAGCTGGGGTAATTAAATTCCGCAATAGGCTGTACGTACTCGCACCCATCAGATTTAATAATACCGACGCCCTCTTTCCATCAGCCACCTCATTTGCCTTGCAGTACACTTCAATTCTTTCCACATACGTGGTCCAGTCTTCTACCTCGTTGTCGAAAGCAGTGATATTGCCACTTTTCGGCATCTTGGGCGATTTAAAATGGTGCCTGCCGCGCTTTTGCTTCTTCCCCAATGGAATAAAATGGCGCCTCCCGCGCTTTTGCTTCTTCCCCAACGGGATAAAATGGCGCCTCCCGCGCTTTTGCTTCTTCACCTTACTGCCACGCTGCTCCTAGCGTTCTACGGGGTAATGGCAGCGACCCGCAGCTTCGGCGCATCTCGCTTTCCTTCCCCCCCATTTAGTTTCTCTCCGCTGTCCTGTTCTCGAGCACCGATCGCGCCCTGTGCGCTCCACCCTCTCTCTCTTGTTTTCTTTTCCCGGCGACGCTGCGCGGCCCGATTTGTAGAGCCGCTCGATCGAGCTTGAGCCCGCCGCAGTCCGGAAGGGTCAGCGCGCTACCTGCTACCAGCACGATTCGCTGGAACCACAGTCTCTCCCGCAATTCTCCGAACACCGATGGATTCTTTGGGCGGTTGCCCTCGGTCGATGCCCGTTGCTCAGACTACGACCTTCCAGGACCTTCCTTTCAGGTGAGATCCCCGTGAGATGATGCCACACTGCAGGTGAGTTCGAACTTACTCGTCGCCACTGTAAAGTCCGCGCCTCAATAATACACGGACTTCGGGAGAACAGTTTAACAGATACTTTACTGAACAGGAGGCAGCGTCAAACTGAAACTACAGAAGCCTGCTAGGGCCTTTTATACAGGGGTGGTCACTGCCGGTACTGCAGTCTAAGACCAGTTGTTCCCTTAAAGGTACATACACAACACAACTCACCAAGGCTTCTTCGGCAGCACCTTCCAAACCCGCAACCTTTTCCACCTAGAAGGACAAGGGCAGCAGGCGCATGGAAACACCACCACCTCCAAGTTCCCCTCTAAGTCACATACCATCCTGACTTAGAAGTATATCGCCGATACTTCATCGTCACTGGGTCAAAATCCTGAAACTCCTTACCTAACAGCACTGTGGGAGTACCTTCACCACACGGACAGCAGCAGTTCAAGAAGGCAGCTCACCACCACCTTCTCAAGCGCAATTAGTGACGGGCAATAAATGCTGGCTTTACCAGCGACGCCCATATCCCATAAACTAATTTAAAAAAAATTTAAATGGGAGGTTGATAGTTAACCAAAGGTCTTAAAGGATATGGGGCAAAGGCGGGTATATGGAGTTAGGTCACAGATCAGCCATGATCTCATTGAATGGCGGAACAGTCTCGAGGGGCTAAATGGCCTACTCCTGTTCCTATGTTCCTATGTTCAAGGGCAATTAGCAATGTGCAATAAATGCTGGACGTGCCAGCGATGCCCACATCCAGTAAATTAATTATAAAAATGCACAACCACTGTTGGGTCTACTCCACTTACATAAGTGAATAAGTTAGGGCAATTTCTGCAAATATTTCAACTTCCACTTTGAAAATGTATTCATTGGAAATGGAAGTTGCTACAAAATATATAAAGCTCTTATTTCTTCAAAACTACTGAATGTTTACATATCAGCCAGCAGCGGCTAATCATCCCAGTCCACATTTCAACCCTCAACATAAAAATGCTTGTAATTTGGTCAATGACAAACAGACTGTGATCATCACCATAAGTCTAATTGGTTTTATACATTATATAGTAGTTTTCTGTCCAGCTCAGCAGGGTACAAAGACATTAATTTGGCCCAGAAATTCGGGTCCCAACGCGTGAGTACACACGGGGTACTCACGCGTGGACCCGATGGAAGTGCTGGTTTCTTGCATGCACTGCGCATGCGCGGGAAACCGGCACTTCCGTTCCTCTGAACGAAGGGGTTCAGAGGTCGAACACGTGTGCCCGGGAGTCTGCGCGTGCGTTTTGAACTTACGTTTTTTTTTACAGGTTTTTCCGTGAGGGTAAGTCTTTAGATTTTAGAAATGTAAAAACCAGGCGTAAGGCCTGCATTTTAAAAGGTAAGTGGTCAATTAATTAAAATTAAAACATTTTTTCCACAGTTTTATTATTTTTAAATACTTTAAAGCAAGGTAAGTTTATTTTTAGCCCTGTTTTTTTATTAAATTATTTTTTTCAAAAATTTAAATGATTGTTTAAAACAGTTATTTAATGTAATTTATAGTTTATTTAAAAAGTGTGATTTAAAAAAAAAATTATTTGAAGGGTTACTGTTATTTTGGGGCCCGTATATTCATAAGTTTAGACAGGTCTTCCTGTCAATCTTATGAATGGGCTTTTCCCTCCTCTGATTGGCTGCCCATGGCTCACGTGATCCCAGGGGACGCATCGCACTAACTACGCCCCTGGGACACGCAAGCACAGCGCGCCGGGAGTTGGAGCAGGCCCCGGAGTGGAATTCCACGGGAGCCCAGAGCTCAACTGCCGGCGCGCAAGGTAAGTGCAGGTCGGGGGCGTGCACCCGCGGGAAGCCCCCGACCCGAATTTCTGGGCCATTGTGTTTCTCTGCTGGTTTCATCTGTTAATTTTTGTGTGACATCTGCTTTTTGCTTTATATTCCACCTTCTCTCGCTCTCTCTCTCTCGATCTATTCCCACTATAATGTCTATATTTTTCTGTTTGTGTTTGAGTATTTTTCTCATTCTATTTCTAAAAATTTTGCAAATCTCTTACTCCCCATCTCCTCTCCTTTCTGTATGGCTCTCACACACATTCCTTTATTGATATATACTTAATAGGGTAAATTCTGAGAGGCCCCATAAAGCCAGGAGGTCATAAAATCAGGCACGCCGATTTGTTGCATGCCTGATTTTACAAGGTGCAATTTGGCAGTGAATAATGATGCCGCAATATCAGCACATGCGACCCAATTTAAATAGTAAAATCTAATAGATAAATGTTTGTCCCTCTGAATTTAACATGTTTGCACCTCCCAGAGCGTGAATCTCAGTTATCACGACTAGGACGTGGAAGTCTCTGGAGTTCACCTGCTGAAACAGGGAAGGAAGTAGGTACTTGGATTTTTTTTTGCAGTCGCTTTTTGCATTTTGCTCCATGCATTCACTGGTTTTGCTGGGTCACTCTCCATTTTTGCGCTTTGTTTTTTATCCCCACCAATACTTTGCTTCATTATTCTTGGCTACTGCTGGCTTTGACCATTGCACTTTATAAAGAGGTGAGGATAGGTATTGCTTTGGGGAACCCAAACTGCTACACCATTTAGATAAGAAAGAGGAGTTTGTGAGGGGCAAACAAATTCAGGTAGAACACCACTGGAGGCATTTTGGCCACATCCTTCACCAACTCAGGATCGGTACCTGGACATGACAGAGAGTCTGTGCTGCCTCCAATTCAAATGATAGGATCTCACAAAGTTGCGCCATCTGCTGTGCAATCACCTGCTCACATCTGTATCAGATGGCCGCTAACTTGCAGCAGATCAGAGATGCACAATCTGTAGGAGCTGGTGCAAAAAGTGCAGGGAAAAATAAAGGAGTGGGGGGGAAGGAGAGCTGTGGTTGACATAGATGGAATGGGTGGAGACAATGGGAGTGGATGGTCTCGGGATTGAGCTGTAATTTGGAATTGGAGCAAGCAGCCTAGGGTGAATTGGAGCCTGACAGCACTCAGATCAAGGGAGCAAGATTAGAACAGGAGACCATAGCATACAGCCTATGCATGACTAGGAGGGAATGTGCGCACATGTGGCCTGCTAAAATAACAGCCCAGAATTTGCGGTCGCGATGACAGGGTGCAGGTGCGTGCGGAAAACCTGAAATTGCGGTCTGTCATTGACCACTCCGAAACAGGCTACGCTGTGCCCCCGCCTGCCCCCAGAGCCAGCAATCTGTGCAATCAGCAAAATCAGGGAAACAGACGAAAACTTTGGCTCTTCCGTAGTAAGTAGGCTGTTAAATTCCCCACTAAAAGTTAGACCCAAAGGGATTAGATGTAACTGGGTTTCAACAGCGTTATTACTGCTAAACAAATGTTAAGGGCCTGGAAAACTAATTACAATTTTTTGCAGAGTGAAATTTATCTATTTTAATAAAAATTAAAGTTTTTAAGAAACTTTTCAAAAAAATTTTTTTTTTAAGTTTGTCCATCTTTGTTTCAGGTTTGCCTTTTCCCCATGCGAGAGCCCCAATCTTTGTTTTGCTCTCTCTAACATTTTTTAAAAGTTAGAATTTTAAGAGCTTACTCAATCCATTGTTTGCTGTCTGTGAGAATTCTGCATTTTGATTGGCTCTTTAGATGTCACAGCAGTTCGCACAAGGGGATCCCCACTATGCTTCATTGATTTGAATTGAAGGTTGGAAAACCTGAAGTTCTCGACAAGAGGGATCGCGAGATCCTGTGCGAAGTGTACTTCAGGGCCAGTGCGAATACCTTTGCTTCGCCACTGACCACAAATTCCGAGCCAATATATTGTAGCACAGTAGCTGCTGGGAATTTCAATCCAGAACCTTTTAAATAAAATAGTGGAAGCCCAGCTCATGGATCGAAGCTCTGGAGATAAAGCTGAAGACATTGCCAAGGCCTGAGAGCGGGGAGGCCTGTGTGGGCAAAAGTTATTGCTCATGTTCTATAGAAACCTCTTATGAAACAGTTCCTCTCTGTGATCTCCTGTTTAATGCTAGTTTTGTTTTTAAAAGTAAGAGCAGTATAAATTAACTGGAGAGACTGATTTGCGACCTGGAGTTAGATCCATTTATTTCATTCATAACTTTAGGTGGCAGCCTTGACTAAGTGATAGCACTCTCACCTCTGAGTCAGAAAGTCATGTGTTCAAGCCCCAATCTAGAGACTTGAGCACATAATCTAGGCTGGCACTTCAGTGCAGTACTGAGGGTGTGCTGTACTGCGGAGGGTGCTGTCTTTCGGATGAGATGTTAAATTGAGGTCCTGTCTGCCCTCTCAGGTGGACGTAAAAGATCCCACGGCATTATTCAAATAAGAGTAGGGGTGTTTCCACGGTGACCTGGCCAACATTTATCCCTCAGACAACACTTAAAACAGATTATCTAGTCATGTATTTCACTGCTGTTTGTAGGATCTTATGTGCACAAACTGGTTGCTGCGTTTCCTACATTACAACAGTGACTACAGTTCAAAAATACTTTGTTGGCTGTAAAGCACTTTGAGATGTCTTGCGTTGGTGATAGTCATTAGTACAGCACTCTCACAGTATGGTACTGACGTGTCAGCCTGTCGTGTCCAACAACAAAATCAGTTAAGTGCCAGAAATAATGCTGTGCACAGTAATTTTGTGGAAATTATAAAATGTGTTCTGTGCATACCAATCGTACTGCTGGTTTGAGCTGAAATCTTTATAAATGGTAAATAATGAGTCAGACCAAGTCTGAATAATAATTACCTTACTAACTTAAAGGAAAAGTGGAGTATAAGGATGTATCCTCACAGGGAAGTAACAGAATGAACAAAAATAGTCTAGGCTAGGGAACGGAGTAATAGCTGTGTAAAAATTCTGTACAGAAATGCCTGGAGTATTAATTTAAAAAAATTGAGGATCTAAAGGTTTACACTAGTGATGGGAAATCATTATAGGTTTCATGGAGAATTGGCTAATGATGCAAATGGGAAGGGATGAAATTCCATAGATGTAATTGCTTTGCAGGGCTTGGAAAGATAAATTAGAAGGGGCAGTGGCTTTTAATGGAAAGGAGGACAAGTTGATAACAAAGACAAAGAAATATCAATCAGGCGTGAAGGCGAAACATTGTGGATCAAGGCAAGCAACATTAACAGCAAAATCTATTATCATAGATAATTGCTGTGGATGACTTCAATTTACCATAGATAGCTGGGAGGTCCATAATGCAATTATGTTTCTGAATATCAGGACGGAATTTGCTGAAAAAATGATGGTGTGTGAAAGTTGCACACCATTATTAATGTGCAAATCGACCAGCAACTTGTGGCAAGGAAGAGATACCCCGTGAAATGCAAATCACCTAAAGTTGCTGGACGATTTGCGCCACTCTGCCGTTAGCTTTGCAAAATTGGATCTTGTCCTCAACCTCCCTGTGAGTTTTATGCAGTTGCTACATTTGCACATTAATTGCCCATTAAACTTGCCAAAGAAAGTTAAGTCTAGTAATTAATAGCATAAGCACCCTTTTAACAATGTGATAATTGTTAATGACTGCCAAACAACGTCTCTTGCCCAGAAAGTGCACAATTAAAAGTATGGAGTCTCATTCCTTCAGGTAGTGAATTGTTGTTGGAGATTTTTTTAATGTCCAATTTAATTATTTTTTTAATTCTTACTTTTCCTTTGTCTCTTTTTTCTCTCACTTAATACAATCTTTCTTTACAGCCTTCCGGACTCAATATCGAGTTCAATAATTTCAGATCATAACTTCGGCCCCTATTACATTTTTACTTATATTTTTTATCCACACCTTTGTTTTGGCCTTTCCGCCCCCCCCCCCCCCCCCCCCCGCACTTTCTTTTTTTTTCTCTCTCCCACATGGCAGCTGTCTCCCATTCTGCCAGCGCATTTCACACCTAATCTAGAGCCGTCTTTTGTCTCCACTAGTCCTATCACCATCTCGTCTCATTTTGAATACCTCTTAATGTCTCTTCACTTCTCTTTTGTTCTCTCCCAGCCTGGCCTCTTAATCTATTTCATTTCCTGTGCTGCTTTAGTCTTGTCAAAGAGTTCACCTGAAACGTTGACACTATTTTCTCTCCACGGATGTTGCCTGGCCTGCTGAGTTTTTC
Source organism: Somniosus microcephalus (assembly GCF_052327205.1). Lineage (NCBI taxonomy): Eukaryota > Metazoa > Chordata > Chondrichthyes > Squaliformes > Somniosidae > Somniosus > Somniosus microcephalus. The sequence goes on along the minus strand of NC_140987.1, from coordinate 119,514,812 downwards.
CAGCATTTTCTGTTGTTTTTTCTTTCTTTCCCTCTCTTTATTTTTCTTTCTGTACCTGATTTGACATTGAATTAACCCACTCTAATTCACCCTCGTTCTCAGTCCTTCCACTGTTTATTTCTGAATGCATAAATCTCATTGGTTAAGGAAATACACTGTTGGTCCTGTCGTTCACTCAGATCCCAGATGCCCTGTTGCCCTTGCAGCACCGTTATCAGCTCGCACTTCCAGTAAATTACATGGCAAAAAATGTTGAGCTGAAGAGTGCAGGAAAATGTCTAACTAAGGGCACAGTGTTCCAGCAAATTCCGGCCCATCATACTTGAAGGCTACATTGTTTCAAATGGTTAAAAATCGGACACGGGGGTTGGCGATATCGATATTATGCAACAACCAGAAGAATGACGGAGGACAAAGGGATTAATTAAGAGGGGAAAATAGAATATGAGAGTAAGCTTTCAGGGAACATAAAAACTGACTGTAAAAGCTTTTATAGATATGTGAAGAGAAAAAGATTGGTGAAGTCAAGCGTAGGTCCCTTGCAGTCAGAATCAGGGGAACTTATAATGGGGAACAAAGAAATGGCAGACCAATTAAATACCTACTTTGGTTCTGTCTTCACAAAGGAGGACACAAATAACCTCCCAAAGATGTCGGGGAACATAGGGTCTAATGAAAGGGAGGAACTGATAGAAATCAGTATTTGTAGGGAAATGGTGTTAGGGAAATTGATGGGATTGAGGGCCGATAAATCCCCAGGGCCTGATAATCTACATCCTAGGGTACTTAAGGAAGTGGCCCTAGAAATAATAGATGCATTGCTGGTCATCTTCCAAAATTCGATAGACTCTGGAACAGTACCCATGGATTGGCGGGTAGCTAATGTTACCCCACTGTTCAAAAAGGGTGGTAGAGAGAAAACGGGGAATTACAGACCGGTAAGCCTGACATCAGTAGTGGGGAAAATGCTAGAGTCCATTATAAAGGATGAAATAGCAGAGCACTTGGAAAAAAGTGACCGGATCAGACAAAGTCAACATGGCTTTATAAAAGGTAAATCGTGCTTGACTAATCGACTGGAATTTTTTGAGGATGTAACTGGTAAAATAGATAAGGGCGAACCAGTGGATGTGGTGTATTTGGATTTTCAAAAGGCTTTCGATAAGGTCCCGCATAAGAGATTAGCGTGTAAAATTAAGGCACATGGGATTGGGGGCAAGGTATTGACTTGGATAGAGAACTGGTTGGCAGACAGAAAGCAAAGAGTTGGAATAAACGGGTCTTTTTCCGAGTGGCAGGCAGTGACTAGTGGGGTACCGCAGGGATCGGTCCTTGGACCCCAGCTATTCACAATATATATTAATGATGATCTGGACGAGGGAACTAGATGTAATATCTCCAAGTTTGCAGACGACACAAAGCTGGGTGGGCGTGTGTGCTGTGAGGAGGATGCCGAGAAACTCCAGTATGATTTGGACAGGTTGGGTGATTGGGCAGAAGCATGGCAGATGCAATATAACGTGGATAAATGTGAGGTTATCCACTTTGGTGTCAAAAACATGAAGGCAGATTATTATCTAAATGGCAATAGATTGGGAGAAGGGGAAGTGCAATGAGACCTGGGCGTCCTTGTGCACCAGTCGCTGAAAGTAAGCATGCAGGTGCAGCAGGCGGTTAAGAAGGCAAATAGTATGTTGGCCTTCGTAGCGAGAGGGTTTGAGTACAGGAACAAGGATGTCTTGCTGCAGTTGTACAGGGCCTTGGTGAGACCACATCTTGAGTATTGTGTGCAGTTTTGGTCGCCTTATCTGAGGAAGGATGTTCTTGCCATGGAAGGTGTAGTGTATGTGCTTTAAGTCAGAACTACTTTTTACAGCTCCTGTATACTGTAGTACCGGCAGTAACCACACCGGTATATATGCTGTGCGCATGCCTCTGTACCCCAGTCTAGAAATTACCCTCCTCCAGTAAAGACCTGTTATTTGTTTATGTACAGCATCCGTGTAATTATTTATCCACTGAACCACGGATCTAACAGAAAGAGTGCAGCGAAGATTCACCAGGCTGATGCCTGGGATGGCAGGAATGACGTATGAGGAGAGATTGGGTCGATTGGGCTTGTACTCATTGGAGTTTAGAAGAATGAGAGGGGATCTCATCGAAACTTATAAAATTCTAACAGGATTAGACAGACTAGATGCAGGAAGGATGTTCCCGATGGTTGGGGAGTCCAGAACCAGGGGTCACAGTCTAAGGATAAGGGGTAAGCCATTTAGGACAGAGATGAGGAGGAATTTCTTCACCCAGAGAGTGATGAACCTGTGGAATTCTCTGCCAAAGAAGACAGTAGAGGCCAATTCATTAAATATATTCAAGAAGGAGTTGGATATATTTCTTAAGGCTAAAGGGATCAAGGGATATGGAGAGAAGGCAGGAACAGGGTACTGAATTTGGATGATCAGCCATGATCTCATTGAATGGCGGAGCAGGCTCGAGGGGCCGAATGGCCTACTCCTGCTCCTATCTTCTATGTTTCTATGTTTTTTTAATTACACAGCATGTTGGAAACAGTGATTCCAAATTTTTTACAGATGAGGAAGATCGTTCGGCCCACCTATATTTATCCATCTGCAAAGATCCTAAAGTCTCCCCTTTACAGCATGCAATTGCTTTTTTAAATAATTACAGGGTTTTTGCTTCCACTACTCTATCTGGGAGTCTATTTCATTAATTAGTTACTACTGTGTGGAAAAACTCCTGATATCAGTCCTACAAAACTACCTTTTACTAGTTTGAACTTTTCGCAGGGATCAGTGCTGGGGCCTCAACTATTTACAATCTATATTAATGACTTGGATGAAGGGTCCGAGTGTAATGTAGCCAAATTTGCTGATGATACAAAGATAGGTGGGAAGCAAATTGTGTGAAGGACACAAAGAATCTCCAAAGGGATATAGATAGGCTAAGTGAGTGGGCAAAAATCTGGCAGATGGAGTATAATGTGGGAAAATGCGACGTTATCCACTTTGGTAGGAAAAATAAAAAAGCAAATTATTATTTAAATGGGGAGAGATTACAAAATGCTGAGGTACAGAGGGATCGGGGGGTCCTTGTACATGAATCACAAAAAGTTACCATGCAGGTACAGCAAGTAATTTGGAAGGCAAATGGAATGTTGGCCTTTATTGCGAAGGGAATGGAGTATAAAAGCAGGGAAGCCCTGTTACAACTGTATAGGGTGTTGGTGAGACCCACCTGGAGTACTGCATACAGTTTTGGTCTCCTTATTTAAGGAAGGATATACTTGCATTATAGGCAGTTCAGAGAAGGTTCACAGGTTGATTCCGGAGATGAAGGGGTTGTCTTATGGAGAAAGGTTGAACAGGTTGGGCCTATACTCATTGGAGTTTAGAAGAATGAGAGGGGATCTTATTGAAACATATAAGATTCTGAAGGGGCTTGACAGAGTAGATGCAGAGAGGATGTTTCCCCTCATGGGGGAATCTAGAACTAGAGGGTATAATTTCAGAATAAGGGGGCACCCATTTAAAACGGAAATGAGGAGGAATTTCTTCTCTCAGAGGGTCGTGGAATCTTTGGAATTTTCGTCTCCAGAGAGCTGTGGAGGCTGGGTTATTGAATATATTTAAGGTGGAGATAGACAGATTTTTGAATGGTAAGGGAGTCAAGGGTTATGGGGAGCAGGCAGGGAAGTGGAGTTGAGGCCAAGATCAGATCAGCCATGATCTTATTGAATGGTGGAGCAGGCTCAAGGGGCCAAATGACCTACTCCTGCTCCTACGTCTTATGTTCTTCCCTATGGGGAGAGACCTAAGCAAGCTGGACTGAAACACACTGTTAGAAGATAAATGGAATACCTTCAAATATACATTACAGAGAATGCAAAGTAAAAATATTCCACTCGGAAAGAAGTGTAGCGGGGAAGAGGAAAATGGGTGTGGGTAACAATGAAGAAATTCAGGGAATAAGGGGAAAAGCCTAAGTAGATCAAAGAGCAGAGATTTTAAAAAAGAGCAAGGTTAAGAAGGTTCTGAAACTGTCCAGGAGAGCTGAAATACAAAATGAGAATCAAGACTGTGGGGAATATAAAAAGCAATGCAAAAAGTTTTTAAAAATATATATTCATGGTAGTACCCCTGAAAGATCCCAAGGGCGGAATGATTTCAAGGAACAAGAGGTATTCTCAACAACATGTTTGTGTCGGATTTCTCAGAGGAAATTATGGCCTACCTCTACAATACAAGGGTTGAGTTTCCAGAGAGCGACGTGAAAATATTAAGAATGTTAAAAATGATAAATAAGATGGTAACGGACAGGCTGAGAGCAATAAGGGGCAAGATTTCCAATTTTCACTATTCATTAAAAAATTGTAAATGTGTGTATCAAGAACTCATTTCAGAATTCCTACCCCAAAAGATGGCAAGGCGCCCAACCCAAGGAATTTTGAATTCATTCTTGGGATATAAGCAAGGTCAGCATTTATTACCCATCCTTTGTTACCCATGAGAAAGTGGGGGTACACCTTTTCATTGAACCATTGCAATCCATGTGATGAAAGTACTCCCACAATGCTGTTAGGTAGGGAGTTCTGGAATTTTGACCCAGCGATAATAACGGATCTGCGATATATGTCCAAGTCGGGATGGTGTGTGATTTGGAGGGGAACTTGGAGGTGGTGGTGTTCCCATGCACTTACTGCCTTTGTCCTTCTAGGTGGTGAAGGTCATGGGTTTGGGAGGTGCTGTCGAAGAAACCTTTGCAAGTTGCTGCAGTGAAGCCTGTGGATAGTACACACTGCAGCTACAATGCAATGGTGGAGGGAGTGGATGTTTAAGGTGGTGGATGGGGTGCCAATCAAACGGGCTGCTTTGTCCTGGATGGTATCAAGCTTCTTGAGTGTTGTTCCAGCTGCATCCATTCAGGCAAGTGGAGAGTATTCCAACACACACCTGACTTATGCCTTCTAGGTGGTGGAGGGGCTTTGGGGAGTTAGGAGGTGAGCCACTCACCACAAAATACCCAGCCTCTGACCTGTTCTGGTAGCCACAGCATTTATGTGACAGGTCCAGTTGAATTTTGGGTCAATGGCCACCCTCATGATGCTGATGGTGGGGGTTTCAGTGAAGGTAATGCCATTGAATATCATGAAAGGTGGTTCAACGCTCTCTTGTTGGAGATGGTTATTGCCTGGCACTTGTGTGGTCCAAATGTTACTTACCACTTATCAGCCCAAGACTGGATGATGTCCATGTCTGCTGCATGCAGGCATGGATTGTTTCATTATCTGAGGAATTGCGAATGGAGCTGAACACTGCAATCACCAGAGAAGAGCCCCACTTCTGACCTTATGATGAAGGGAAGGTCAATATTCCAGGATACTTGACATTTAGAAGAGATCGGCAGAATAGAAAAGGGGGGTTGCTCTGATAATAAGTAATGGGATAAAAACAGACTGTAAAAGCTTCTATAGGTATGTAAAATGGAAAAGATTAGCAAAAATAAATGTGGGTCCTTGCAGGCTGAGATAGGAGAGATTATAATGGGGTATAAGGAAATGGCAGAGAAATTAAACAAATACTTTGGGGTCAATTTTAACTCAGGTGCGGGGAATTGTCGGGTTCCCCGAATTTAGTGTTTCCCACATGAATCTAAATGGGTCTGTGAGATTGATGCAATTTTAACTCAATTGGCCAATTGATTTCCAACGTGTGGGAACCCTTGGCAATTGAGTATTTCCAGTCAGAAAGTCGCAGAATATGATGTCATCATTGCTGCTGCTTTTAAGGTCCACAGCAAGCCTTGCAGCTTCTGCAGGCTTCCAAACTTTACCATTAAGATGGCACGGGAGCCTGCAGGAGCAATGGCCAGCGGGAGGGCAAGAGCTGCCCCAAAATTTGATGAGGTTTCACTCACAAAATTTGATGAGGCTTCACATTCCATTGGCCTTCTTAATCACAGCAAGTGATTAAGAAGGCCAATGGAATGTTGGCTTTCATTGCTAGGGGGATAGAATATAAAAATAGGGAGGTATTGCTTCAGTTGTACAAGGTATTGGTGAGACCGCACCTGGAATACTGCATACAGTTTTGGTGTCCATACTTAAGAAAAGACATACTTGCTCTCGAGTCAGTACAAAGAAGGTTCACTCGGTTAATCCCGGGGATGAGGGGATGAACATATGAGGAGAGGTTGAATAGATTGGGGCTCTACTCATTGGAGTTCAGAAGAACGAGAGGCGATCTTATTGAAACATATAAGATTGTGAAGGGGTTGGATCGGGTGGATGCGGGGAGGATATTCCCGATGATGGGTGAAACTAGAACTAGGGGGCATAGTCTTAGAATAAGGGGCTGCTCTTTCAAAACTGAGATGAGGAGGAACTACTTCACTCAGAGGGTGGTAGGTCCATGGAATATGCTGCCCCAAAAAGCTGTAGAAGCTACATCATTACATAAATTTAAAACAGAAATAGACAGTTTCCTAGAAGTAAAGGGAATTAAGGGTTACGGGGAGCGGGCAGGAATTTGGACATGAGTCCAGGTTCGGATCGGACATGGCCCTGTGGGTAGCAGAGCGGGCCCAGGGGCCGTGTAGCCTGATCCTGCTGCTATTTCGTGTGTCTAATTCTGTTAGATTCAGGAGATGGTTCTGTGATAGTAGATTGGCGGTTAGGATCAGATCAGCCATGATCTTATTGAATGGCGGAGCAGGCTCGAGGGACCGATTGGCCTACTCCTGCTCCTATTTCTTATGTTCTTATGTTCTTATCCAGGCATTGCTGGATGGTGCTAGGGCCCACAGGGAGGTCCTGTTCCCTTCTTCAGGGAGGAAGAGGCCTCCCAGTCAGACCAAGGCTGTGTGGCTACAGGTGGCTGGGGAAGTCAACTCCTTGGGGTTCACACGGCGCACCTGGATGCAGTGCAGGAAAAGATTCCATGACCTTCATCACACTGGAAAAGTATGAAGTTTCCATCACCCTCAATCTGATCCCCATTGCCTTTCCTCACCAGCACTCAGCTTTAGCAATCTCTTCCTCCACATCCCACTTGACACTCACATCCATGCACCCTTAGCCATTCCCTCTCTCTCTATGCTCACATTCACCTAACTATTCGACCATGCAGCCCTCACACTCCCTCTCACTCTGATGCTTTGAACATAACTGACAACACACAGGGAGGGCCCTTGGTCTTGCAACCTCACTCCATCTTTGTCTCCTTCTAAGTATCTATGCTATGCAATCTCTTCACTTTCTCCTTCATTCTCACTCAACCTCCACTTGTCTCCCTCATTGCAGGAAAAGAGAGCTCACAACAGGAGAGAGCGAGCCAGGACAGAAGGAGGGCCACCCTCATTAGCCCAGCTCACCCCCTGGGAGGAAGATGTCCTGGAGATTGTCGGGGCTGACAGAGATGCGGAAGTTGGGGAAGGACAGACAGGTGCATCCCCGCAAGCTGGTGACAGAATAGTTTTCCATCTCTCTCATTGGCATTGCATGAGTCGCTGATAATGATTCTGAAGCTACATCATATGGACTTATGATCATCTGCAGAATGCAATGTGCATGTAACCTTGGCATCACATCTCTAACTTTTTCCTTGACTCCCCCACAGGACCATTGAGAGCCCCCGTCCCCACCATGCAGGAGGAAGAGCCTGAGATGCCAGACTCCTCAAAGGAATCTGCAACCTCTGAGGGCGCAGCGTCAGCAGAAATAAGCACACCCAGCACCAGCGCAGACACTCACACCTCGGTGGGACCTTCGGGACATAGAGTAGTGTTGTCACCTGGTGTATCACAGCTCACAAGTGAGCATCAGCAGATTGTGGAGACAGGGACAGCAGTGGAGAGTCCTTGTCGGAGGGCGCAGTACTCTGCCAGCTCGGCTCAGCTGCATGTCGACCCTCTGCCTCTCGATCCATCCGTAAGATCAGAGGTGATGGAACTCCATGCACAGATGCAGGAGTCTCTGGCAGGTTTTGTCTCCAGGGTCACTGTGAATGTGGAGCGAATGGAGGAGTCCATTGCGAACATGAGCAGAGCCTTTGTGGAGTCAGTGGCACATGAACGCATCAACACAAAAAAGATGGCTATCTACGTGGAAATGATTGCTGCCTCCGTGGTAAGGCTGGCTACCGTAGAGGAGAGGATGGTTACGGTAGAGGAGAGGAGGGCTACGGTCGAGGAGAGGAGGGCTACGGCCATGGAGGAGGTTAGTAGCCAGGGTATGGAAAACATGGTGAGTGTTCAGAGTAGAATGACATCTCTTGAGGAGCGATGGGCATCTGTTGAACAGAGAAACCAGACCTTCAAGGAAGTCATAGAGTCATAGAGTTTTACAGCACAGAAAGAGGCCCTTCGGCCCATCGTGTCTGCGCCGCCCATCCATCCCTGTCCAGTCTAATCCCATTTTCCAGCATTTGGTCCATAGCCTTGTATGCAATGGCATTTCAAGTGCTCATCCAAATGCTTCTTGAATGTTGTGAGGGTTCCTGCCTCCACCACCCTTTCAGGCATTGAGTTCCACATTCCAACCACCCTCTGGGTGAAAAAGTTCCTCCTCAAATCCCCTCTAAATCTCCTGCCCCTTACCCTGAATCTATGCCCCCTTGTTATTGACCCCCCCACTAAGGGGGAAAAGTTCCTCTTTATCTACCCTATCTATGCCCCTCATTATTTTGTACACCTCAATCAGGTCCCCCCTCAGCCTTCTCTGCTCCAAGGAAAACAACTCCAGCCTGTCCAGCCTCTCTTCATAGCTGAGGCGCTCCATCCCAGGTAACATCCTGGTGAATCTTCTCTGCACCCTCTCCAAAGCAATCACATCCTTCCTATAGTGAGGCGACCAGAACTGCACACAGTACTCCAGCTGTGGCCTCACCAGCGTTTTGTACAGCTCCATCATAACCTCCCTGCTCTTATATTCTATGCCTCGGCTAATGAAGGCAAGTATCCCATATGCCTTTTTAACCACCTTATCTACCTGCTCCGCTGCCTTCAGGGATCTATGTACATGTACACCAAGGTCCCTCTGACCCTCTGTACTTCCTAGGGTCCTACCACTCATTGTGTATTCCCTTGCCTTATTTGTCCGTCCAAAATGCATCACCTCGCACTTTTCAGGGTTAAATTCCATTTGCCACTTTTCCGCCCATCTGACCAACCCGTTTATGTCGTCCTGTAGCCGGAGGCTTTCCTCCTCGCAATTTACCACCCCACCAATTTTCGTGTCATCTGCGAACTTACTGATCATACCTTTTACATTTTCATCCAAATCATTTATGTAGATCACAAACAATAAGGGACCCAGCACCGATCCCTGAGGTACCCCACTGGACACAGGCTTCCAGTCACAAAAGCAACCTTCGACCATCACCCTCTGCCTCCTGCCACTCAGCCAGTTTAGGATCCAACGCGCCAAGGCACCCTGGATCCCATGGGCTCTTACCTTCTTGACCAGTCTCCTATGCGGGACTTTGTCAAAAGCTTTACTGAAGTCCATGTACACCACATCCACAGCATTTCCCTCATCCACCCCACTAGTCACCCCCTCGAAAAATTCGATCAGATTTGTTAGACATGATTTACCCTTAACAAAGCCATGCTGACTATCCCCGATTAATCCTTGCCTCTCCAAGTGGAGATTAATTTTGTCCCTCAGAATTTTTTCCAATAATTTCCCCACCACAGATGTTAGACTCACTGGCCTGTAATTCCCTGGTTTATCCCTGCTACCCTTCTTGAATAATGGTACTACGTTAGCTGTTCTCCAGTCCTCTGGTACATCCCCTGTGGCCAGAGAGGTTCTGAAAATTAGTGTCAGAGCCCCTGCAATCTCCTCCCTTGCCTCCCACAGCAGCCTGGGATACATCTCGTCCGGGCCTGGGGATTTATCCACTTTTTGGCCCGCTAAAACCGCTAGCACCTCCTCCCTCTCGATGCTAATATGTTCAAGTATGTCACAGTCCCCTTGCCCGATTTCTATGTCTGCATCGTCTTTCTCCATAGTGAACACAGATGCAAAAAATTCATTTAAAACCCCGCCTACATCCTCTGGCTCTACACACAGATTGCCACTTTGGTCCCTAATGGGCCCTACCCTTTCCCTGGTTATCCTCTTGCCCTTAATATACTTATAAAACATCTTAGGATTTTCCTTTATTTTGCTCGCCAGTGTTATTTCATGGCCCCTCCTCGCCCTCCTAATTTCTTTTTTAAGTATGCCCCTGCACTTTTTATACTCCTCTAGGGCTTCTTCTGTCTTTAGTCTTTTGTAACTGCCAAAAGCCCCCCTCTTATTTCTAATGCATTTTTGTATATCCCTTGTCATCCAAGGTTCCCTTTGCTTGTTGGTCCCACCCTTGACCTTTACAGGAACATGTTGGCGTTGTACTCTCTCTATTTCCCTTCTGAAAGTCTCCCACTGTTTTGATGTGGATTTTCCTATAAGCAGCTGCTCCCAGTCCACTTTGGCCAGATCCTGCCTTATCATATTAAAATCGGCCTTCCCCCAATTTAGAACCCTTATTTCCGGGCCGTCTTTGTCTTTTTCCATGACCACCTTAAATCTCACCGAATTATGGTCACTGTCGCCAAAATGCTCTCCTACTGACACTTCCACCACTTGCCCGGCTACATTCCCCAGAATTAGGTCCAGTACCGCCCCCTCTCTTGTAGGACTTTCTACATGTTGGCTCAAAAAGCTCTCCTGGATGCACTTTAAGAATTCTGCACCCTCTAAGCCTTTCACACTCTGACTGTCCCAATTTATATTGGGGAAGTTGAAATCCCCCACTATTATTACCCTATTATTTTCGCACTTCTCGGAGATTTGCCTACATATCTGTTCCTCTATCTCCCCCTGACTGTTTGGGGGCCTATAGTACACTCCCAGCAAAGTGCTTGCCCCCTTTTTGTTTTTAAGTTCTACCCATATGGCCTCATTAGAGGAACCCGCTAATATATCATCCCTCCTTACAGCAGTAATTGACTCCTTAATTAATATTGCAGCACCCCCTCCCCTTTTACACCCCCCTCTGTCTCGCCTGAAGATTCTATACCCCGGAATATTGAGCTGCCAGTCCTGACCCTCCCTCAACCATGTCTCCGTGATAGCAACAATATCGTACTCCCATGTGTTCAACAACAACTTCAGTTCATCCACCTTATTTGCAAGACTCCTTGCATTAAAATAAATGCCTTCCAGCCCTGCCATATTCTCTTTTGCCTTCTGAGTAGGACTGCCATTGCAGATACGGGTCCCCATGGCCAGGCTGATGTGCAGCAAGGTGCTCTCAAGCCACTTGCAGGCACTGAGGGGGACGTGACCCATGAGAGGGAGGTTGGTGGCAGACCTCAAGGAAGTGGGGGCTCCTCTCCAAGCGCTCACACTTCCATGCCACTGCAGAGCCCTCGATCAGAGCCCCGCCGGAGTCCACACCCAACTGAGATAGACGTCTCAACTCCTGCACAGCCGCAGGAGCAGCAGACTGCTGACGAGCCCTCACAGGCTCGCCACCCCAGAGGACGCCCGCCAAAGGTGTCGAGACAGGAGCAACAGGAAAGTGAGCAAGGGGCCTCCACATCTGCTGAAGCCACAGGGGAACCACTACGTAGGAGCACGCATAAGAGGAAAATAAAGCACAGTCACAAGGGTAGTCAATTGGGTGAAATGCTGTGTATTTTGTAAAAATGCCATCAGTTGTTTGTTTTGCATAAAAATTCTGATGGCAACTGCTGCAGTTCTGGCGTGTGTCATTTCGCGAATGGGGCTTTCACATTGAGGGCTTAGGATTACTTGCAGTTGTCAGGATGCTGGTCAAATAGCTCGGAATCCGCAGGGTTTGGCCATTGTCGATGCACAGGTAAGAAGCTGCGAGGCGAAAGAGTTTGATTTACTAGGCTAAGCAAAGCTGGCCAGGATGAGTGCATTCCTTGCATCCTGGGCAGCAATGTTCTCGCGTAATGCTGCCGCTGGTTGATGGACCTCTGCAGGATGCTTCTTTTCGCCCTCCTCCTCCTCCTCATCATCATCTGAGGAGGGTATGTGAGGAGCCACTTGGTCCTCAGGAATCTGCAAGCCACGACGCTGTGCCATGTTGTGGAGTGCACAGCAAACCACGATGATTCTGGAGACCCAGGCTGCTGAGTACTGTAGGGTTCCACCTGATCTATCCAGGCATCTGAAGCGCATCTTCAGCAAGCCGATGGTTTGCTCGATTATGGATCTGGTGGAAATGTGGCTGGAGTTGTAGCGCTCCTCAGCTTCGTTGGCTGGCCTCCTCAATGGCGTCATTAGCCAAGTCCTCAGGGGATAGCCCTTGTCTCCAAGTAGCCATCCGTGAAGTTGGTCTGGCGGCCTGAATAGCGGAGGCACACTAGACTGGCACAGTATGAAGGAGTCATGGCAACTTCCAGGGTACTTGGCACAAACATGCAAAATCTCCTTCTTGTGGTCACACACCAGCTGAACGTTAAGGGAGTGGAAGCCCTTGCGGTTGACAAAAATACCTGGATTGCGATGGGATGCCCTAAAGGCCACATGTTTGCAGTCAATGACGCCCTGCACCCTTGGAAAGTCTGCCAGATGAGCTATTCCAACCACTCGCGCCGTCACATTTGCGCGATCCCTGGTGAAATGGATGTGATTGTGCGCGAGGGCAGAGAGGGCATCGGTTACCTGCGTGATGCAATTGTGTGGGGCCGACTGGGAGATGCCGCTGATGTCTGCTGATGATCCCTGGAATGAGCCTGAGGCAAAAAAGTTGAGTGCGGTGGTGACTTTGATGGCCACTGGTAAGGAGTGTCCACCTGGTCCTCTGAGCAGCAGGTCTTGCTGTATCATTGCACAGATGTCAGTCACTACCTGTCGCGAAAGTCGGAGCCGCCTTTGGCACTGCTGCTCAGTCATGCTGAGGTAGCTGACCCTGTGTCTGTAGACCCTGTTTGGGGGGTATCTCCTGCGGCGACGGGCTTCCATGCGCTGGCCCCTTCTGGCCTGTGCTGCCTCAGGTGGGTGAGCAGCAGCCTGTCGCTCCTGCTGCTGCTGCTGTTGCTGGTGCTGCTGTTGTTCCTGGTTCTGCTGCTGCCGTGCCTGGTGCTGGAGGTCCTCTAGTGCCAAGAAGGGAAGAAAAAAAAGGCCTCCCATGCTTCTGGTAGATGCCTCAGTTGAGGAAGCGCTGAGTGAGGGTGGCGAGAGGGGTTTCGCAAGAGGTCACACTGGAGAAGTGTGTGAGGCTCCAACCTTCCACAGGTGTGGTTAAGCCTGGTAAAAGTTGCCCCAGGCCTGAGACAACAAAGTCCTGCCACCTGCAAATGATGACTGATCAAATCTCTTTAATGGTTGACCTGCAGCTGGTAGTCAGCAAGCCAATAGTGCTCACGCCAGGTTTCACAGGCGTGATCCCCGCCAGGCGTGTTTTATGTGGGAAAAGGGTTAAACAAGGGCTAGGTGTCGGGAACCAGGCAGAGGGGGTCCCGACCCCCAGGCTTTGCAATTTTAACCCCCCACATGCCTCAAAGCCCGCCTGACGGCTGAGTTAAAATTGAGCCCTTTGTGTCCGTCTTCACGGAAGAAGACGCAAAAACCTTCCCGGAAATAGTGGGCAACCAAGGCTCTCGTGAGAATGAGGAACTGAATGATATTAGTATTAGTAAAAAAAATAGTTCTGAAGAAATTAATGGGACTGAAAGCCGATAAATCCCCTGGACCTGATGGCCTACATCCTAGGGTTTTGAAAGAGGTGGCTATAGAGATAGTGGATGCATTGGTTGTCATTTTACAAAATTACATAGATTCTAGAATGGTCCCTGCAGATTGGAAGGTAGCAAATGTAACCCCACTATTTAAGAAAGGAGGGAGAGAGAAAACGGGGAACTACAGACCAGTTAGTCTGACATCAGTAGTAGGGAAAATGCCAGAATCTGTTATTAGGGGCGTGGTAACAGGGCACTCAGAAAATCATAAGAGGATTGGGCCGAGTCAACACGGATTTATGAAAGGGAAATCGTGTTTGAAAAATCTAATACAGTTTTTTGAGGCTATAATTAGCAGGGTAGATAAGGGAACCAGTGGATGTGGTGTATTTGGATTTTCAAAAAGCATTCGCTAAGGTGCCACACAAGACGCTATTACACAAAATTAGGGCTCATGGAGTTGGGGGTAATATATTTGCATGGATTGAGGATTGGTTAATGGACAGAAAACAGAGAGTAGGAATAAACGTGTCATTTTCAGGTTGGCAGGCTGTAACTAGTGGGGTACCGCAAGGATCAGTGCATAGAATTAGGCACATAAATAGTAAACAGGTAGTAAGAGGAGGGGTGGGGCTGAATAGAGACCAAAAAGGAGACTTACACATGGAGGCAGAAAGCATAGCTGAGGTACTAAATGACTATTTTGCAACTGTCTTTACCAAGGAAAAAGATGCTGCCAAAGTCAACAACAACAACAATTTGTATTTATATAGCGCCTTTAACGTAGTAAAACGTCCCAAGGTGCTTCACATGGGTATTAAAAGACAAAAAAATTGACACCAAGCCACATAAGGAGAAATTAGGGCAGGTTTTAAGGAGCGTCTTGAAGGAGGAAAGATAGGTAGCGAGGTGGAGAGGTTTAGGCAGGGAATTCCAGAGTTTAGGGCCTAGGCAACAGAAGGCACAGCCACCAATGGTTGAGCAATTATAATCAGGGATGCCCAAGAGGGCAGAATTAGAGGAGCGCAGATATCTCGGGGGGTTGTGGGGCTGAAGGAGATTACAGAGACAGGGAGGGACGAGGCCTTGAAGGGATTTTCAAACAAGGATGAGAATTTTGAAATCAAGGCGTTGCTTAACCGGGAGACAATGTAGGTCAGTGAGCACAGGGGCGATGGGTGAAAGGGACTTGGTGCGAGTTAGGACATAGGCAGCCAAGTTTTGGATCACCTCAAGTTTAAGTCATAGTGAAAGAGGAAGTAGCTGAGATACTGGATGAGCTAAAAATTTATAATGAGGAGGTACTAGAAAGGCTGGCTGTACTTAAAGTAGATAAGTCACTAGGACCGAAAGGGATGCATCCTAGGATGCTGAGGGAAGTAAAGGTGGAAATTGCGGAGCTACTGGCCATAATCTTACAATCTTCCTTAGATATGGGGGTGGTACCAGAGGACTGGAGAATTGCAAATGTTACACCCTTGTTCAAAAAAGAGTGTAAGGATAAATCCAGCAACTGCAGGCCAGTCAACTTAACCTCGATAGTGGGGAAGCTTTTAGAAATGATAATCCGGGACAAAATTAACAGTCACTTGGACAAGTGTGGATTAATTAAGGAAAGCCAGCATGGATTTGTTAAAGGCAAATCATGTTTAACTAACTTGATCGAATTTCTTGATGAGGTAACAGAGAGGGTTGATGAGGGCAATGCGGTTGATGTGGTGTACATGGACTTCTAAAAGGCATTTGATAAAGTGCCACATAATAGGCTTTCCAGCAAAGCTTATTCCATGGGCTTCAAAGGGACAGTGGCAGCATGGATACAAAATTGGCTCAGTGATAGGAAACAGAGAGTATTGGTGAAAGGTTGTTTTTCAGACTGGAGGAAGGTATACAGTGGTGCTCCCCAGGGGTCGGTAGTAGGACCACTGCTTTTCTTGATATATATTAATGACTTGGACTTGGGTGTACAGGGCACTATTTCAAAATTTGCAGATGACACAAAACTTGGAAGTATAGGGAACAGTGAGGAGGATAGGGTTAGGCTTCAAGAGGACATAGATAGGCTGGTGGAATGGGCGGGACACATAGCAGATGAAATTTAATGCAGAAAAGTGTGAGGTGATATATTTTGGTGGAAAGAACGAGGAGAGGCAATATAAACTAAAGGGTACAATTCTAAAGGGGGTGCAGGAACAGAGATACCTGGGGGTATGTGTGCACAAATCATTGAAGGTGGCAGGGCAGGTTGAGAAAGAGGTTAAAAAAGCATACGGGATTCTGGGCTTTATAAATAGAGGCATAGAGTACAAAAGCAAGAAAGTTATGATGAACATTTATAAAACACTGATTCGGCCATAACTGTTAATGTGTCCAATTCTGAGCACCGCACTTTAGGAAGGATGTGAAGGCTTTCGAGAGGGTGCAGAAAAGATTTACAAGAATGGTTCCAGGGATAAGGGACTTCAGTTACGTGGATAGACTGGAGAAGCTGGGGTTGTTCTCCTTAGAGCAGGGAAGATTGAGAGGAGATTTGATAGAGATGTTTAAAATCATGAGAGGTCTCGACAGAATAGAGAGATAAACTGTTCCAATTGGCTGAAGGGTCGAGAACCAGAGGACACAGATTTAAGGTGATTGGCAGAATATCCAAAGGCGACATGAGGAAAAACGTTTTTACGCAGCGAGTAGTTATGATCTGGAATGCACTGCCTGAAAGGGTGATGGAGGCAGATTCAATAGTGGCTTTCAAAAGGGATTTGGATAAGTACCTGAATGAAAAAAAATTGCAGGGCTACGAGGAAAGGGCAGGGTAGTGGGACTAGCTGAATTGCTCTTGCAAGAGTCGGCACGGGCTTGACGGGCCGAATGGTCTCCTACTGTGCTATAATGATTCTATGATACTAACTGAGGGGTATAAGAGATAGAGTATGTTATGTTTTGAACTCAATGTGGCCTGTAAGATTGGAATGATCTTTTCCAGTACTGCATATTCCCATGTAACAAAGACACTAAATAATATGCACATTTCAGTTGCCTTACAAAATCAAATTATATTTGGGGAAAAATTGTTGCAGTGGATTTGATTAAACTAACAGCTTTCATGATTTAAAGTTTTTAAATCAGAAATGACAAATATATGAGGATGGTGTGAGCAGCAGTCAGAGCAGCAAGTTGAATATAGCACATTTCTTGCCATACCACAATATGAATTCACCCTTTAATTCATTTAAAAATGACTTATGGCCTCTGTTCCTCATTCGACACTCATTTTACAAAATCTAACTTTCCTTTTTCTAATAAATAGTTTTTAAAATCAATTTTAAAAGGTAATCTTTTTTATAATCTCCATTTCCCATTTCATTTCTGGTGTAACCACAATGCTAAAAAGTCCTATTTTTATTTATCAAACATTAGAAAGTTTTAAACTCCAAATCGTGTAGCATTTTATTTTGGCGTTTCAACCAAATCCCACTGTTGTCACGGTCCTACGGCCTCTGACTGATGATCCTAGCAAAAGTGGTTTAATAAAAAAGGAAAAATGGAAAGGACAGCATCAGCATGCCAGAATGGACTGAGAAGGGAAACAATTAGGAGTGAGTATTATAAATCTAAGTTCCACACTCTGAATTCAGACATCAATATGACAGCACCAAACTGAATGTTAGTGTCACTTACTGTAAATAGCAATTATTCCTGACATTCAAAAAAGTTTTATATCCATTCATTACAGACTTTTTTTTAAGATGGTACCAGGGATGCAGGACTTCCGTTACGTGGAGAGACTAAACTGGAGTTGTTCTCCTTAGAGCAGAGAAGGTTAAGGAGAGATTAAATAGAGGTGTTCAAAATCATTAAGAGTTTTGATAGAGTAAATAAGGAGAAACTGTTTCCAGTGGCAGAAGGGTTGGTAACCAGAGGGCACAGATTTACAGTAAACGGTGAAAAAAACTGTACAAGTAGATTGGGAGAAGATCTCCTTTGCACAATGTTTAATAAAATCTTGGACCCTTTATGACTTCTTATCACAAAGCACATCAAGGAAATCTTTCCCCTATGGGGCTGATAACACAATCTTGGGTGCCTGTACCGTTGCTGTGCATCAGGCTCCAGTTTCCCACACAATGGGGTGCTGAGGTTTAAGGCATTTTAAGCACCCAATACATGGTGTGTGACGTAAGAAAACTACTAGGCACTTGGTCTAAGTATTAAACAAGGCTTTAATCAACTGTTTTTCAACATGGAGATCTAGTTGTGTCATTCACTAGTTCATGTTAAAGAATGTCCTGAGCAAGATGGGCCCATGCCCGAGTATTTATACTCTCCCTGGACAGCGCCACCAGCAGGCTGTCCAGTATCATTTCATAAGTCATTTCCACATGAATGACATGATTCATGTCATTCTTCCTGCCTGGAAGATTGGAAGTCCAGCGGCTTCCTTCTACCGAATTAATCAGACTAAGAATAGATGCAGTCGTTTGGATCTCTGTTGGAGGTCGGGAGGCACGTCTCCTCGGACCGTGTTTTGGTCCCTGGGTCGCTTGGTTCGTACCGGCGAGCTGGCAGAGTCCGTGTTGTCTAGATCGACCTGATGGAGACTGGGGAGATCGTGGCTCCGGGTGCGGGCCCCCACAGGCGCAGAGCTGGCTTCACCCTGCTCAGTAGTCGGTGACTGACCGGCGTCCTGGCTTCGGGTGGCCATCCCGCGGGGAGCGCTCTGTTCCCCGGGTTGATCCAGCGAAATAGCTGGCAGATCCCTTGACGTCCCGGGTAGGGCGTCATCCTCAGAGGAGCACAGGGTATCGGTGTCATTAATACGGATCCCACCATCGATTGGGTCCGTGGGACCGGTTGGGCAGGGAGCCAGATCCCGAAGTGACACTGTGGATTCCCGGCCATCAGGGTACCGCACGTGCACGTACATGGGATTGACATCCGTCAGTTCCACTTCGTCGACGAGGGGATCACTCTTAGAGGATCGGACGAATCTTCGGAGCAGCACGGAGCCAGGAGCTGCCAACCATGATGGTAGGGACGTCCCATGAGTGGAGCGACCCTGGAACCCGAAGAATCGTTCGTGAGGAGCAGTGTTGGTGGATGTAGAAAGAAGAGACCTGATGGAATGCAATACATTTCCCACTGCTGGTCTGATAGGCTGTGTGACCTCAGTGCAAGACGAACAGCGTTCCAAACGATGGCGTTGTATCTCTCAACCTGTCCGTTTCCAATAGGATGATACGGTGTTGTTTTACTTGTGGCGATTCCCCATTGGGAAAGATAACTTTTGAGTTCGCTTGACATGAAGGAGGGACCCTGATCAGAGTGGATGAAATTGGCCATACTGCAAAGGGAAAAGACCTGATCGAGGCATTTGATCACTGTGAAAGTAAGCATATTGGGACAGGGGAAAGCAAAGGGGAAGCGTGAATATTCATCCATCATAGTAAGCAAGTAGGTGTTTCGCGTTGAAGAAGGCAATGGCCCTTTAAAGTTAATGCTGAGTCGCTGCATAGGCTGTGTAGCGTGTATGAGCAAGCCATCCGACGGACGGAAGAATTGCGGTTTTAATTCTGCGCAAATTCTACAAGTGGAGCATGTTCTTTTCATGTCTTCCGTAGAAAATGGGAGATTTTTAGATCGCACAAAGTGCAACATACAGGTAACACCAGGATGGCACAAGTCAGTATGAAGATCCGTAAGAGTCGAAGTTGACATGGAAGAGCAGAATGCACGTGTGAGGGTATCTGGGGCCACATTCTCTTTGCCGGGTCGATAATGTATGATGTAGCCAAAGGCAGCCAATTTCATCCTCCAGAGCTGTATTTTGTTATTCTTGACCTTAGTGTGTTTCCGGTTATCCAGCATAAAGGCCACAGAGCGCTGATCAGTTATGAGCGTGAAATGGCGACGAGCGAGAAAATGACTCCATTTACGTACTGCTTCGATGATAGCCGTAGCCTCCTTCTCGACAGGAGGATAATGGAGCTCGCTACCCTGCAAAGTTCTGGACAGAAATGCAACGGGTCGACTGCCTTGATTCAAGGTAGCCAAGATCGCCACCTCCGATGCATCGCACTCGACCACGAAAGGGAGATTTTCATCGTTGGAATGAAGCATGGCTTTTTCCAGTTGTTGCTTGAGGAGGTCGAAAGCTGAAATAGCCATCGCTTCCAACAGAAATTACTTCGCGTGAAGCAGGGGCTGGATCTTGTCGGAAAAGTGGGGTATCCACTTCGCATAATAGGCAAATATGCCGAGGGCCCGACGAAGAGAGCCGAGATTCGTAGGAGGAGGGCGCTCCTGAAGCGGACAAAGTCGCTCTGGATCTGGTTTGATGACGTCATTGCCCACCCAGTAGCCAAGGATGTTGACTGATGGTACTGATTTCACAGATTTGGACTCATTTAAGGTTAAGTTACGATGACGGAGAACGTCAAGAAATTTCTGGAGGTTGGCATCATGCTCCTTCTGGTCATGACCAGCAATGGTGATATTATCCAGATATGGAAAAGTGTCCATTAAGTTCTCCTGTTTGACTAGGCTGCCCATTGCCCGTTGAAAGACGGCCACCCCATTGGTGACCCCAAATGGAAGGCGACAAAACTGGTAAAGCCGACCATTGGCCTCAACGGTACTTGATGGTATGCGCTCTTTAAGTCAAAAGTTGAAAATACCCTGTAGTTGGCATGGTATTGACTGTGTCATCGATGCGTGGTAGTGGGTAGGCATCCAGGTCAGTATACTGGTTAATAATTTGTGAGTAATCGATGCAAAGACGTTTCTTGTGTTGCTTCAGAGGATTTTTAACAACGATGACTTGAGCCCGCCAGGAAGATGAACATGGCTCAATGATACCGTCAGCTAGAAGGCGAGAGATTTCTGCCTCGATAAATGATAGATCATCTTGGCTGAAACGTCGTGATTTAGTGACTATGGGCTTACATCGGGGGGAAAGATTGGCAAACAAGGAGGGCTCGTCAAGCGAAGCCGCCAAAAGCACACAAAACAGTACTTTGGAAATAGTAAGCTCCGGCTTTGACCCTCCAGACTCGAAAGTGAGTCTTTTGTATTGTTTCTGGAAATCCTGTCCCAGTAGCACATCACTGCATAGGTTTTTGAGCACCCCGAGCCGGGTGGAAAAATAAGTGCGGCCATTGAGAATAAGGTCGACAAGACAAAAGCCGGAAGAGTTGGTGGTCAATCAAATCAAATCAACTTTTATTGTCATTGTTAGTGCACAAGTGCAGTACAACGAAATGTAGGCTTGCGGCTCCCGAGAGTGTACATTTGGATTAAGACATTTAAACATTCAACATACATTTGGCTTGTAGTATATTAACATAAATATAACCATAATAAAGTGCATTAGCAGATGTGCAGGCTTTAGAGTTTATTTGTGGAGTTCAGTAGGATGACAGCCCTGGGAAAGAAGCTGTTCCTAAATCTGGTCGTACGGGTGCGAATGCATCTGTAGCGTCTCCCAGATGGCAGGAGGGCGAACAGATTGTGGCTGGGGTGGGTAGGGTCTTTGATGATGGACCGTGACCTCCGTATCAGCGTTTCTGGTATATGTGCTCTATGGTCGGTAGCCGGGTGCCGGTAATGCGTTGGGCAGTTTTGACTACCCGCTGCAGGGCTTTCCGGTCATAGTAGCTACAGCTGCCATACCATACTGTGATACAGTTTGTCAGGATGCTCTCTATAGTGCAGCGGTAAAAGTTAGAGAGGATCAGGGGTGACAGATTACATCCCTTCAGCCTCCTTAGGAAATATAGGCGCTGCTGGGTCTTCTTCACCAGAGAGGAGGTGTTGAGGGACCAGGAGAGGTCTTCTGTGATGTGGACTCCGAGGAACTTAAAGCTGTCCACCCTCGCCTTTGGACTTCCTGAAGTCCCAAATGATTTCTTTTGTTTTCTTGGTGTTAAGGGCCAGGTTGTTATCGGCGCACCACTTCACGAGATGCTGGACCTCCTCCCTGTAGGCTGACTCATCGTTGTTGGTGATCTGGCCTACTACCGTGGTGTCATCCGCAAACTTGATGATGGTGTTGGAACCATTAACAGCCACACAGTCGTGGGTGAAGAGGGAGTAGAGGAGGGGGCTCAGCACACATCCTTGTGGGGCCCCCGTGTTCAGGGTCGGGGGGGGAGGTGTGGTTACCTAATTTGACAAACTGGGGTCTGTTTGTTAGGAAGTCCAGGGTCCAGTTGCAGAGGGAAGTGTTCAGGCCAAGAGTTTGGAGTTTGGTGGCCAGCTTGTTGGGGACGATAGTGTTGAATGCTGAGCTGTAGTCTATGAACAGCATTCTGATGTAGGTCTCTTTACCATCTAAGTGATTCAGTGCCGAGTGTAGAGCAGTTGTGATTGCATCCTCCGTTGATCTGTTTGCATGATAGGCAAACTGGTGTTGGTCAAGAGAGGCGGGAACACTCGCTTTGATGTGAGCCAGGACCAGTCTCTCGAAACACTTCATTATGATGGGTGTGAGTGCGACAGGTCGATAGTCGTTCAGACACGTCACAGCCATTTGTTTTGGCACAGGAATAATGGTAGCGGTCTTGAAGCATGTAGGGACTACTGCCTGGGCCAATGACAGATTGAAGATGGCGGTGAAGACATCAGCCAGCTGATCAGCACATTCCTTGAGTACCCGTCCAGGGATGCTATCCAGTCCAGCAGCCTTTCGTGTGTTCGCTCCGCGTAGAACACCCCTTACGTCGGAGGTCGACAGAGTGAGCACCTGGTCTTCCGGGGGTGGCAAGGCTTTGGTAGCTGGCTCCCTGTTGTCCCTGTCGAAGCGAGCGTAGAAGTTGTTAAGCTCCTCCGGAAGGGAGGCATCGCTAACCGGGGGACTGGTGTTTTTGCCCTTGTAGTCAGTGATGGACTGGATGCCTTGCCACATGCGCCGGGGGTCCGAGTTGTTGCGGAAGTGATCCTCTATCTGCAGTGTCTGTTTCCTTTTTGCAGTCCTGATACCCTTTTTTAGGTTGGTCCTAGCTGCACTGTAAGCCGCCGCGTCGCCAGATTTAAATGCTGCGTCGCGTGCTTTCAACAGTGAGCGGACCTCTCCGTTCATCCAGGGTTTCTGGTTGGGGTATGTCCTGATATTTTTATGGGTCGTGACAACCTCGACGCAGCTGTTGATGTAGAATAGCACTGTGGATGCGTATTCCTCGATGTCATTATGGGCAAACATGCCCCAATCAGTGCGTTCGAAGCAGTCCTGAAGCTCCGATACTGCCCCCTCTGGCCATACTTTCACTGCTCTCACTGATGTTCTCCCTATTTTGATGAGCGGTTTGTATGCCGGGGCTAGAAACAGGGAGAGGTGGTCAGACTTCCCAAGGTGGGGGCAGGGAATGGCCTTATAAGCGTCTACAATGCTCGTGTAGATTTGATCCAGTGTGTTCTCCCCTCTTGTGGGGCAGGAGACATTCTGGTGGAATTTCGGTAGTACAGTTTTTAGGTTTATGTGATTGAAGTCCCCCGCGACGATAAAAGCTCCGTCTGGGTGCGCAGTTTGTTGTTCGCTGATGGCCCTGTAGAGGTCCTTCAGTGCTAGTTTGTCATTAGCGTGTGGTGGGATGTAGACCGCATTGATGATGACAGCCGTGAATTCCCGAGGCAGGTAGAAGGGTCTGCACCTCACCATGAGGAATTCCAAATCAGCCGAGCAGGATCTGTCAATTATATCAGTGTTAGTGCACCAGGCATTGTTAGTGTAAATGCACAAACCACCTCCCTTGCTCTTACCGGAGTCTGCAGTTCTGTCGGCGCGGAAGACCGTGCGTCCTTCTAGTTGGATGGTGGTGCATCAGAGCCATTGCAATTTCCCTGTCCGAAGGGTAAATACGCAGTTTTAACTTACTGACAGCCCGCTCACTGATGAAGCTGTCAGAGCAACATGAGTCGATTAATGCACTCAAAATGTGTCCATTTACCGAAACCCTCGTGGCTGCATGGGACAGGCTTTGGGGAAAACAGCTGTAACACTAGTAGTGGCTCTTGGGGGAGGAGCAGTTTTATAGATAGCAGCTGTAACACTAGTAGTGGCTCTTGGGGGAGGAGCAGTTTTATAGATAGCAGCTGCAACACCAGTAGAGGCTCTTGAGCGGCATACTTTAGAAAAGTGACCTTTATTGCTGCAATGATTGCAGGTTGCATTACGAGCAGGACAAAATTTCCTATAATGGAATGCACCTCCACAGAAGAAACACTTCTTTTTAGATTGCCAAGATGCCGCTATGGTAGGGTCGTCATCAGTGAGGGCTTCCGCCTGAGGCTTACCAGGGGGAGTCACTAAAGGTGGTAGCAGCAGTCCGTGCATATGGTTAAAAATAGGCATCTGAATTTTTTTGAGCTAAGTCTAGAGAATATGCCTGGTTATAGGCAGCTTGTAACCGAGGGTTTTATTCTCCAACAGACGCTGGCGTATGAGGGGAGAAGCAATTCCGTTAATAAGAGTCACAAATTAATTCCTCCCGGTACTGCTCAGCTGAGACAGCTTTAAGGTTACAATCTTTGCTGAGCCTGCGAAGCTCTTGAAGGAATTCGTCAAGTGATATCCCGGGTTGTTGTTGAGTTGTGGCCAGTAGGTGTCGAGCAAAAATGTTGTTTGGGGCCTTAACATATAGTTGTTGTAGTGTTTGGATAGTGAAGTCACAGTCTACAGTCTTTGATAAAGTCAAACACATGAGGAGATACATAATTGGCAAACATTCATAACTTATTAGGAACATTCTCACCACACTCCTCGAGGAAGTTGCTGAAGGTACGATACCAGTGTTTCCATACCTTAGCAGCTGTAAGTGAATTTGGGTCCAGGTCGAGGCGGGCAGGTCCGAGTAGTTTCTCCATGATGGATTGATTACTGCGTCCAAGTTCCCTTCTACAGTTTGAATCATAGCTGTCTGTTCCCAAATCACTCAGAGCGTGCAGCGGGTTGCAGTTGATTAAACTGACGTAAGAAAACTACTAGGCACTTGGTCTAAGTATTAAACAAGGCTTTAATCAACTGTCCTTCACTAGTTCCTGTTAAAGAATGTCCTGAGCAAGCTGGGCCCATGTCCGAGTATTTATACTCTCCCTGGACAGCGCCACCAGCAGGCCGCCCAGTATCATTTCATAAGTCATTTCCACATGAATGACAAGATTCATGTCAGTGTGCATTATAATGCGGCCTGGACTATGTCATGCTTCGAGCCTGTGACCCCAATAGGAAATGGGCTGAAGAGTTTACTGGTTAACAAATATATTTTGAATTGGAAGGACATAAACAGTTCCAAGATGAAATATACTACAATGGAACAGACATAAACTAGAAAAAGGCTCAGAAATTGCAACCTCTTGACGCCCTTGGAAGAGGACAACTGGGACATCTCTGCATACAAGAACATGTTGGGAGTAGGGGAAAGTAAATTTGAAGGCCTCCCTTAACTTCAAGGCTAATACTAATATTATTATGTCTTGTTTCCCCTTCACAATTTCTGCCACACAGGCAAACACACAACCACACAAACAGGTACATAAATAAGTGGTTACGCTGCTGGACTGGCAACTCAGAGTTAGAACCCACACTTGGCAATAGGCACTGCGTCGGCATCAGGACCCAATAATGCTAGACACAAGATCAAAGAGGTGATTATTGACTGCAATATATTTGTCTGAAACTCCTCTCCCCACTCTTTCAGCAGAAGAATTGATTAATTTTAAATACATTTCTTAACACCACCACCACAATAGCATCAAGCTCAATTTCAGACAAACACACTAAGCACTGGATACTAGTATGCCACAGCACAAGTCAAAATAAAAATGTACCTTTTGTGCATTTGCCCAAAACACATCCTCCAAATAAGTAGCAAAGCCTTCACTTATCCACTCTTCGGTCCAATCACGAGCACCAATAGCCAGTCCAAACCACGCATGAGCTATTTCATGGCACAGCCGCACTCCACAGAGATGGTTTCTTCCAGACAATACAGACTGTGATAGGAAGATGATGTGTGGGCTTATTAAAGAAAACAAAATAAAATGCTGTTAACAACCTGTTACATGATCTTGAATGTTCCTTCTTTATATATAAAATGTACTAGCCTTTCCTATGAAAGATCAGTATTTTAATGCATAAATAGTTATGACACGCAGTATTCACTCAAGGACTGCATCAAGTAAAGTTGTACCTCAAGATAGCTCTTTAATAAACCAGCAACTAACTGAATTAGTTGAGGGAGGATTGATGTTTTTAAAAATGTTTACCAATATATAAAAGATAGGCCTGTCCTTATCAACTGAAATTCACCCCCCAACCCGCACCCCGCCCTATCATTTGATGCAGAATCATGCACTGGAACCTCCTCATAATGATTAGTTGGCACAAGGTGTCCCATAAATCTACTCAGCAGTCACTTAAACGTAGAAAATTAAAATTCAGTTTGTTTTTATAAATCTATTAATAGGGATCGATACACTTGTCTGTTAGATTTGCTAACAGCAGATTCATCATAAGTAATAGTAAATTATACAACAGACTGCATCACATCTCCTCCGAGTGGATCACAGATTTCATACATGCTCCGAGAGTAGTCTTGATTATGGCCTGCATCTTCACAATAACTTTCAGGATGCAAAGCAGACTTCACTACAGTGTAGTTAGAATGCATGATCATTTTAAACTAACTTTCAATTTAAAACAAAACAATGTGCCATTTTTCCCTCTAAGATGTATACACACTATTTGAGTATCTCGACATAACATAACTTTAGATAGATCCATACAAGCTCTCCTTTGTTCAGTTCGAGCCACTGCAATGGATGCTAGGAAATGTAGTCTGAAGAACCTAATGAAATTAGAAATCCAGACGTACTTTATCTGACAACACAAGGAAATTAACTAACATGAAGATTATAACATGTGTTTTTTTCATTCTGAGTTCAATTATTTCAGTGTTGAACAAAAATTCTAGTTGTATCAAAAATTCTAGTTGTAATACTTCAAAATATTAGACAAAATGTAAACCAAAATAAAGTCCCAATCAGGAACATTCTTGGCCATTTAAAAACAATATCCATTGAGTTTTGCTTTAAGTACAAGAAAAATTGCTGGAGACTATATTAAAGATGTGGGAACGATCTGGCTCCATGAGGATCATTCTCCTTGTTGTAAATGGAAGTGCATGCATTTCACTAGAAATCGTTTTAATCTGAACTCCACAGTGAAATCATTATTTAAAGAAAGGCGGATGTTAAAGACATAGCATGTAAAACACGTAAGTACTATATACTTAAAGTACTTCACTCAACAGTTGCTTTGTTTAATCATTAAGTATTGGCTCTAATAGAAAAATAAATAAATTCTAGCAATACCCTTTTGGACTGCATGTCTTTTTTGATTAGACAGTCTTTCCAATTTCTTGCAGAGCTTAATGAAACATATTTCATGTCGTAACAGATAAATTAGGTACAGATTACAGAATTGTTAAGATTCCAACAGTAAACATAGTCATAATGCAAAACAGATGTGCACATTGTCACTAAATATTCTGATGTTTTCTAAGTTTCTCTAAACCAAAAAAAAACGAAACATAAGAGCATAAGAAATAGGACCAGGAGTAGGTCATACGGCCCCTCGAACCTGCTCCCCCATTCAATAACATCATGGCTGAACTTCTACATCAACTCCACTTTCCCGTCCTATCTCCATATCCCTTATTCCCTTAATATCCAAAAACCTATTGATCTCAGTCTTGAATATACTCATCGACTGAGCATCCACAGCCCTCTGAGGTAGAGAATTCCAAAGATTCACAACCCCCTGGGTAAAAAAAATTCTCCTCATCTCCGTCCTAAATAGCCAAACCTTATCCTGAGACTATGACTCCTAGTTCTAGACTCTCCAGCCAGGGGAAACAGCTTCTCAGGATCTACCCTGTAAAGCCCTCTAATAATTCTATACGTTTCAATGAGATCACCGCATTCTTCTAAACTCCAGACAATATAGGCCCAATCTACTCAATCTCTCTTCATAGGACAGCCCTCTCATTCCAGGAATCAATCTAGTGAACCTTCGTTGTACCCCCTTTAAGGCAAGTATATCCTTCCTTAGGTGAGAAGACCAAAACTGTACACAGTACTCCAGGTGACCTATAGTTTCACCAAAGCCCTATATAATTGCAGCAAGATGTCCTTACTCTTATACTCCAACCCCCTTGCAATAAAGGCTAACATACCATTTGCCTTCCAAATTGCTTGCTGTACCTGGATGTTAACTTTCTGTGATTCATGTACAAGGACTCCCAAATCCCTCTGAATCCCAACATTTACTAGTCTCTCACCTCCTAACAAATATTCTGCTTTTCCATTCTTCCTACCAAAATGGATAATTTCACACTTCCCCACATTATACTCCATCCACCACCTTCTTGCCCAATCAGTTATCTCTTTGCAGCCTCAAATCCCCCTCATAGCTTTCCATCATCAGCAAACTTGGATACATTACACTCGGTCTCTTCATCTAAGTCATTTGTTTTCTGTCCGTTAACTAATGCTCAATCCATGCTAATATATTACCCCCAATCCCATGAGCCCTAACCTTGTGTAATAACCTCTTGTGTGGCACCAAATTGAATGCCTTCTGAAAATCCAAATATACTACATCCACTGGTTTCCCCTTATTTCCCCAAATATTATCTTGGTAATGAAACAGTCACAATATTGGGGAGTTGAACATTAATATGCACATGTACAGTATATGGATTATTACATTGCTGAGAAATTAGAAACAACACTGATTGGCTATGAATATATTGTTTTAAAAATCTTTTGTAAACTCACTCACATAATGGTGATTTTCAGTATTTAATTATGCCATTTTTTCACTTCCGCATGTTATTCTACTTGCTACTGTTGCTATTGTCATTGCAATTGAAAATAGTCTGATTTTCAATAAATATATATTTTAATTTTTAAGACGCTAAAAGCACTTAGTCTCTGTTTAGTATTGAATCACGAATGATGAACTTTAAGGCACGTATGTACTGAGTGTTCCAGTTTACTTTGCTGTTCCAAAATAAATCAAATACTGGCACAGACTCCTAATATTAACACATCTTCTCAATCATTTATACACTAAGGGTGAGAATAAACAACGGTTAAAGATTTGCTAAGAACAGTTGGGAATGGTATCACCGACTATCATAGTCTATTGTCCTGCATCAGAAATGCAGATGCTGCAAAGTCAAATGAATCACAAAAAGCAATGAGGACAAATTCAAATACTATGTTTAGATAGGAGGATGTAGAGGAGATACTGGATGGGATAAAAATTGATAAAGAGAAGGTACCAGAAAGACTGGCTGTACTTAAAGTAGATAAGTCACCAGGACCAGATGGGATGCATCCTAGGACACTGAGGGAAGTGAAGGAAGGAATCGCGGAGGTACTGGCCATAATCCTCCAATCCTCCTTAGAAATGGGGGTGGTGCCAGAGGACTGGAGAATGAAAAATTGCAAACGATTGTTCAAAAAAGGGTGTAACGATAAACCCAGCAACTATAGGCCAATCAGTTTAACCTTGGTAGTGGGGAAGCTTTTAGAAACAATAATCAGGGACAAAATTAACAGTCACTTGGACAAGTGTGGATTAATTAAGGAAAGCCAGCATGGATTTGTTAAAGGCAAATCGTGTTTAACCAACTTGATCAAGTTTTTTGATGAAGTAACAGAGAGGGTTGATGAGGGCAATGCGGTTGACATGGTGTACATGGATTTCCAAAAGGCGTTCAACAAAGTACCACATAATAGGCTTGCCAGCAAAGTTGAAGCCCATGGAATAAAAGGAACAGTGGCAGCATGGATACGAAATTAGCTAAGGGACAGGAAACAGAGAGTAGTGGTGAATGGTTGTTTTTTGGACTGGAGGAAGGTGTACAGTGGTGTTCCCCAGGGGTTGGTTCTAGGACCACTACTTTTCTTGATATATATTAATGATTTGGATGTGGGTGTACAGGGCACAATTTCAAAATTTGCAGATGACACAAAACTTGGAAGTATCGTGAACAGTGAGGAGGATAATGATCGACTTCAAGAGGACATAGACAAGCTGGTGGAATGGGCGGACACGTGACAGATGAAATTTAACGCAGAAAAGTGAGAAGTGATACATTTTGGTTGAAAGAATGAAGAGAGGAAATATAAACTAAAGGGTACAATCCTAAAGGGGGTGCATGAACAGAAAGACCATGGGGTATATGGTTGAAGGTGGCAGGGCAGGTTGAGAAAGCGGTTAAAAAAGATTATGGGATCCCGGGCTTCATGAATAGAGGTATAGAGTACAAAAGTGTGGAAATTATGATGAACTTGTATAAAACACTGGTTCAGCCTCAACTGGAGTATTGTGTCCAATTCTGGGCACCGCACTTTAGGAAGGATGTGAAGGATTTGAGAGGGTGCAGAAAAGATTTACGATAACGATTCCAGGGATGAGGGACTTCAGTTACATGGATAGACTGGAGAAGCTGGAGTTGTTCTCCTTACAGCAGAGAAGATTAAGAGGAGATTTGATAGAGGTGTTCAAAATCATGAGAGGTCTGGACAGAGTAGATAGAGGGAAACTGTTCCCATTGGCAGAAGGGTCAAAAACCAGAGGACACAGATTTAAGGTGATTGGCAAAAGAACCAAAGGCGACACAAGGAAAAATATTTTTAATCAGCAAGTGGTTAGGAGCTGGAATACACTGCCTGGGAGGGTGGTGGAGGCAGACTCAATCACAGCTTTCAAAAGGGAGTTGGATAAGTGCCTGAAGGAAAAAAATTTGCAAAGCTACAGGGAAAGGGTGGGGGAGTGGGACAAGCTGAAGTGCTCTTGCAGAGATCCGACTCGACGGGCCGAATGGCCTTTGTAACATTTGCATATTGAATTATCATTGGCCCGCAGGCATCTGTAAGGAATACCTATTATATTCACTTGTGATCACATGCTGAGTTGTCATTGGCCTGCAGGCATCTGTAACGACTACTATTGTTTGGAAGACCCAGGCTAGGGGTCCTAATGCCAGGCTTTTTCCCCACTGTGCTGTTATGAATAAGATCACAGACATAATGCTTAATAAAAGAGTTAAACTGTAATACTCCGTTGCCCTGCAATTTATTATTTTTGTACAAAGTGTGCAAAACAAGACATGGTGTCAGAACAGGGATTTGAAATGGACATCGTTGGAGCTCCCTTGCCTCGAATGAATTGGGGATCTTTGAATTTACATAGAGAATGGCGCAAGTTCAAGAAACATGTGGAGTTGATGTTCTCGGGTCCGCTGAAAAGCAAAGGGGAGGAAGAAAGATGCAGCTACCTACTCCTGTGGATCGGAGAAAAAGGGAGAGGCATTTTTAACACATGGTCTCTCACCGCGGATGAAGCAAAGGTACTGAAAAGTTACTTTGACCGTTTTGAATCATATGTGATGCCCAAGACAAATATTATATTCGCTAGGTACAAGTTTCAGGAGAAAGTACAAGGAGCTAGTGAGTCGTTTGAACAGTTCGTGACTGAGTTAAAACTGCTGGTAAAAGACTGTGAATATGCAGATAAAGATGAGATGGTCAGAGACCACATCGTGTTTGGAATACATTCAGCTAAAGTGAGAGAGAAACTTTTGAATGTTAGGTCCGGGCTAACGCTGGACAAAGCTATGGACATAGCTAGATCGCACGAGATAGCCCAAGCACAGTTGAAAACCATAACCGGCGCCACGAGCAGCTCACGTGAACAGACAGTGCACGCAGTTAATAGACACACACCAAAGAACACTGCCAAGACAGCGTGTTTCAGAACAGAAAGAAGAGAGAGTTCTAAAAATGAGCGACACAGACATAAAACGCTTCAAAGACTGTGGATATTGTGGAAACAAGGTGCATGGGGAAAAGGAGCAATGCCCTGCCAAAGGAAGGCAATGTGCTAAATGTGGTAAACGGAACCACTTTGCTAAAGTTTGCAGGACTGTTTTTGGAAAGCAGTAAACACAGTGAGTGACAGCCAAATGCCAGATAGAGAGCCAAATGCAGAGGAACTGTTTATTGATTCTATGTCACAGAAAAAACAGATTTCAGAGACTGAGCAAGCCTTTGCAGATATTGAGATAGGAAAACAGGGCACAGAGCTTAAGTTTAAACTAGACACTGGAGCTCAGATTAATGTAATTCCTCTGAGTATCACAGCTTGAAGGATAAGTGTGAGCTACAGCCCACCTCACGCAGACTGACCAGCTATGGGGGTGAGCAGCTCATTGTAAAAGGCACATGCGTGATGAAATGCAAGTACAAAAAAAGCGACATGATGTTGGACTTTTACATTGTTGACACTCGAGTACCTCCAGTGCTAGGTCTAAAGGCATGTTTAGACATGGACCTCGTCAAGCTAGTGCTATCATTGACAGCACCAGTTGATAACTAGACAGTCATGGAGGAGTTTGCTGACGTTTTCAAAGGAATCGGACTATTCCCAGGTGAATGCACTATTCAACTTGACCCAGCAGCAACCCCTGTGGTTTGCCCACTGAGAAGGATACCCCTTGTTCTACATAGTTGCCTGAAGGAGGAGCTGCAGAGCATAGAAACCACGTACAGGCAAGCTCAGAGTCTATCTCGACCCCAGAGATTTGAACAAGGCTATCAAATGCCCTCACTACCCTCTACCAACGCTGGATGACATCACACCCAAGATAGGGGAGCACGTTACATCAGTGTAATGGACGCACGATCAGGATACTGGACTATCAAGCTCACAGAAGAGTCATCTAAGCTAACAACGTTCAACACACCATTTGGACGCTACCGATTTCTGCGTTTACCATTTGGTCTTATCTCATCTCAGGATGAATTCCAGCGGAAGATCGACGAAACCTATGAAGGCCTCGACGGAGTAGTCGCAATCGTAGACGACATCCTCATCTATGGCAGGAATAGAGAGGAACGTGACAAGAACCTCCGTGCAATGCTACAAAGATCACGGGAAAAAGGTATCCGGCTCAACCCTGAGAAAAGCATAATCGGATCCATTGAGATCAGTTATTTCGGGCATTGCCTCTCAACTGATGGCATTAAGCCGGATCCAGAGAAAATCTCCGCCATCAAGAAGATGGAGCCGCCGAAGAACCGCGCAGAGCAACTACTTAGCCAAGTTTGCCCCGAGCCTCTCCGAAATCAACGCACCCATGCGTCAGTTGCTCAAACAATCCAATGACTTCCTGTGGGACAAACAACATGACACAGCATTTCAGAAAATGAAAGACCTAACCACCAGAGAACCAGGACCAGTTCTTACCTACTTCGACCCCAACAAAGAGCTCAGATTACAAGTGGACGCATCAAAGTACGGACTAGGCACAGTACAGGTAAACTACCCTTTATCCGGACTTCCGAAAACCGAAACCCTCTAAAAACCGAAGGTTTTTTCGGTCAGCGTAAGTCGTGCGCACGACATGACCAGAGTGGCACACGACTTACAGGCCTAGCCGGATAAGGGATAGTGTAGCATTTTTCCGCACTTCTGAAAACCGAAATCGCTCAGCGTAAGTGTACCAGCCTTTATCCGCACATCCGAAACCAGAAAACCTCT
Organism: Somniosus microcephalus; assembly: GCF_052327205.1. NCBI lineage: Eukaryota > Metazoa > Chordata > Chondrichthyes > Squaliformes > Somniosidae > Somniosus > Somniosus microcephalus. The sequence continues at coordinate 119,481,490 of NC_140987.1, read as the reverse complement.
GAAAGCCGAAAGTGGAGCAAAGCATGACTTCTGAAAACCGAAATGCGCACGACCACGACCCCCGCCGACCCCCACCCCCGACCCCCCGGCCGAACCCGACCCCCACCGACCCCCCCTGCCGTACCCCACCCCCGCCGAACCCCACCCAATTTCGGATAAGAGATAGTGTACCATCCTTTATCTGCACATCCAAAACCAGAAAACCTCTGAAAGCCGAAAGTGGCGCAAAGCATGACCCGACGCTGCCGATGCTTGACCCACGCAGGTGTTATGCTGCTCTGTATGATATTTGCTGCTCTCTTAGATATTTGCTGCTATTTGCTGCTCTCTTAGATATTTGCTGCTCTCTTAGATATTTGCTGCTCTCTTAGATATTTGCAGCTCTCTTAGATATTTGCAGCTCTCTTAGATATTTGTTGCTCTCTTAGATATTTGCTGGCTTTTAACAATTTGTGAAAATGCTAAAAAGAGCTGCAGATACCCCAATGGGTAACAGTGAGAAGCAGAGAAGGAAGCATCACTCATTATCGATATCGCAGAAAGTGGAGTTATTGCAGAAGCTTGATCGTGGTGTGTCTGTGCGACATCTTACTGAAGAATATGGTGTGGGAAGTACCACCGTATATGACTTAAAGAAACAGAAAGACAAGTTGTTGAAATTTTACACTGACAGTGATGACCATAAACTAATGAAAATTAAGAAAACATTGCATAGGGCAAAAAATGAAGATCTTGACCGTGTGCTGATTGAGTGGATTCGACAACGCAGAGGTGAATGTGTGCCACTGACTGGTTTGATGGTCATGAAGCAAGCTAGAATGTACCATGAAGAACTGAACATTGAAGTTGAGTGTGAATATTCAGAAGGTTGGCTGCATAAATTTAAGAAGCGTCATGGTATAAGATATCTGAAAATCTGTGGTGAAAAAGCTTCTGCTGATCATGAAGGAGCTGAAAATTACATAGATGAGTTTGCAAAAATAATATCGGATGAAAACCTCGGTCCTGAACAAATTTACAATGCTGATGAAACAGCTCTGTTCTGGCGCTACGTTCCTAGAAAAACATTAGCAACGGCTGATGAGAGTGCACCAGCAGGTTTTAAGGATGCTAAGGACAGGTTGACTGTTCTTGGGTGTGCCAATGCTGCAGGCACACACAAGTTAAAGTTGGTAGTGATTGGAAAAAGCCAACATCCGAGATGTTTGAAAGGTGTATGCAATTTACCTGTGCATTATTATGCGAGCAGGAAAGCATGGGTAACCAGAGGAATATTTTCTCACTGGTTCAATAACCACTTCATACCAGCGACACGAGCTCATTGCAGGCAAGTTGGACTGGAAGAAAACTGCAAAATTTTATTGTTCCTGGACAACTGCTCCGCACATCCCCCTCCTGAACTTCTTGTGAAAAGTTATGTTTTCGGCATTAACTTTCCCCCTAATGTGACATCTTTAATACAGCCTTGTGACCAAGGAATTTTACGCTCCATGAAGAGCAAGTATAAAGACGTTTTTTTGAACTCTATGCTTGATGCAATCAACAGAGGCGAAGGAATCCAAAGCTTCCTGAAAGAATTCAATGTTAAGGATGCCATTTATGCAGTTGCTAATGCTTGGAACGATGTTGACAAACCAACATTAACAAATGCTTGGCACAGACTTTGGCCTTCAACGATGTTTCATGAAGATGGACCTGCAGATGACGAGTTTGAAGGATTTCCTGTCAGTCAGGAGAAGATGATGATATCAAACCTCCTCACTTACGCCAAAGGTTTATCATCCGAAAGTGTAAATACGTTAGAGGGAGCTGACATCGAAGAAGTGCTGAACATTGACAATGATGCACCTGTTGTGAATTCATTGAGTGATGGGGAAATTGCTGAAATGGTGTTAAATAAAGACAAGCATGAGGACAGTAGTGATGATGATGATGACATTGTGAACACAGGTGAAAAAATCCCCATAGACGATATGGTGACAATGTGTGATCAGTTAATTGCTGGCCTTGAAAAACGTGCATTTATCAGTGAGCAAGAGATTATGCAAGTTTACTCAATTAAAGAGAGACTGCTTAGACAGAAACCAATGTTAATGAGACAGATGACACTGGAAGAAGTCTTTAAAAAGGCCGTCTGTCGTAGTCATGCTTCATCACTTGAGAATCCTGTTCCTGGCCCATCTTCAGATGTCCAACTCCAACCTGATGACAATGATGACAACACTGATGTACCCTCTTCTCCAAGATCCTCAAGCCAGATGTAATGCTGCTTCATCACTTGAGAATCCTGTTCCTGGCCCATCTTCAGATGTCCAACTCCAACCTGATGACAATGATGCCAACACTGATGTACCCTCTTCTCCAAGATCCTCAAGACAGATGTAATGCTGCTTCATCACTTGAGAATCCTGTTCCTGGCCCATCTTCAGATGTCCAACTCCAACCTGATGACAATGATGACAACACTGATGTACCATCTTCTCCAAGATCCTCAAGCCAGATGTAATGTACCTTTATTGCATGTTTATGTACAGGTATTTAGCTTAGTTTGTACCTGTACATGTTTGAAGTTTTACTGAATGTTTTCCTTACAAATAAACTGTACTACAGTATTTATCCCTGTAACTACAGTATTTATAGTCGTTATTTTCGGATAAGGGATAGTGTATCCTTTATCCGCACTCCCGAAAACCGAATTACCTCTGAAAACCGAAGTGTTTTCACGCACCTTCCGAAATCCGAAATTTTCCAAAAACCGAAACACGGCTGGTCCCGAGGTTTTCGGATAAAGGATAGTCTACCTGTATTACTGCATGAAGGAAAGCCCATCGGCTACGCTTCCAGGTCTCTCACAGGCAGTGAAATCAACTATGCTCAAATCGAGAAAGAGCTATATGCAATTCTGTTTGGATGTAAGCGTTTCCACCAGTACATCTATGGCCGACAAGTCATTGTGGAATCCGACCACAAGCCCCTCGAATCAATCATGAGGAAACCACTAGCCGCAGCCCCACCAAGGCTACAGAGAATGATCCTTCAGCTACAGAAGTACGACTTCACAATCATTCACCATCCAGGCAAAGACATTCCTGTCGCAGACACGCTCTCCAGAAAGTCTCTTAGCTGCCAGGACAGCAGCCTCAGTGAAGGCATGGATGTACAGGTGCACAACAGCTTACCTGTGAGTGACTCAAAGCTGAAGGAGATCTGAGCAGGAACAGAGAAAGATGCACAACTCACACTGCTGAGCAAAGTCATACATGAAGGATGGCCTGAGGAAAGGAGGAAATGCCCTCAGAGCATATCTGAATTCTGGAACCACAGAGACGAACTTTCACAAATCAACAGAATCGTCTTCAAGGGGAGAAAATCATCATTCCTACCAGTCTCAGAGAAGAGATGTTGACAAAAATTCATGCTGGACATATGGGCATGGAAAAATGCAAACAGAGCACGTGACATTATGTTTTGGCCCGGAATGTGCAAACACATTGAGGACATTGTCGGAAAATGTTCCATTTGTCTAGAACGCCGCCCATCAAATGTCAAAGAGCCCATGATACCTCACCGTATCCCAGACAGGCCCTGGCAGGTCGCGGCAATGGATCTGTTCACATGGAACAACGAGGACTACATAGTGACTGTTGATTACTACAGCAGAGTTTTTGAACTGGAAAAGCTTCACAGCACCACATCTGCAGCTGTGATCCACAAGCTAAAGGCAGCCTTTGTCAGGCATGGCATGGTAGAGACTTTAGTCTCAGACAATAGCCCCCAATACAAATCAAAAGAGTTCGAGTCGATTGCCAAGGCATGGGATTTCACACATGTCACATCAAGCCCACATTACCCTCAAAGTAATGGCCTTGTTGAAAAAACTGTCCAGATTGCAAAAACACTCATGGACAAAGCCAAAGCAGACAAAAGAGACCCCTACATCAGTCTCCTTGAGTACCGCAACACTCCGGTTGACAACTTCAAGTCACCAGCGCAGCTGTTGATGAGCCGCAGACTTCGCTCAATCCTTCCAAGCACCAACCAGCAGCTGCAGCCAGAGGTCGTCAGCTGCAAGCAAGTGCATGCAAAACGTGTACAGAGACAGCAACACCAAAAGAGGTACTATGACAGGTCAGCTAGACTACTGCCGCCGCTGCACAATGGAGAATCCGTCAGAATCCAGGAGCATGACTACTGGAAGCCAGCAGTCGTCATCCAGCCAGCTGACACTGAGCGATCGTATCACGTCCGCACCCCAGAAGGACAGGTGTACCACCGCAATCGCAGGCACCTCCTGAACACCAAGGAACAACACCGTCATTCCGACGAGAGGATCAGTTCAACAGAGTGTGATGAACAGAGCAATACACAAAACACATCATACTTACCTGAACCTAAACCTGAACCTGAATTGTTGACCGATTCAGGAGCATGCTCAGTTTCATACCACACAAGGTCGGGATGAGAGGTCAAGCCTAGAGTTATCCTTGACTTGTGAACTGTCAAAGGGTGTAGGTGGATCGCTGCCCTAAAAAAAACTACATCGTTATTGAAACGTTGAGATGTTTTCAGTGCTAGTTAAATGCTGAGTTTACTTATATGTTATGCTACCGAGAACATTATGTAGAAGAATGGTTTAAAACTAATGCATAACATTTTTCTTTTAAAATGGGGATGTAACATTTGCATATTGAATTATCATTGGCCCGCAGGCATCTGTAAGGAATACCTATTATATTCACATGTGATCACATGCTGAGTTGTCATTGGCCTGCAGGCATCTGTAAGGACTACTATTGTTTGGAAGACCCAGGCTAGGGGTCCTAATGCCAGGCTTTTTCCCCACTGTGCTGTTATGAATAAGATCACAGACCTAATCTATCTATATATAAATAAAAGAGCTCTTCTGTCTGTGTGTCTGTCCTTCCATCTGTCTGTCTGTCTGTCTGTATGGTCGCTATACACTCAAAAGTTATAGAGCGTACCTACACATGTGTTATATCAAAAGAAAGCTTATGATTCTGGAATGGTCATAAGCGTATTTACTTTTTGGTCAGACAAAAATTGTTCAGATGGTATACAAAAAACGTTCAAAATTCCGCTCATTATCCGCTCATTAGCATTGAGTGACGTGAAGGTTGACCAATCGTACAGTCGAGCGACGTGACGGTTGACCAATCGCTGCGTCACAGGGGCCGGTTCATTGCGTGTGCAGGCGGGCCATCCAAGAATTGAGTGACGTAATGATTGACCAATCCTACAGTTGAGTGACCTGATGGTTGACCAATCGGTACATCACGGGGGGCGTTTCATTGCGTGTGTGGGCGGGCCTAATCCTTCTGAGCTGAGGTGAGTGGCCGGCTTCTTGATTCCTAACTCTTCATTTATTTTTCCCACTTTCTGCGTGTTTATTTTCAAATATAGATTTCCAGCAAAAAAAAAGTTGCTTTTAAAACACAATTAAATTGTTTTTAAAAATAGTAAATTAATTAGTAAATATTTTTTCTAAGCTGATTAATTTTCCTACGTTTCACCCTCTTTTTTTGCTGTTGACTCACTACCTCCGCCGGGCGCCGCAACCTTCCAGGGTTACCCCGATTGCAGGCCTCGAAGCCTTGGCATCTCCTTCCCAGCCATGCCCGAGCTAGGCACCTCCCATCCCGCTCAACAAGCGGCCCGCGATCGCCGCCATCTTTGTAAAGGCTGGCGGTGCGGGAATGAGCTGAGCATAGCCACTGCCGCCATCTTTGTAAAAGCTTGCGGGGCGGGGAGGTACGGAGCTCTGCGGAGCCATCGCCGTCGCTGGGCTCAGGTGCTTTGTGGCCTGCTGCCGCACGGCGGCTGCGGAGCTCGGGCTGCCTGGGGCTCGGCTGGGCCATGTCAGTGCGGATGCCCGAGGCCCCGGGGCCTAGCCTTTTCCAACTGCCGGCAGTGCAACTCTCAAAACTGACAGAGGGGAGAGGGTCTGCTAGCTCCCCACTCCCTTTCCCCCCCTTCCCCTCCTTCCCCCACACCCTCCCCCTTCCCCTCCTTCCCCCATACCCTCCCCCTTCCCCTCCCCCCTTCCCCTCCCCCTTCCCCTCCTCCCCACTTCCCCTCCCCCCCTCCCCCCCTTCCCCCCCACAACCTCCCCCTTCCCTCCCACACCCTCCCTCACACCCCCTTTCCCCCCTCCCCTTCTCCCTCCTCCCCCCCACACCCTTCCCCACACCCCCTTCCCCCCCGTCCTCCCCTTCTCCCTCCTCCCCCCACACCCTTCCCCCCTCCCTCCTCCCCCTCACACCCCCTTTCACCCCCACTCCTCCCCCCCACACCCTTCCCCCCTCCCTCCTCACACCCCCTTTCCCCCCTCCTCCCCCCACACCCCCTCCCTCCTCCTCCCTCACACCCCCTCCCTCCTCCTCCCTCACACCCCCTCCTTCCTCCCCCCTCACACCCCCTCCCTCCTCCCCCCTCCTTTCCCCCCTCCTCCCCCCCACACCCTTCTCCCCCTCCCTCCTCCCCTTCCCCCTCTCCCTTCCCCCCAGCCCCCTCCCCCTACCCGCCTCCTGCCCCCCTTCTTCCCCCCCACCCCCTCCTCCCCCCCATCTTCCCCCCTACCCCCCTCCATCTTCCCCCCACCCCCCTCCTCCCCATCTTCCCCCCACCCCCCTCCTCCCCCATCTTCCCCCCCACCCCCCGCCACCCCCCATCTTCCCCCCCACCCCCCTCCTCCCCCCCCACCCCCCTCCTCCCCCCCATCTTCCCCCCTTTCCTCCCCCACCCCTTCTCTTCCCCCACTTTCTCCCCCCACCCCCTTCCCCCCCACCCCCTTCCCTTCCCCCCCTTTCTCCTCCCCACCCCCTTCCCTCCCCGCTCCCACCTCCCCACCACCCCCCCTTTCCCCCCCACCCCTCCCCCCTTCCCTCCCCACCCCCCTTCCCCTTTCTCTCCTTCCCTCTCTCTCTCATTCCCTCTCTCTCTCTCCTTCCCTCTCTCTCCTTCCCTCTCTCTCTCTCTCCTTCCCTCTCTCTCTCTTTCGCTCTCTCTCTCTCTCCTTCACTCTCTCCCTCCTTCCCTCTCTCTCTCTCTCTTCCCCCCGTCTCTCTCTTCTCCCCCCAGTCGCTCTCTCTCTTCCCCCCAGTCGCTCTCTCTCTTCCCCCAGTCGCTCTCTCTCTCTCTTCCAACAACAACATGCCCTCAAAAAACCCTCGAGCGGTTCATCTGTCTGTCTGTCTGTCCTCTATACACTCAAAAGTTATTGAACGTACCTACACATATGTTATATCAAAAGAAAGCTTATGATTCTGGAAGTGTCATAGGTGTATTTACTTTTTGGTCAGACAAAAATTGTTCGGACAGTTTACAAAAATTGTTCGAACAGTTTACAAAAAAGGTTCAAAAAACGGCAAAATTCCGCTCATTAGCGTTGAGTGACGTGATGGTTGACCAATCGTACAGGGGATAGCATTGACTGACGTGATGGTTGACCAATCGGTGCATCACGGGGGGGGGGGTTCATTGTGTGTGTGGGCGGGCCATCCTACAGGGGATAGCGTTGCGTGACATGATGGTTGACCAATCCTACAGTTGAGTGACCTGATGGTTGACCAATCGGTGCGTCACGGGGGGCTTTTCATTGCGTGTGTGGGCGGGCCTAATCCTTCTGAGCTGAGGTGAGTGGCCGCCATCTTGAATCCTAACTCTTTATTTATTTTTCCCACTTTCTGTGTGTTAGGGAACTAAGGAAAAGAACAAATTAATTCCGTTTTAAATAGTATTTAGGAACAGTTAGACATGAAGTGATCCCCTGCCCTTCGCCCGGAGGCTCGCCTACTTTGACGGCCATTTCGAGCGGCTGATCCAGCGCCGGGCACGGCCTAGCAGCACAGGAAGCCTGGGCCTTGAGTTGAGCAGATTCCCGGCGTGATGCCGCTGCCCCCTGGGCCCGAGGCGGACGCCGATCGGTTTGTTTTAGTCGCCAGTTTAGACAATGCCCGGAACCTGTCGAACCTGCTGTCAACCGCGCCTCCCGAGAGCCGGACCCAAAGCCACGAGGTGAGCGGCCGCGGCGGTTCGTGCCGGGAACCGCCGCGCACAAAACTTCCCCGCGGCATCAACAGCCCCGCCCCAGAGCCTGACCTAAAGCCACCAGGTGAGCGGCCGTGGCGGTCCGTAGCGGCCCACTTTCTCTCTCTCTCTCACACTCCCAGTCTCTCTCTCTCTCTCACACTCCCAGTCTCTCTCACTCTCACACTCCCAGTCTCTCTCTCACACTCCAAGTCTCTCTCTCTCTCACACTCCCACTCTCTCTCACACACTCCCAGTCTCTCTCTCTCTCTCACACACTCCCAGTCTCTCTCTCTCTCACACACTCCCAGTCTATCTCTCTCTCTCACTCCCAGTCTCTCTCTCTCACACTCCCAGTCTCTCTCTCTCACACTCCCAGTCTCTCTCTCTCACACTCCCAGTCTCTCCCTCTCTCACACTCCCAGTCTCTCTCTCTCTCACACACTTCCAGTCTCACTCTCTCTCTCACACACACTCCCAGTCTCTCTCTCTCTCACACACACTCCCAGTCTCTCTCTCTCTCACACACACTCCCAGTCTCTCTCTCTCACACTCCCAGTCTCTCTCTCTCGCTCTCACACTCCCAGTCTCTCTCTCTCACACTCCCATTCTCTCTCTCTCACACTCCCAGTCTCTCTCTCTCTCTCCCTCTCATACTCCCAGTCTCTCTCTCACACACACTTCGTCTCTCTCTCTCTCTCACACACACTCCCAGTCTCTCTCTCTCTCTCACACTCCCAGTCTCTCTCTCTCGCTCTCACACTCCCAGTCTCTCTCTCTCGCTCTCAGACTCCCAGTCTCTCTCTCTCGCTCTCACACTCCCAGTCTCTCTCTCTCGCTCTCACACTCCCAGTCTTTCTCTCTCACACTCCCAGTCTCTCTCTCTCACACTCCCAGTCTCTCTCTCACACTCGCAGTCTCTCTCTCACACTCCCAGTCTCTCTCTCGCACTCCCAGTCTCTCTCTCTCACACTCCCAGTATCTCTCTCTCTCACACTCCCACTTCCAGTATCTCTCTCTCTAACTCCTAGTCTCTTTCTATCTCTCTCTCTCACACTCCCAGTCTCTCTCTGTCTCTCTCACACTCCCAGTCTCTCTCTCTCTCTCTCACACTCCCAGTCTCTCTCTCACACTCCCAGTCTCTCTCTCTCACACTCCCAGTCTCTCTCTCTCACACTCCCAGTATCTCTCTCTCTCACACTCCCACTTCCAGTATCTCTCTCTCACACTCCTAGTCTCTTTCTATCTCTCTCTCTCACACTCCCAGTCTCTCTCTGTCTCTCTCACACTCCCAGTCTCTCTCTCTCTCACACTCCCAGTCTCTCTCTCTCTCACACTCCCAGTCTCTCTCTCTCTCTCACACACCCAGTCTCTCTCTCTCACACACTCCCAGTCTCTCTCTCTCTCACACACACTCCCAGTCTCTCTCTCTCTCTCACACTCCCAGTCACTCTCTCTCTCTCACACTCCCAGTCTCTCTCTCACACACTCCCAGTCTCTCTCTCTCTCTCACACACACTCTCAGTCACTCTCTCTCTCTCTCACACTCCCAGTCTCTCTCTATCTCTCACACTCCCAGTCTCTCTCTCTCTCTCTCTCACATACTCCCAGTCTCTCTCTCTCACACTCCCAGTCTCTCTCTATCTCTTTCTCTCACACTCCCAGTCAATTCAATTCAATTCAATTCAATTTTCAATTCAAATTGCTTTATTGGCATGACAAGGTACATCTTATGTTGCCAAAGCACCGAAAAAAACATTTATGGTTGAACACATAAACGCAGGTCTATCCATAAAGTGTATAAACAGATATATCCCTGTGTGTATAAATATACACTCATATAATATGTATATACTCTTTTCTTAGATTTAATGGTTGTCCCTCTGCTTATGTCAAGCTGTAACATAGTTTGTCGCTAAGGTTACGCAATTTCTCTGTTCCCCTAATAGGTATGGGAGTTGCTGGTCGTCATGCAAATTTTTGAATTCAGGGCATATTTTTATGAATTTTGGGTAGAAATTCCCCCTTATGCCCTGATATTTTCCACAAGCTGTGAGGAAGTGCATCTCTGTCTCCACCCCTCCCTGACTGCAGTGAGAGCATATCCTGTCCTCTCTTGGCAGCCAGGTCTGTCTGTGTCTGCCTTTTTCGATGGCCAGGCTATGCTCACTAAGTCTGTACATAGTCAAGGTTTTTCTCAATTTGCTATCTTTTACCGTGGTCAGGTATTCAGCCATGTTGTATTGTCTGTTTAGGGCCAAGTAGCAATTGAGTTTGTTTTGGGTTTTTGTTGTTTCTGCCCAATATTTCAGATATTTTTCCTTTTGCTTAGTGACAATTGTGTTGGGTCGAATTCTCTGTGCTACGATGTCACTGTCCTGGGGCTAGTTATTATTAGTAGTGTTAGTAGTTACTTCACTGAGTCCCAGGACTAGTTGACTGAGGGGACTCTTCTTTATGATCCTCTCTTGGCATTTCAGGGCTTCGTAATGATAACAGTGGGGATTGCTCATTTTTAGATGTTTCCAAAATTTGGTGGCTCTTTTTTGGATAGTAATTAGTAGTGGATATTGGCCTAGTTCTGCCCTGCATGCATTGTTTGCGGTTTTCCTCTGAGTCCGGAGGATACTTTTACAGAATTCTGCATGTAGGATCTCAATTGGGTGTTTGTCCCATTTTGCAAATTCTTGTTGTGTTAGCGGTCCCCACATCTCACTGCCATAGAGTGCAATTGGTTCAATTACTGATTTAAAAATTTTGAGCCAAATGCCAATTGGGATTTCTATTTGGATTGATTTTTTAATGGCATAGAAAGCCCTTCTTGCTTTCTCTTTCAGTTCATTCACAGCCAGATGAAAATTTCCCATAGAACTGATTTTTAATCCTAAGTATGTGTAGTTTGTGGTTTGTTCAATTTTAGTTGTTCCTAGTGTGAAATTTATTCTGGGTCCCCGATGTCTGGATCTTTGCTGGAACACAAGGACTTTGGTTTTTTGGGGTTTATTATCAGGGCCCAGGTCTGACAGAACGACTCTAGTAGATCCAGGTTCTGCTGTAGACCTTCCTCAGCTGGTGAGAGCAGAACCAGGTCATCTGCATAGAGGAGGAATTTAACCTTGGATTCATATAGGGTGAGGCCGGGTGCTGTAGATTGTTCAAGTAGTTTTGCCAATTCATTTAAGTAAATATTAAAGAGTGTCGGTGAGATGGGCGAGCCCTGCACCACACCACGCCCCTGTGAGAAGTATTTTGTTTGTTTGTCTCCAATTTTAACTGCACATTTATTGTTTGTAAACATTGATTTAATTACATCATACGTTTTTCCCCCTACACCACTTTCAATAAGTTTCAAGAATAGACCGTCGTGCCAGATGGAATCAAAAGCCTTCTGGAAATCTATAAAGCAGGCAAAAAGTTTGCTTTTGTTTTGATGAACATGTTTGTCAATTAGGGTCTGTAGGGTGAAGATATGATCTGATGTTCTATAGTTTGGTAGGAATCCAATTTGGCTTTTACTCAAGACATTGTGCTCCTCAAGGAAGTTTATAAGTCTTTTGTTTATGATACTACAGAATACCTTCCCCAGGTTACTGTTTACACAGATGCCTCGATAGTTATTTGGGTCAACTTTGTCTCCACTTTTGTATATGGGCGTTATGAGTCCTTTGTTCCAGATATCAGGGAAGTAACTGACACTCAGAACCAAGTTGAAGAGTTTTAGGATAGCCAATTTCATTTTATCGTCCGTGTGTTTAATCATCTCGCTTAGGATGCCGTCTGCACCGCAAGCTTTTCCTGGTCGCAGGTCCTTGAGTTTTTCAAATAGCTCTTTTTCAGTTATTATGGGGTCTAACGGGTTTTGGTTATCTTTTATGGCCAATTCGAGCTTTTCCAGTTTTTTGCATATTTGGTATTGCTCTGGGCTTAGTGTGTTTTTCTGGTATAATTTTTCAAAATGGTTTTCCCATGTGTCTCCGTTTTGAATGGCCAATTCATCGTGTTGTTTTTTGTGTAATGTATTCCAATTGTCCCAGAAACAATTGGAATCAATTGATTCCTCAATGGAGCTGAGTGTATTCTTAATATACTGCTCTTTCTTGGTTCTGAGTGTGTTTTTGTATTGTGTTAGTGCCTGACAATAAGTAAGGCGTAATTCCTCATTTTCTGGCTGTCTGTGTTTTGGTTTGATATTTTTCTGAGTTTTTTCCTCATGTTCTGGAAATCTGAGTCAAACCATTTTTCGTAGTTTTTTGTTTTGGGTTTATTCTTGCGAACTTTCAAGTTTGACATTGATGCCAAATTATCAAAAATATTATTTAGGTTATTCACTGTCCGGTTTACGCCTTCTTTATTGTGTGTGTAAATATTTTCCAGAAAGGTGTCCAAGAGAGCTTGAGTTGATTGATTGCTAATTGCTTTCTGGTATTTTTCCGTGCTGTTTTTGGCCCATCTGTAGGATTTTTTAATGTTGTACAGCTTACTGGGTTGTGTTTCTGTGTTGGTTGTTTCTGTCCTTTTAAGATATGCAGTAATTTGGCTGTGATCTGACAGTGTTGTTTGTGGTTTGACTGTGAATGCTCTGAAAGAGGATGGGTCCAGATCCGTAATCATATAGTCTACGGTGCTGAAGCCAAGAGGTGAGCAATAGGTGGATGTTCCTAGGTAGTCTCCCATGAACCTCCCATTGACAATGTACAGACCCAGGCTTCGACAGAGCTGCAGGAGCTGTTTTCCGTTAGCAATTGTCTGTTTGTCGCAGTTATGCCTGTGTGGATGGAAAGGGAGATCAAAGTGGTTATTCCCAAATATGTAATTATTCCCGATTCTCACACTCCCAGTCTCTCTCTATCTCTCACACTCCCAGTCTCTCTCTCTCTCTCACACACTCCCAGTCTCTCTCTCTCTCACACTCCCAGTCTCTCTCTCTCTCTCTCGCACTCCCAGTCTCTCTCTCTCTCACACTCCCAGTCCCTCTCTCACACACTCCGTCTCTCTCTCTCTCTCACACTCCCAGTCTCTCTCTCTCTCTCACACACTCCCAGTCTCTCTCTCTCTCACACTCCCAGTCTCTCTCTCTCTCACACTCCCAGTCTCTCTCTCACACATACTCCCAGTCTCTCTCTCTCTCACACACTCCCAGTCTCTCTCTCTCTCTCACTCCCAGTCTCTCCATCTCTCACACTCCCAGTCTCTCTCTCTCTCACACTCCCAGTCTCTCTCTCTCTCACACTTCCAGTCTCTCTCTCTCTCTCACACTCCCAGTCTCTCTCTCTCTCTCACATTCCCAGTCTCTCTCTCTCACACACTCCCAGTCTCTCTCTCTCTCTCACTCTCTCTCACTCCCAGTCTCTCTCTCTCTCACACTCCCAGTCTCTCTCTCTCTCACACTCCCAGTTTCTCTCTCTCTCACACTCCCAGTATCTCTCTCTCTCACACTCCCAGTCTCTCTCTCTCTCACACTCCGTCTCTCTCTCTCTCACACTCCCAGTCTCTCTCTCACACTTCCAGTCTCTCTCTCTCTCACACACTCCCAGTCTCTCTCTCTTCCCCAGTCTCTCTCTCTCCCCAGTCTCTCTCTCTCCCAGTCTCTCTCTCCCCCAGTCTCTCTCTCTCTCCCCCAGTCTCTCTCTCTCTCCCCCAGTCGCTCTCTCTCCCCCAGTCGCTCGCTCTCCCCCAGTCGCTCTCTCTCCCCCAGTCGTACTCTTCCCCCCAGTCGCTCGCTCTCTTCCCCCCCAGTTGCTCGCTCTCTTCCCCCCCAGTCGCTCGCTCTCTTCCACCCAGTCGCTCTCTCTCTTCCCCCAGTCGCTCTCTCTCTTCCCCCAGTCGCTCTCTCTCTTCCCCCCGTCGCTCTCCCTCTTCCCCCCAGTCGCTCTCCCTCTTCCCCTCAGTCGCTCTCTCTCTTCCCCCCAGTCGCTCTTTCTCTTCCCCCCAGTCGCTCTCTCTCTTCCCCCCCCAGTCACTCTCTCTTTTCCCCCCAGTCGCTCTCGCTCTTCCCCCTAGTCGCGCTCTCTCTTCCAACAACAACATGCCCTCAAAAAACCCTCAGCACCGCCGGGCACTCCAGCTAGTCTATCTATATATATAAAGGAATCGATCTGTCTGTCTATCTGTCTGTCCTTCTGTCTGTCCTTCTGTCTGTCTGTCTGTCCTCGGGTGTGCATCTGTCCGGCTATGCACTCGAAAGTTATACCGCGTACCTACGCGCGCGTTACCTCCGAAGAAAGCTTACGCTTCCGGGACGCTGGTAAGCGTATTTACTTTTCGGTCGGACGAAAATTGTTCGCGCCTTATGCAAAAAACCTTCAAAATTAAACTCATTATCTGCTAGCATTGATTGACTGACGTCAGGGTTCGACCAATCCTGTGCCGTCACGATTGACCAATCCTACAGTACGGTCCCCTGATGGTTGGCCAATCGGTGTGTGTGTGTGTGGGCGGGACTAATTGTTTTCATCTCGGGGATCTGGCAGCCATTGTTTCAGTGCCATTGCTTCAGCTTCCAGCTCAAACTACTTTGAAAGTTAGTATCTCTTTTAAAAATAACATAAGATTTACCAAAAACGTTTTATAAGTACTTTCACTTTCATCTTTCAAGGTATTAAGTGTGTGTGTGGGCGGGACTAATCGTTTTCATCTCAGGGATCTGCCAGCCATTCTTTCACTGCTTGCAGCTCAAACTACTCTCCTTATCCAGCTTTGAAGAAGTTAGTTTCTCTTTTAAAAATAACATAAGATTTACCAAAAACGTTTTATAAGTACTTTCACTTTCATCTTTCAAGGTATTAAAAGGTAGAAATCTTGCCCGGCAGCAGATTCACAAAGGGACACAGACAGGGCCCTAAGCCTGGGACTCGATTTAAAATGTTGCCCGGCACCAGATTCACAAAGGGACACAGACAGGGCCCCAAAGCCTGGCACTCGATTTAAACCGCCCGCCCCAAAACAGCCCTGGCAAAGCCGGGCTCCCCCAGCTAGTCTATATATATATAAACAGATACATCTGTCTGTCTGTCTGTCTGTCCTTCGTTGTGCGTCTGTCCAGCTATACACTCGAAAGTTATAGAGCGTACCATCACATATGTTATATCAAAAGAAAGCTGATGATCAGGGGAGTGTCATAGGTGTATTTACTTTATGGTCAGAGAAAAAACGTTCAAAAATCCACTCATTAGCGGTTGACCAATCCTACCGTTCATTAGCGTTGAGTGACGTGATGGTTGACCAATCCTACAGTTCAGTGACCTGATGGTTGACCAATCGGTGCGTCACGGGCGGGACCTAATCCTTCAGCCTCCCGAAACGTAGCCGCCATTTTTCCCCTGCTTTTCCTCAACAGCGAGTGGGGCAGCTGCGTCGGCCCGCCGGAGCGGGAGGTGAGTTGGGGTCACTCGGGCCCATGGGGTCACTCGGGCCGGGCCTGACAACCGCTCGGCCCGACACACAAAGGGGGTAGTGGCAGCGGCCGGCCGTCAACCGCGCGGCCCGAGACACAGAGCGGGGGAGCGGCAGCGGCCGGCTGTCAACCGCGCGGCCCTCTAAACTGCCCTGGCAACGCCGGGCCCCCCCAGCTAGTGCTTAATAAAAGAGTTAAACTGTAATACTCCGTTGTCCTGCAATTTATTATTTTTGTACAAAGTGTGCAATTTATTATTTTTGTACAATGTGTGCAAAACAAGACAGCCTTCTTCCGTTACATGATTCTAGATTAACAAATAAACAAAAGTACACAGTGCTGCAAGCTAATGCTGATGATAAACTCAAAGATGTGTAATTTTTTAGGTTTTACAAGAAGACAATGATCTATTTCAGCATTTGGTTTTATGCCAAACAAGTTTCCAGTGCACTGAAACACAGTAATACCAACTCTCGCGATTTAATCGTGAGACACACGATTTCTCATGAAAACTCACCTCAACACGCGATCTTGCTATTCCACTCGGCAAAATCATGACATTTTTCTTGTTCGACACCACCTCCTGTGATTGGCACTGGGGACACGTGGGATTGGGTCAGGGATTCTCAAGGGGTGGAGTCTACGGCCCCCTAGTAGCCCGTGAGAAGATTTCATGGGGTTCCCTTGTTGGTTTGCCCCAAAGCTACAGTCTCCCATTGGTGTTCCATCAGTGGTATCCCCTTGCTCCCCTGTGTGCTTGGAATCGTCTGAGATGCAAAAGACTGTGGAGGCGGACATTGGACACTATTGCAACGTGGTCAGGCGAGTGGAGTTCAGCTGCAGTGTTTGAGTCACTGGCTTCTTTGTGATTTATATGATCTCGGTAAGTGACTCGTGTTGCCTGAGCTTTGGTCTGCCGTTGTTTCTGAACTTGGGCCTTTTGTGTCGCGATCCCTCCAGTAAAAAAAATCGCATTAGTGGGGCTGCTGGTCAAGTGTACCTTTTTTTTCATCACCTCCAGGTGCAGCAAACCTCTGGTCTCACATCACCTGTGGCCTTTGGCTGCCTTTTACTTTAATTGCCTTGTTTAATTTTTTGACAATCAGACGTACTTTAGTGGCCAGCAGAGTCCCCAGGGGACTCCGGGATCACACAAGTGAGAATCAGTGTAATCCAGAGATGGAGAACCAAAAGAAATCACTCATTATACTCTTCACAATATCGGGCAATTTTATACTGTTGTGGCTGACAGCTGTCGTTAGTTTTGCAACGACTAGACTGTCAAACACCAATTATTACCGAGGCGACTGCACAAACATTGGATATATCGGCACCAAAACCACAACTATGTTGAAGCTTTTGAGTTCCTGTCCAAACACGTGTATATTTACGCAGCTACCCAGAGGAAATTCAGAGAGGAGCTGCAGAAGGTGCTGAAATCTACCTGGACACTGATTCTAAGATTTGTTAAAAATGAAAGAAATATGAACTAGAGCTCCTTTTGGAACATTAAAATTCACTTTTAGCTCCTATTCCAGCTTAGGCTGGGGTTCTCTCTCCTTACAGCTACATCAGGATGGTTCTTGTAAAAACTCACAGGTACGTGACCATATTTGTCCCCCTTTTGGCATTTAACAACAAGGCGACCAATTCTTGTTGGTAAGAATGAGCGACAAAAAAACATAGAAACATAGAAGATAGGAGCAGGAGTAGTCCATTTGGCCCTTCGAGCCTGCTCCACCATTCAATGAGATCATGGCTGATCATCCAAATTCAGTACCCTGTCCCTGCCTTTTCCCCATATCCCTTGATCTCTTTAGCCTTAAGAAATATATCCAACTCTTTCTTGAATATACTTAATGAACTGTCCTCCACCGCCCTCTGTGGCAGAGAATTCCACAGGTTCACCGCCCTCTGTGGCAGAGAATTCCACAGGTTCACCACTCTCTGGGTGAAGAAATTCCTCCTCATTTCAGTCCTAAATGGCTTACCCCTTATCCTTAGACTATGACCCCTGGTTCTGGACTCCCCGGCCATCAGAAACATCCTTCCTGCATCTAGTCTGTCCAGGCCTGACAGAATTTTATAGGTTTCGATGAGATCCCCTCTCAATCGTCTAAACTCCAGTGAGTATAAGCCCAATCGACACAATCTCTCCTCATATGTCATTCCTGCCATCCCAGGTATCAGCCTGGTGAATCTTCGCTGCACTCCTTCCATGGCAAGAACGTCCTTCCTCAGGTAAGGCGACCAAAACTGCACACAATACTCAAGGTGTGGTCTCACCAAGGCCCTGTACAACTGCAGCAAGACATCCTTGTTCTTGTACTCGAACCCTCTTGCTACGAAGGCCAACATACCATTTGCCTTCTTAACCGCCTGCTGCACCTGCATGCTTACCTTCAGCAACTGGTGTACAAGAACACCCAGGTCTCTTTGCACTTCCCCTTCTCCCAATCTATTGCCATTCAAATAATAATCTGCCTTCCTGTTTTTGCCACCAAAGTGAATAACCTCACATTTATCCACATTATAGTGCATTTGCCATGTTTCTGCCCAATCACCCAACCTGTCCAAATCGTGCTGGAGTTTCACGACATCCTCCTCACAGCATACCCTCCCACCCAGCTTTGTGTCGTCTGCAAATTTGGAGATATTACATCCAATTCCCTCGTCCAGATCATTAATATATATTGTGAACAGCTGGGGCCCTAGGACCGATCCTTGCGGTACCCCACTAGTCACTGCCTGCCACTCGGAAAACGACCCGTTTATTCCAACTCTTTGCTTTCTGTCCGCCAACCAGTTCTCTATCCAAGTCAATACCTTGCCCCCAATCCCATGTGCCTTAATTTAGCACGCTAATCTCTTATGCGGGACCTTATCGAAAGCCTTCTGAAAGTCCAAATACACCACATCCACTGGTTCTCCCTTATCTATTTTACCAGTTACATCCTCAAAAAATTCCAGTAGATTAGTCAAGCATGATTTACATTTTGTAAATCCATGTTGACTTTGTCCGATCCAGTCACTGCTTTCCAAGTGCTCTGCTATTACATCTTTTATAATGGACTCTAGCATTTTCCCCACTACCGATGTCAAGCTTACCGGTCTATAATTCCCCGCCTTTTCTCTACCACCTTTTTTGAATAGTGGGGTAACATTAGCTACCCGCCAATCCATGGGTACCGTTCCAGAGTCTATCGAGTTCTGGAAGATGACCAGCAATGCATCTACTATTTCTAGGGCCACTTCCTTAAGTACCCTGGGATGTAGATTATCAGGCCCTGGGGATTTATCGGCCTTCAGTCCCATCAATTTTCCTAACACCATTTCCCTACAAATACTGATTTCTTTCAGTTCCACCCTTTCATCAGAACCTATGTTCCCCGGCATCTCTGGGAGGTTATTTGTGTCCTCCTTTGTGAAGACAGAACCAAAATATGTATTTAGTTGGTCTGCCATTTCTTTGTTCCCCATTATAAATTCCCCCGATTCTGACTGCAAGGGACCTACGCTTGACTTCACCAATCTTTTTCTCTTCACATATCTATAAAAGCTTTTACAGTCAGTTTTTATGTTCCCTGAAAGCTTACTCTCATATTCTATTTTCCCTTTCTTAATTAATCCCGTTGTCCTCCTTTGTTGAATCCTACACTGCTCCCAATCCTCAGGATTATTGCTTTTTCTGGCCAATTTATATGCCCTCTCCTTGGACCTTATGCTATCCCTAATTTCCCTTGTTAGCCACGGTTGGGTCACCTTTTTTGTTTTATTTTTAAGCCAAACTGGGATGAACAAATTCTGTAGTTCATCAATTCGGTCTTTGAATGTTTGCCATTGCCTGTCCACCGTCAACCCTTTGAGTGCCATTCCCCAATCAATCCTACCCAATTCGCTCCTCAGACCATCGTAGTTTCCTTTATTTAAATTGAGGACCCTAGTCACCGAGTCAACTGCTTCATTCTCCATCTTAATGAAGAATTCGATCATATTATGATCGCTCCGACCCAAGGGGCCTCGTACAACAAGATTGCTAATTAATCCTTTCTCGTTACATAATACCCAGTCTAAGATGGCCTGATCTCTGGTTGGCTCCTCAACATATTGGTCCAGGAAACCATCCCGTAAACACTCCAGGAATTCCTCCTCCACAGTATTGTTACTAATTTGGTCGGCCCAATCTATATGTAGATTAAAGTCACCCATGATGACTGCTGTGCCCTTATTGCACGCTTCTTTAATTTCTCTTTTAATGCCATCCCCAACCTCCGCCTTACTGTTTGGAGGTCTATAAACCACTCCCATTAACGTTTTTTTCCCCTTAGTATTTCTCAATTCTACCCATACAGATTCCACCTCATCAGAGCTAATATCCTTCATTACAATTGTGTTAATCCCTTCTTTAACCAGTAATGCTACCCCACCTCCCTTTCCTTTTTGCCTGTCTTTCCTGAATATCGAATACCCCTGGATGTTGAGTTCCCAGTCCTGGCCTTCCTTGAGCCACGTTTCCGTAATCCCAACCAAATCGTATTTGTTTACTTCTATTTGCGCAGCCAATTCATCCACCTTATTACAAATGCTCCTCGCATTAAGACACAAAGCCTTCAGGCTTGTTTTTTTAACGCTCTTAGACCTATTAGAATTATTATTTACTGTGGCCATGTTTGATTTAAACCGTTGATTTCTCTGACTGCCACTTTTGTTGTTCTCCTTCCTATCTTTTGCTTTTATCCTGTTTCCCTTTCCTCTGTCTCCCTGCTCAGGTTCCCAACCCCCTGCCATTTTAGTTTAAACCCTCCCCCACAGCACTAGCAAACACTCCCCCTAGGACATCGGTTCCAGCCCTGCCCAGGTGCAAACCGTCCGGTTTGAACTGGTCCCACCTCCCCCAGAACCGGTTCCAATGTCCCAGGAACTTGAATCCCTCCCCCTGGCACCATTCCTCTAGCCACATATTCATCTGAAGTATCCTTCTATTTCTACTCTGACTAGCACGTGGCACTGGTAGCAATCCTGAGATCACTATCTTTGAGGTCCTGTTTTTTTAATTTATCTCCTAACTCCCTATATTCCGCTTTTAGGACCTCATCCTGCTTTTTACCTATATCGTTGGTGCCTATATGCACCACGACAACTGGCTGTTCACCCTCCCCTTCCAAGATGTTCTGCAGCCGCTCGGAGACGTCCTTGACCCTTGCACCAGGGAGGCAACACACCATCCTGGAGTCTCGTTTGCGGCCGCAGAAACGCCTATCTATTCCCCTTACAATTGAATCCCCTATTACTATAGCTCTACCCCTCTTTTTCCTCCCATTCTGTGCAGCAGAGCCACCCCTGGTGCCAGGAAGTTGGCTGCTGCTGCCTTCCTCTGATAAGCCATCCCCCCCAACAGTACTCAAAGTGGTGTGTCTGTTGGAGAGGGGGATGGCCACAGGGGACCCCTGCACTACCTGCTTGCGCAGGTAGCGCACGTGGGAAAACCACTTGCTGCAGAAAATTGGAACGTAGACCTGGGAAAGATACTGTTCTCAGAACTTTATATACACAGCGATCATATTCCCAGGCTTGAGCCCAGGGCACACAGCACACAGGGATATAGCTAATAGCAAGCAGTAGGGCTTTATTGGATCATGTCATTCAATGTACCTAGGCGGTGCTACAATTTGGCAGGGCTTATTTTTTTTAATTTTTCATTATTAAATGCGATCCTTTCCCCACAATCATTTACTAACAGTTTGTAATAAAGTCTGTCCTGACATTTAAAAAAATGTTTCTGTATCAGTGCAAAAATGTGCAGATACATGCTGTAAGATATGCGGATCAGGCAGGAAAGTGGAATTGATGTCGAAAATCAGCTATGATCTTATTAAATGGCAGAGCAGGCTCGAAGGGTCGTATGGCCTAGTCCAGCTCCTAATTTTTATGTTCTTATGCCATTAATCGGTTAGTGACAGCCCAATGTGCTTCCTGTCCAGGGGCAAAGATCAGCAAGGGGTTGGGTTGGGAAAAAATTAGCAACTCATGATATCTATACCAAATCTCATGATTTTTAAGAGTTTGTCTCCTGATTATTGAGGCGGTGGGGTTGGCAATACTGGAAACACATGATAAGTAGAGTTTCTTGTTGGCTATCTACTAATTATCAATTCACTCATGTCATCACAAGGTACACTGAACATGTACAGAAAGAAGCATTTTTGTTAGAAATATGCCAGTTATTCAGGATCAACTGAAGTATAGACTGACCTTGGGTACATCATTTGAGTGTCAAATTTTTTTTCCAAAGCTACTCAGTGAAACAAAATGCTTAACTTAGACTGTTTAGCCCATGACTCATGTGGCATGTCTAGAGCTGACATAGAATAACCACAGGAATCCATCGAGCAAATCAGATTCCAGACATACAACATGCTGTGTATACACACACCCCTGCGTAAACAGACTAGGGTGAAAGCTGAAAATAATAACTGTTGCATCATACTTACCCTTAGAACTGATTAACATTTTTGCATATCCAGGGAACAGTAGCATAGTCATTATGTTACTAACTAGTAATCCAGAGGCCTGGACTAATGATCTGGAGACACAAGTTCAAATCCTACCACGGCAGCTGGGGAATTTAAATTCAGTAAATTAAATAAATCTGGAAAAAAAAGCTAGTATCAGTAATGGTGACCATGAAACTATCGATTTGTCGTAAAAACCCATCTGGTTCACTAATGTCCTTTCACTAATCTGCCGTCCTTACCTGGTCTGGCCCACAGCAATGTGGTTGACTCTTAACTGCCCTCTGAAATGGCCTAGCAATTCACTCAGTTGTAACCAACTGGTATGAGAAACAATAAGAAGAATGAAGCCGGATGGACCACCCGACATCGACCTCAGCACCGGCTTTGGACATGACAATGGCACACCCAGCCCAGTCGATCCTGCAAAGTCCTCCTCACCAACATCTGGGGACTTGTGCCAAAATTGGGAGAGCTGTCCCACAGACTAGTCAAGCAACAGCCTGACAAAGTCATACTCACAGAATCATACCATTCAGCCAATGTCCCAAAGTCCTCCATCACCATCCCTGGGTATGTCCTGTCCCACCGGCAGGGCAGACCCACCAGCGGTGGCGGCACAGTGGTATATACAGTCGGGAAGAAGTGGCCCTGGGGGTCCTCAACATTGACTCCGGGCCCCATGAAGTCTCATGGCTTCAGGTTAAGCATGGGCAAGGAAGCCTCCTGCTGATTACCACCTACCGCCCTCCCTCAGCTGATGAATCAGTAATCCTCCATGTTGAATGCCACTTGGAAGAAGCACTGAGAGCAGCAAGGGCACAAAATGTACACTGGGTGGGGGACTTCAATGTCCACCACCAAGAATGGGTCGGAAGCACCACTACTGGCCGAGCTGGCTGAGTCCTGAAGGACATAGCTGCCAGACTGGGCCTGCGGCAGGTGGTGAGAGAACCAACACAAGGGGAAAAACCTACTTGACCTCATCCTCGTCAATCTACCTGTCGCAGATGAGCTAAACGCACTGGATACAGCAAAGGCTATGGGCCCTGACAACATCCCGGCTATCGTGCTGAAGACTTGTGCTCTAGCCAAGCTGTTCCAGTAGAGCTACAATACTGCCATCTACCCGACAATGTGGAAAACTGCCTAGGTATGTCCTGTCCACAAAAAGCAGGACAAATCCAATCTGGCCAATTACTGCCCCATCAATCAACTCTCAATCATCAGCAAAGTGATGGAAGGTGTCGTCGACAGTGCTATCAAGTGGCACTTACTCACCAATAACCTGCTCACCAATGCTCAGTTCGGGTTCCGCCAGGACCACTTGGCTCCAATCCTCATTACAGCCTTTGTCCAAACATGGACAAAAGAGCTGAATTCCAGAGGTGAGGTGAGAGTGATTACCCTTGACATCAAGACAGCATTTGACCGAATGTGATATCAAGGAGCCCTAGTAAAACTGAAGTCAATGGGAAACAGGGGGAAAACTCTCCACTGGCTGGAGTCATACCTAGCACAAAAGAAGATGGTTGTGGTTGTTGGAGGTCAACCATCACAGCCCCAGGGCATCACTGCAGGACTTCCTTAGGGCAGTGTCCTAGGCCCAATCATCTTCAGCTGCTTCATCAATGACCTTCCCTCCAACATAAAGTCAGATATGGGGATGTTCGCTGATGATTGCACAGTATTCAGATCATTTACAACTCCTCAGAAAATGAAGCAGTCCTTGCTCGCATACAGCTAAACCTGTATGACATTCAGACTTGGGCTGCTAAATGGCAAATAACATTCGCGCCACACAAGTGCCAGGCAATGGCTATCCCCAACAAGCCAGAGTCTAACCACCTCCATTTGACATTCAACGGCGTTATCATCATCGAATCCCCCACCATCAACATCCTGGGGGTCACCATTGACCAGAAACTTAACTGGACCAGCCACATAAATACTGTGGCAACAAGAGCAGGTCAGAGGCTGGGTATTCTGCGGCAAGTGTCTCACCTCCTGACTCCCCAAAGCCTTTCCACCATCTACAAGGCACAAGTCAGGATGGAATACTCTCCACTTGCCTGGATTGCAGCTCCAACAACACTCAAGAAGCTCAACACCATCCAGGGCACAGTAGCCCGTTTGATTGACCTTCACCACAAGGACTGCACCCCATCCACCACCTTAAACATTCACTCCCTGCACCACTGGCGCACCGTGACTGCAGTGTGTACCATCTACAAGATGCGCTGCAGCAACTTGCCAATGCTTCTTCAACAACACCTCCCAAACCCACAACCTCTACCACCTAGAAGGACAAGGGCAGCAGGCGCATGGGAACACCATCACCTCCAAGTTCCCCTACAAGTTACACACCATCCTGAATTGGAAAAAGATTGCTGTTCCTTCATCATCGCTGGGTCAAAATCCTGGAACTCCCTCCCTAACAACACTGTGGGAATACCTTCACCACAAGCACTGCAGCAGTTCAAGAAGGCAGTTCACCCCCACCTTCTCAAGGGCAATTTGGGATGGGCAATAAATGCTGGCCTTGTCAGCAATGCCCATATCTTGGAATGAATGAGAAATGTACCAAATTCCTGTTAAGCAATTAAGCTGTGCTCATTCATTAATCAAAAATCTGAATATAAATCCCTTCTTTTAAACTTGTACCATTTCTTTCTCAGACTGATTAATGTTAAATATCACTTTAAGACATACTCCAATTTGTTAATTCTTTTTGAGCATGGTTCAGGTTTATATACTTGCGTTAACATGTATAGGATGATGTTTGCTAGTACTACAGTAATATCTCTCTCTCTCTTTCACTGAAGCAGAAGTCAAGCCCTGGTCCCAGAGAACACAAGAACATAAGAAATAGGAGCAGGAATAGCCCAGACGGTTCCTCGAGCTTGTTCCGCCATTCAATAAGATCATGGATGAACTTCTACATCAGCTCCACTTTCCCGCCCTATCCCCATATCCCTTTATTCCCTTAGTATCCAAAAATCTATCGATCTCAGTCTTGAATTACTCATTGACTGAGCAGCCACCACCCTCTGGGGTAGAGAATTCCAAAGATTCACAACCCTCTTAGTGTTAAATTTCTCCTCGACTCAGTCCTAAATGGCTGACCCCTGGTCCTAAGACTATGACCCCTAGTTCTAGACTCTCCAGCCAGGGGAAACACCCTCTCACCATCTACCCTGTCAATCCCTCTAAGAATTTTATACATTTCAATGAAATCAACTTTCATTCTTCTAATCTCCAGAGAGTAGAGGCCCATTCTACTCAGTCTCTACTCATAGGACAGCCCTCTCAGCCCAGGAATTAATCTAGTGAACCTTTGTTGCACCCCCTCTAAGGCAACTATATCCTTCCTTAGGTATTGAGACCAAAATTGTACACTATACTCCAGGTATGGTCTCACCAAAGCCCTATAGAATTGCAGCAAGACTTCCTTACTCTTACGCTACAGATGCATTCGCACCCGCACGACCAGATTTAGGAACAGCTTCTTTCCCAGGGCTGTCATCCTACTGAACTCCACAAATAAACTCTAAAGCCTGCACATCTGCCAATGCACTTTATTATGGTTATGTTTATGTTAATGTATTACAAGCCAAATGTATGTTGAATGTTTAAATGTCTTAATCTAAATGTACACTCTCGGGAGCCGCAAGCCTACATTTCGTTGTACTGCACTTGTGCACTAACAATGACAATAAAAGTTGATTTGATTTGATTTGATATTCCAACCGCTTTGCAATAAAAGCTAACATACCATTTGCCTTCCAAATTGCTTGCTGTACCTGCTTGTTAACTTTCTGTGATTTGTGTACAAGGACCCCCAGATCCCTCAGCATACAACAACATTTACTAGTGTCTCACCTTTTAACAAATATTCTGCTTTTCCATTCTTCCTACCAGAGTGGATAATTTCACACTTCCCCACATTATATTCCAGCTGACACCTTCTTGCCCAATCACTTAATTGGTCCATATCTCTTTGCAGCCTCTTTGCGTCCTCCTCACAGCTTACTTTCCCACCTAGCTTTATATCATCAGCAAAATTGGATACATTACACTCGGTCCCCTCATCTAAGTCATTGATATAGATTGTAAATAGCTGAGGCCCAAGCAGTGATCCTTGCCGCACTCTTTTTATACTTCTTGCTAGTTTACTCTCATATTTCTTGCTAGTTTACTCTCATATTCTATTTTCTCCCTCCATCAATTTCTTGGTCATCCTTTGCTGATTTTTAAAACCCTCCTAATCCTCAGGCTTACTACTCTTTTTGGCAACATTGTAAGCCTCTTCTTTTAATCTAATACTATCCTTAACTTCTCTTGTTAGCCACTTTTCCAGTGGAGATTTTATTCTTCAAGGGAATGTATATTCGTTGAGAATTATGAATTATATCTTTAAATGTTTGCTATTGCTTATCTACCATCATATCTTTTAATCTAATTTCCCAATCTACCTCAGCCAACTCGCCCCTCATACCTCCATAATTGGCTTTCTTTAAATTTAAGACCCTAGTTTAACCATATTATGAACACTCTTCCCCAGAGGATCCTTTACTATAAAATTACTAATTAACCCTGTCCCATTACACAATACTAGATCTAAAATAGCCTGTTCCCTAGTTGGTTCCTCGACATTTTGTTCTAGAAAACTGTCTCGAAAGCATTCCACGAACTCGTCCTCCAAGCTACTTTTGCCAATTTGGTTTGCCCAGTCTATATGAAAATTGAAGTCCCCCACAATTATATTACCCTTGTTACATGCTCCTCTAATTTCCTGATTTATACTCTGTACAACACTATGATTACTGTTAGGAGGCCGATAAACTACTCCCACCAGTGTTTTCTGCCCTTTGTTATTTCCCATACTGATTCTACATCCTGACTTTCTGGGCTAGGGTCCTTTCTCCCTACTGTCTTTATCTCATCCTTTATTATCAGGGCTACCCCACCTCCTTTCCATTTTGCCTATTTTTTCTAAGTCAAATACCCTAGAATATTTAGTTCCCAACCTTGGTCACCCTGCAACCATGTCTCAGTAATGGCTACCAGATCAATCCCATTTATCTCTAGTTGTGCCATTAATTCATCTATCTTGTTATGAATGCTTCGTGTATTCAGATATAGCAACTTCAATTTTAACTTTTTACTATTTTCCCTGACGTGGCCTTAATAGCTAATGCCCTATTACCACCATTAAACGCTATGGGCTACAAATTCATTATAGCCCAGGAATGGACGGTATCATTAGAAAAGTTGGAGAATTAGCACCAGGTGCTACTGCTTCAGACTGCATGCAAAATATGTGCTCACTGCTCAAAGAAATGATTGGAGTGCTAATTCAAGTCTTTAAACCCAAGCTCATTGGCGTTACAATCAAAGGGTGGACCAATACCAAGTGCAGTCTAATCGCAGTCATGATTGCCACAGGCTTTTTTCAGTTCTTAAAGGGGAGGTTCATTGATATTGCAGAACCTGATTCTCAGCATTGCTGGCTGTACAACTGCCTCAGCAAGCAGCAGCAGCAGGTCAAAGAGAAGGAGCCAGAGGACTGAAGCAGCTGTACTCATGGCAGATCCACACCCCAGGCAGAGAGTCTGCAGATTCTGTGATCAAGCATTGGATGAGTTGATGTTCGCTGTGGAGAGATGGAGGGCGGTGCTCTACCCGGCAAGTGGCAGGAGGCCCTCGCCACAAGTCTTCCACACCATGTGGAGGGAGGTAGTGCAGCACGTCTCGGGCAGCACTGTGGTCCCCAGGACCCCCACACAGTGCAGGAAGAAATTTAACTACCTCATTCAGGTGGTCAGGGTGAGTCAAAGCTTCAACAAATGATACATACCACCATCTGAACCACAGTCATCACACACTGCCCAAAGCACCACACCCCCAGCACTGATCCACCAACAATCTCTACCTACTAACACTCACACCCACATCCCACACCTTGCACACAATGACAGCTATTCAACTACGGCAGGCACATCACCTAAACACATTGCTCCACACTCACTCACACATAGAAACATAGAAGATAGGAGCAGGAGTAGGCCATTCGGCCACTCGAGCCTGCTCCGCCATTCAATGAGATCATGGCTGATCATCCAAATTCAGTACCCTGTCCCTGCCTTCTCCCCATATCCCTTGATCCCTTTAGCCTTATGAAATATATCCAACTCTTTCTTGAATATATTTAATGAACTGGCCTCCACTGCCCTCTGTGGCAGAGAATTCCACAGGTTCACCACTCTCTGGGTGAAGAAATTCCTCCTCATTTCAGTCCTAAATGGCTTACCCCTTATCCTTAGACTATGACCCCTGGTTCTGGACTCCCCGGCCATCAGAAACATCCTTCCTGCATCTAGTCTGTCCAGGCCTGTCAGAATTTTCTAGGTTTCGATGAGATCCCCTCTCAATCTTCTAAACTCCAGCGAGTATAAGCCCAATCGACACAATCTCTCCTCCTACGTCATTCCTGCCATCCCAGGTATCAGCCTGGTGAATCTTCGCTGCACTCCTTCCATGGCAAGAACGTCCTTCCTCAGGTAAGGCAACCAAAACTGCACACAATACTCAAGGTGCGGTCTCACCAAGGCCCTGTACAACTGTAGCAAGACATCCTTGTTCCTGTAATCAAACCCTCTTGCTACCAAGGCCAACATACCATTTGCCTTCTTAACCGCCTGCTGCACCTGCATGCTTACCTTCAGCGACTGGTGCACAAGAACACCCAGGTCTCTTTGCACTTCCCCTTCTCCCAATCTATTGCCATTCAAATAATAATCTGCCTTCCTGTTTTTGCCACCAAAGTGGATAACCTCACATTTATCCACATTATAGTGCATTTGCCATGTTTCTGCCCATTCACCCAACCTGTCCAAATCGTACTGGAGTTTCACGACATCCTCTTCACAGCATACCCTTCCACCCAGCTTTGTGTCATCTGCAAATTTGGAGATATTACATCCAATTCCCTCGTCCAGATCATTAATATATATTGTGAACAGCTGGGGTCCTAGGACCGATCCTTGCGGTACCCCACTAGTCACTGCCTGCCACTCGGAAAATGACCCGTTTATTCCAACTCTTTGCTTTCTGTCCGC
Source organism: Somniosus microcephalus (assembly GCF_052327205.1). Taxonomy (NCBI): domain Eukaryota; kingdom Metazoa; phylum Chordata; class Chondrichthyes; order Squaliformes; family Somniosidae; genus Somniosus; species Somniosus microcephalus. The sequence continues at coordinate 119,452,418 of NC_140987.1, read as the reverse complement.
CAACCAGTTCTCTATCCAAGTCAATACCATGCCCCCAATCCCATGTGCCTTAATTTTGCACGCTAATCTCTTCTGCGGGACCTTATCGAAAGCCTTCTGAAAGTCCAAATACACCACATCCACTGGTTCTCCTTTCCTTTCTCGTGCAGGCCAAGGTGGCTCACAACAGGAGGGAGCAGGAGCACACAGGTGGGGAACAAGCCGACACCCAACCGCTGTCTGCGCTGGAAAATAGAGTGCTGGAGATTATTGGGCGCCAGGTGATGGGCGCCGTAGCCACCGGTGACGTTGACCACCTTGGGGGAAACAACGGTATGTTCATCCCAGCTCCTCCTTCTCGCATCACACTTCCCCCTCACCCCACAAGCGTTTTGCACTTTCCAGCTAATCATGCTGTATGCATGCATTCTCCCTTCCTGCCCCCTTCCCCTCACCTTACCCGACTCATACCTTCAGATAATGAGCAAGCACCTGAGCACCCTGTCCCTGTAGAGAGCGAGGCGGGAGAAGAGGAGGAGGAAGAACACACCGCGTCACTGCATATCTCACCCGCAGGCACCAGCTCAGATACTGGCACTATGCATTCTTTAGAGGCTAGTATAGTAGCGGCATCTGTACAGGGTGAGGCACTGGGGATGAGTGGACTGCAGCAAGGCCAGGGGGAAAGGGTAGCTCGGGGGCCAGCTTCCCAGAGGGCGTGTTCTGCTGCACAGGACTCGGATGAGGGCCTCGATGGGGAGACGTTTAGAAGAAGGGTGATGGCCATGCACACTGAGATGATCGGTGCAATGGCAAGGGTGCCCAGGAGCCCCTCAGCAATGAAAGGAGCATGGAGGTGTCCACCTCCAACATTGCACAAGGCTCTGTGCACACCATGGAGCCCATCATTTCCAGTCTGCAAAGGATGGCAGACTCCCAGAGAGACCGTGGCGACCCAGATCTGATGCCACTTCTGATGGGCAATCTGGCAGTTTCCATTGCAGCACAGGCGGAAGCAACGCAACGTCTTAGTGCTGTAATGCAGTCCATGCTTGGTGGCATCCAATCTCAGACTGCTCTCATGCAGTCTCAGCTTGATGCCACACAAGCTCCGCATGCTGCCATTATGGCTGGATCTACCATCGTCCACCGGGGCTTTCACGGTGTCACAGCAGGCCAGTAATCTGTGCTCCAACAGATTGCTAGGGATGCTGAGGTGCTGCCCCGGGGGAGTGGCAGTGTGTCAGTGGAGCAGGAGCCTGCTGTCCTCCCTCAGGATGACAGCCTTCCTGCTCCCACCACTGCCACTCTGCCATTGCTCTTGTCACTGCCTGTCATCCAGCCAGCCCAGATTGCTGTCGCCCATGCTGAGGTGGTGCAGTCTACAGCCGGGCCTTCCAGGCCCAGAGCTGGTCGAGGGCGTCCTGCAAGGCCACCTGAAGTCTCCCGCACAGACACTCGGCAGCCTTCCACCAGCCCTGCTGCAGCCACTGGGCTAACACTTCATAGGAGCACTAGAGTAGGCAAGGCAGGGTAACGACAGGCACTAAGGGATTGCATAAGGGTGAATAGTTAATATTTTTGTTGTAAATATGTGTTCACTGATTCTTGATAAATTTATTAATTCAGTTTGGATTCTTTTGTGGTGTGTCTCATTTCAGCTTTGCGCTGTGATATGGCCTGCGACAGGGATGGAATGATGTGGACGTGGTGAGCAACGGGGATCTGGGATTAAATTCATTGGAACCGCAGTCGGATGAGGCGGTGACGGACTGCACTTCCAGAAGGCCAATTGAGTGGTTGCATCCTCCCCCGCTCCTGTTCCTCCTCGTGGCAGATGCAGTATAACGTGGATAGATGTGAAGTTATCCACTTCGGTAGGAAAAACAGAAAGGTAGAGTATTATTTAAATGGTGATAGATTAGGAAATGCTGATGTACAAAGGGACCTGGGTGTCCTTGTACACCAGTCACTGAAAGCAAACATGCAGGTGCAGCAAGCAGTTAGGAAGGCAAATGGTATGTTGGCCTTCATTGCAAGGGGATTTGAGTACAGGAGCAAGGATGTCTTACTACAGTTGTACAGGGCTTTGGTGAGACCACACCTGGAGTAGTGTGTGCAGTTTTGGTCTCCTTACCTAAAAAAGGATATACTTGCCATAGAGGGAGTGCAGTGAAGGTTCACCAGACTGATTCCTGGGATGGCAGGACTGTCGTATGAGGAGAGATTGTCGACTAGGCCTGTATTCACTAGAATTCAGAAGAATGAGAAGGGATCTCATTGAAACGTATAAAATTCCAACATGGCTAGACAGACTGGATGCAGGGAGGATGTTTTCCCTGGCTGGGGGATCTAGAACGAGGGGTTGTAGTCTCAGGATATGGGGTAGGATATTTAGGATTAAGATGAGGAGAAATTTCTTCACTCAGAGGGTGGTGAACCTGTGGAATTTTCTACCACAGAAGGCTGTGGAGGCCACGTCACTGAATATATTTAAGAAGGAGGTAGATAGATTTCTAGACACAAAAGGCATCAAGGGGTATGGGGAGAGAGCGGGAATATGGTATTGAGATAGAGGATCAGCCATGATCATATTGAATGGCAGAGCAGGCTCGAAGGGCCGAATGGCCTACTCCTGTTCCTATTTTTCTATGTTTCATCTTCATCTTCCTCTTCCTCCTCCTGAGGTGGGCCCGCAATCCCTGGTGGCAAGGGCTGGGCCCTCATGATGGCCAAGTTGTGGAGCATGCAGCAGACCACCACAAAATGGGACACCCGCTCCGCCAAGTACTGGAGGGCTCCTCCCAAGCGGCCATGGCAGTGGAACCATTGCTTCAGCAGGCCGATGGTCTGCTCGATGATGTTCCTGGTGGCAGCATGGCTCTCATTATGAGTGTTGGAGTTGCGGAGGGGAGTTATGAGCCAGGTGGAGAGCGGATAGCCCAGGTCTCCAACCAGCCAGCTACGAGCTTGACGTGGTGGCTGAAAGAGTGTTGGCACACCAGTCTGGCACAGGATAAAGGCATCGTGCCTGCTGCCAGGATAGCGGGCATTGACATTGAAGATTAGCTGTCTGTGGTCGCACACCAACTGCACATTAAGTGAGTGGTAGCCTTTGCGGTTACAGATCTCAGGATTGTTATGGGGTGCCCGCAAAGCGACGTGGGTGCAGTCAATGGCGCCCTGCACCATGGGGAATCCCGCTATCCTGGCAAAGCCATATGCATGCTCATCCTGCTTCTTTCTGGTGATGGGGAAGGAAATGAAGCCCCTTCTACTGTAGAGAGCCTCTGTGACCTCCCAGATGCAGCGATCGACGGTGAACTGCGAGATGTTAGCTATGTCTCCTATTGTAGACTGGAAAGATCTGCTGGCAAAGAATTTGAGAGCGATGGTGACCTTGACTGCCACTGAGAGCGCCATGATCAACCTGATCTGAGGCTGGAGGTCTGGTTGCAGGAGGTGGCAAAGTTCTGTGACCACCTCCTTGGTGAAATGGAGCCTTCTAACACGCTGCTCCTCGCTTAATTGGAGGTAGGAGAAGTACTGTCGGAATACCCTCGGAGGGTAAGGCCTCCTGTTGAGAGCCCTGATGGCCCTCCTCCTCCGTCTGGCCACATGTTCCAGTCTTTCTTGCTGCCTCTGCTCCTTACAACGTAGATCCAGAGGGTGAGGTCGACTGCCAGTACAGCCCCCATTAGTGTAACCAAGTGTAGCAGTTTGATTTTTTAAAGAATAAATGTAGCTACCTTTTAGTTGCCACAACACCCCCGATACTAAGTAACGTTGAAATTACTGAATGAGACTGTTGCACTATGTAAAACTGACAAGAAAGCACTGAAACTGCACTAACCTACAGCTGCGACTCATTACTGATGATCCCTTTAAATAACGTCCTGGAGCCGGCTCCCTGTTGCTTCACGCCAGCTCTCCCTGTCACTGTTTCCTCCAGGCGCTAAGGTAGGTGGCGACAATCAATTTCACAGATTGGGCGGTCAGTGAGCATTGCACACTCACCGACGTCACGATCCACCAAGCGTTGAGGCTCCTGGTGATAACTGTTAGCGGCGCTTCTGCGGGTGTGGTGGGATTTGGCGTGCAGTGTTGGATTCGTCTCACCCTGGCGATAATGCTCCAGCACCCCATTAGCGTCTTCTGCTGGCGCTAAACGGCAGGCGCTAAGGTACCAAATTTTTCCCCCTCTGTCCCTTCCTGACCCACTCTACTTGATTTTACCCAAATCTCTATGATGCTCTAAAGACTTGACTTTTCTCTTCAGACTTATAAATTTACCATTACCTGAACCCTCCCTCCCCTGTATTAGTTTAAAGCCCTATCTACCACCATAGTTGTTCGATTCACCAAGACAATGGTCCCAGCCTGGTTTAAGTAGAGTCCGTCTCAACGGAACAGCTCCCTCTTTCCCCAGTACTGGTCCCAGTGCCACATGAATTGAAACCCCTGCCTCCCACACCACTGTTTCAGCCACGCATTTAAATCTCTAATCTGTTTGTCCCTATGCCAATTTCCACGTAGCTCAGGTAGTAATCCAGAGATTATTACGTTTGAGGTTCTGCTTTTTCATTTGTACCCTTGGCTCCTCAAACTCACTCAACAGAACCCCATTCCTAGCTCTATCTATGTCTTTGGTGCCTACGTGGACCACGACAACTGGATCCTCCCTCTCGTTCTCCAGTCGTGAGGAGATATCCTTAACCCTGGCTCCGGGCAGGCAACACAGCCTTCAGAACCCCTGCTCACGGCTGCAGAGAACAGTATCTAACCCCCTGACTATACTATCCCCTACCACTACCACATTCCTTTATGCTCCCCCCACTTGAGTGGCCCCCTGTACCACTGTACCGTGGTCCATTTGTCCACCCTCCCTGCAGTCTTTGTTCTCATCCACACCGGTAGCAATCAATGTTCCCGTTAAACTGCACAGCCGCGCGACTGTCTAGAGGTCCAGCGTAAGCTGATCACTGGCTTTTCAATCGGACATTTTGCACATGTGTGAAATTTTGAATGGGCCGCGTAGTCCGTTAGACCCCCCCAAAAAAATTAGGGGGACAATGGTAGCAAGTATTTTAGATCTGGTAATGTGTAATGAGACAGGATTAATTAAAAAACTTGCGACCTAAAGAACAGATGGTGGGTGGAGAAAGCGCAGGAGATCCAGCAGCTAAGCAGCTAGCTGACAACCACGCAGGTGCAGCAGGCGGTTAAGAAGGCAAATGGTATGTTGGCCTTCGTAGCGAGAGGATTTGAGTACAGGAGCAAGGATGCCTTGCTGCAGTTGTACAGGGCCTTGCTGAGACCACACCTTGAGTATTGTGGGCAGTTTTGCTCGCCTTATCTGAGGAAGGATGTTCTTGCCATGGAGGGAGTGCAGTGAAGATTCACCAGACTGATACCTGGGATGGCAGGAATGAGATTGGGTCGATTGGGCTTATATTCGCTGGAAGAATGAGAGGGGATCTCATTGAAACAGCACAGTGGCATAGTGGTTAGCACTGTTGCCTCACAGCACCAGGAACCTGGGTTCGAATCCGGCCTCGGGTGACTGTCTGTGTGGAGTTTGCACATTCTCCCCGTGTTTGCGTGGGTTTCCTCCGGGTGCTCCGGTTTCCTCCTACAGTCCAAAGATGTGCGGGTTAGGTTGATTGGCTATGATAAATTGACCCTTAGTGTTAGGGGGATTAAATACATGGGGTTACGGGGATCGGGTGGGATATGTGTTGGTGTAGGGGTTACGGGGATCAGGTGGGATATGTGTCGGTGCAGGCTCGATGGGCCGAAATGGCCTCTATCTGCATTGTGGGGTTTCTGTGATTTCTGTGAACTTATAAAATTCTAACAGGACTAGACAGACTAGATGCAGGAAGGATGTTCCTGATGGCAGGGGAGTCCAGAACCAGGGGTCACAGTCTAAGATAAGGGGTAAGCCATTTAGGACTGAGATGAGGAGGAATTTCTTCACCCAGAGAGTGGTGAACTTGTGGAATTCTCTGCCACAGAGGGCAGTGGAGGCCAGTTCATTAAATATATTCAAGAAGGAGTTAGATATATTTCTTTAAAGCTAAAGGGATCAAGTGATATGGGGAGAAAGCAGGGACAGGGTACTGAATTTGGATGATCAGCCATGATCATGAGAGTACAATGGCAACATGTTCCCATAAAGGTCAAGGGTGGGACCAACAAGCCCAGGGAACCTTGGATGTCAACGGATATACAAGAATGGATTAGGAAAAAAAGGGGGGCTTTTGGCAGATACAAAGGACTAAAGACAGAGGAAGCCCTAGAGGAGTATAAAAAGTGCAGGGGGATACTTAAAAAAGAAATTAGGAGAGCGAGGAGGGGCCATGAAATAACACTGGCGAGCAAAATAAAGGAAAATCCTAAGGTGTTTTATAAGTATATTAAGGGCAAGAGGATAACTAGGGAAAGAGTAGGGCCCATTAGGGACCAAAGTGGCAATCTGTGTGTGGAGCCACAAGATGTAGGTGGGGTTTTAAATGAATTTTTTGCATCTGTGTTCACTATGGAGAAGGACGATGTAGACATAGAAATCAGGCAGGGGGACTGTGATATACTTGAACATATTAGCATCAAGGCGGGGGAGGAGGTACTAGCGTTTTTAGCAGGCTTAAAAGTGGATAAATCCCCAGGCCCGGATGAGATGTATCCCAAGCTGCTGTGTGAGACAAAGGAGGAGATTGCAGGGACTCTGACACAAACTTTCAGAACCTCTCTGGCCACAAGGGATGTGCCAGAGGACTGGAGAACAGCTAACGTCGTACCATTATTCAAGAAGGGTAGTAGGGATAAACCAGGGAATTACAGGCCAGTGAGCCTAACATCAGTGGTAGGGAAATTATTGGAAAAAATTCTGAGGGACAGAATTAGTCTCCATTTGGAGAGGCAAGGATTAATCAGGGATAGTCAGCATGGCTTTGTCAAGGGAAGATCATGTCTGACCAATTTGATTGAATTTTTCGAGGGGGTGACTAGGCGTGTGGATGAGGGTAGTGCAGTGGATGTGGTATACATGGATTTCAGTAAGGCTTTTGATAAAGTCCTGCATAGGAGACTGGTCAAGAAGGTAAAAGCCCATGGGATCCAGGGTGCCTTGGCACATTGGATCCAAAACTGGCTTAGTGGCAGAAGGTGATGGTCGAAGGTTGTTTTTGTGACTGGAAGCCTGTGTCCAGGGATCGGTGCTGGGTCCCTTGCTGTTTGTGGTCTACATTAATGACTTGGATGTGAATGTAAAAGGGATGATCAGTAAGTTCGCAGATGACACGAAAATTGGTGGGGTGGTAAATAGCGAAGAGGGTAGCCTCAGTCTGCAGGACGATATAGATGGGTTGGTCAGATGGGCGGAACAGTGGCAAATGGAACTTAACCCTGAAAAGTGTGAGGTGATGCATTTTGGAGGGACTAACAAGGCAAGGGAATACACAATGAATGGTAAGACCCTAGGAAAGACAAAGGATCAGAGGGACCTTGGTGTGCATGTACATAGATCCCTGAAGGCAGCAGAACAGGTGGATAAGGTGGTTAAAAAGGCATATGGGATACTTGCCTTCATTAGCCGAGGCATAGAATATAAGAGCAGGGAGGTTATGATGGAGCTGTACAAAACGCTGGTTAGGCCACAGCTGGGATACTGTGTGCAGTTCTGGTCGCCACACTATAGGAAGGATGTGATTGCTTTGGAGAGGGTGCAGAGGAGATTCACCAGGATGTTACCTGGGCTAGAGCGCTTCAGCTATGAAGAAAGACTGGACAGGCTGGGGTTGTTTTCCTTGGAGCAGAGAAGGCTGAGGGGGGACCTGATTGAGGTGTACAAAATTATGAGGGGCATAGATAGGGTAGATAGAAAGGAACTTTTTCCCTTAGTAGAGGGGTCAAAAACAAGGGTGTGTAGATTCAAGGTAAGGGGCAGGAGGTTTAGAGGGGATTTGAGGAAGAACTTTTTCACCCAGAGGGTGGTTGGAATCTGGAACTCACTGCCTGAAAGGGTGGTAGAGGCAGGAACCCTCACAACATTCAAGAAGCATTTGGATGAGCACTTGAAATACCATAGCATACAAGGCTACGGACCAAATGCTGGAAAATGGGATTAGATTAGACCGGGCTTGATGGCCAGCATGGACGCGATGGGCCGAAGGGCCTCTTTCTGTGCTGTATAACTCTGACGACTCTTCTTCTTAGGCAGTCCCTCGGAACTGAGGATGACTTGCTTCCACATTAAAAATGAGTTTGCAGGTGACGGATGAGTCCAATGCGGGACCTAGTCTCTGTCACACGTGGGGCAGACGGTGGTTGAAGGGGCGGGTGGGTGGGGTGCTTGGGTTGACGTGCGCTCCTTGCGCTGCCTGCGCTTGGCTTTCGCTTGCTCCTGGCGAAGAGACTCGGTGTTCGGCGCCTTCCCGGATGCTTCTCCTCCACTTTGTGCGGTCTTGGGCCAGGGATTCCCAGGTGTCGGTGGGGATGTTACACTTTTTCAAGGAGGCTTTGAGGGTGTCCTTGAAGTGTTTCCTCTGCCCACCTGGGGCTCTCTTGCCGTGCCGGAGCTCCGAATAGAGCGCTTGTTTTGGGAGTCTCGTATCGGGCATGCGGACAATGTGACCCGTCCATCGGAGCTGATTGAGCGTGGTCAGAGCTTCGATGCTGGGGATGTTGGCCTGAGCAAGAACACTGACATTGGTGCGCCTATCCTGCCAATGGATTTGCAGGATCTTGCGGAGGCAGCGTTGGTGGTACCTCTCCAGTGCTTTGAGGTGCCTGCTGTACATGGTCCATGTCTCTGAGGCATACAGCTGGGCAGGTATCACTGCTGCTCTGTAGACCATGAGCTTAGTGCTGGGTTTGAGATCCTGGTCTTCAAACACACTTTTCCTCAGGCGACCGAAGGCTGCACTGGCACACTGAAGGCGGAGTTGGACTTCGCCGTCGACGTCTGCCCTTGTTGACAGTAGGCTCCCGAGGTATGGAACAGCACCAACCACTGTACATGGCCGCCTTTGATCTCACAAAGGCCTTCGACACTGTCAACCATGAGGGATTATGGAGTGTCCTCCTCAAATTCGGCTGCCCTCAAGTTTGTCACTATCCTCCGCCTGCTTCACGACGACATGCAAGCCATGATCCTGACCAACGGTTGCACCACAGACCCAATTCACGTACGAACCGGGGTCAAGCAAGGCTGTGTCATCGCACCAACGCTCTTCTCAATCTTCCTTGCTGCAATGCTCCATCTCCCCCTCAGTAAGCTCCCCACTGGAGTGGAGCTAATTTACAGAACAAACAGGAAACTGTTCAACCTCCGTCGCCTCCAGTCCAGATCCAAGGTCGTCCCATCCTCTGTCATCGAATTACAGTATGCAGACGATGCTTGCGTCTGCGCTCACTCGGAGGTCGAACTCCAAACCATCGTAAACACCTTCACCGAAGCATACGAGAGCATGGGCCTTACACGAAACATCCGTAAGACAAAGGTGCTCGACCAACCTGCCCCTGCCACACAGTGCTGCCCCCGATTATCAAAATCCACGACAAGGCCTTGGACAACGTGGACCACTTTCTATGACTCTATGATCTCATTAAATGGCGGAACAGGCTCGAGGGGCCGAATGGCCTACTCCTGCTCCTATCTTCTATGTTTATGATGCCCGAAGTTCATGTTGCAATCTGTGGTTACACTCTGTGCCTGAGCAGACACCTCCTACTTTTATACACCTCCTGCACCACACCCAAGTTACAACTGCTCCGTCAGCTTCCAGCTTAGAGTAATTAGCCTATATTCAGGCAATCACTTAGCGAGGGACAGGCCTCTGCAGTGAAAATTTCTTGCAAGAATTTCCAACATTAAAGCCTCCAAGTCTTGTTACTGTGCAGTGTGTGGACCAGCTAGACACAGTAGCAGTGTACTGCCTGAATCAGTGGCAGAGCCATCTCCAGAATCTGGACAGTGAGATACAGGGTAGCCTGACTCCCAAACAGTTCCCACTGAAACATGTCGGCCTGCCAGAATACTTACTCATTCCACTAGGGAATCATTTAGAAGTTGCCACAGGTTAGAGGTTAGAAATTGCACACAATACAACAGCACTAAAGGGAAGCACTGTGGGGTAAATACAAATGAGATAAGGGGATGGTAATTGGTTGCATTCTATTTGACCAATGTTTGTTTTTCATTCTGTAGAATATGGCAGCAGCACTGCAAAGGTTGGTCATTTATGTTAGTTAAGGAAGTAAAAGACAGTGTTGCAAAGGAACTTGGAGCCACTTTTTTAATGACATGTTGATAGGAGGTTTCCTTAAGGGGGTCAGCTGAGGTACTTAACTGAATGTATCTTGGATGAACACTCAGCGCAGCAACCTCCCTGTCAGTACTGATGGTTCTGATTATCTTGATCAGTGTTTGCATCCTACTGTGGCTTTCACTGCAATCTAACCTTCTCCTTCGTGGTAAGGTTTCTTTGGTTGCAAAACTGTGCAGCATGCAGCAGATTTTGATTTTGTTGGAAACACTGTCAGGCTTTACTGTTAGGTGCCCCAATCTGTTGAAATGTCAAAAGCAAAGCTTCAAGATTCCAATAATATGCTCTAAGTGATACTAGTAACTGCATGGGCTCCATTGTATGTGTGCTCTGCTTTTGTCTGTGGCTGCTGCAAAAGTGTCACTGTTAGCCAGGGCTTAAGAGGGTAACTTTTGGAGTGTATGTACCTTTAAGGGGAGAACTACTTTTTACAGCTCCTGTATACTGTAGTACCGGCAGTGACCACACCTGTATATAAACCCTGAGTAGGGATCTGTACGTTTAGTTTTAGAGTAACCCTCATCCAGTAAATACCTGTTGATTGTTCCTGCAGCCTCGTGTCTAGTTATTGAAGGACACACTACATCAAAAATACACGGATCTAACAGTGGCGACGAGGCAGATTCGAACCTACCTGCAACTCTGCATTGCCTCCCAGGGATTCGCTCCTGGAGAACAGTGGCAGAAAGTTGAGGCCAGAAGCACGGGCGTCGACCACGAGCAACCGCCCAGTCATCCAGCAGCGATTGAGCATCGCAGGGGAGGCTGTTGAGAGCTGGGCTTGGTTCTCCAGTCACGGTGGTCCAGCGAAACGGGCTGGCAACAGGTACGGCGCAGACCCTTCCCGGACAGCGGCGGCTAGAGCCGACCGACGGCACAGAAAAGGCCGAGCAGCGTCGACGGGAGAAGAGAGAAGGTAGCGCGCACAGGGCGCAGCAGGTGTTCAGGACCGAGCGGCGTCGACGGGAGAAGAGAGAGGCGCGGAAGAAAACGCGCAGAGCGCAGCCGGTGTTCAAGGGCCGAGCAGCCGCAGCGGAGAAGGGAGAGCGCGGGAAACACCATTTTGAGCCGCAGTGGAGAAGGGAGAGCGTGGGAAAACGCCATTTTAAGCCGCAGCGGAGAAGAAGGGAAGCGCGGGAAAACGCCATTTTGAGCCAGTCTAACCACACCCAGGGATGCCGAAGAGTGGCAGTATCACAGCGTTCGACAATGAAGTCGAAGAATGGACGACATATCTCTAACGCATAGAAGTGTACTGCAAGGCGAATGAAGTGCCAGATGAGAGGAAAGCGCTGGTATTGTTGAATTCCATGGGTGCAAAAACGTATGGCTTACTGCGAAACCTAGTAACCCCAGAGAAGCCAGTGGACAAACATAGAAACATAGAAACATAGAGATAGGAACAGGAGTAGGCCATTCGGCCCTTCGAGCCTGCTCCGCCATTCAATGAGATCATGGCTGATCTTCGTCTGAGATCATAGCTGATCTTACCAGTTCAGTACCCCGTCCCCGCCTTTTCTCCGTAACCCTTAATCCCCTTAGCCTTCAGAAATATATCCAATTCTCTCTTGAAAATATTTATTGAATTAGCCTTCACAGCCCTCTGTGGCAGGGAATTCCACAGGCTCACCACTCTTTGAGTGAAGAAATTCTTCCTCATCTCTGTTTTAAATGATTTGCCTGCTATTTTTAGACTGTGGCCCCTGGTTCTGTGCTCCCCTGCCATTGGAAACATTCTCTCTGAATTCAGCCTGTCCAGGCCTGCCATAATTTTATATGTTTCGATGAGATCCCCTCTCAATCTTCTAAACTCCAGTGAGTACAAGCCCAAACTATTCAATCTCTCCTCGTAGGTCATTCCCGCCATTCCAGGTATCAGCCTGGTGAATCGCCGCTGCACTCTTTCCATGGCAAGAACATCCTTCCGCAGATGGGGCGACCAAAACTGTACACAATACTCCAGATGCGGTCTCACCAGCACCTTGTACAGCTGTAGTAAGGTATCCCTATTCCTATACTCGAACCCCCTTGATATGAAGGCCAACATACCATTTGCCTTCTTAATCGCCTGTTGCACCTGCATGCTCTCCTTCAGTGACTGGTGCACAAGAACACCCAGGTCCCTCTGCACTTCCCCATCTCCCAATCTATTGCCATTTAGATAATAATCCACCCTCCTGTTTTTACCCCCAAAGTGGATAACCTCGCATTTATCCACATTATAGTGCATCTGCCACGTATCCGCCCATTCCCCCAACCTGTCCAAATCGCACTGTAGCCTCCTGACATCCTCATCAGAGCCCACCCCTCCTCCTAGTTTAGTGTCGTCAGCGAATTTGGAAATATTGCATCCAATTCCCTGATCCAGATCATTTATATATATTGTGAACAGCTGGGGTCCCAGGACAGATCCTTGCGGCACCCCGCTGGTCACTGCCTGCCACTCCGAAAACGAGCCGTTTATTCCAACTCTCTGTTTTCTATCCGCCAGCCAGTTCTCTATCCACGTTAATACTTTGCCCCCAATCCCATGAGCCTTAATTTTGCATGATAATCTTTTGTGTGGAACCTTATCGAAGGCTTTCTGGAAGTCAAGGTACACCACATCCACTGGCTCTCCCCCATCTATTTTACCAGTTACTTCCTCAAAAAATTCCAGCAGATTAGTCAAACACGATTTACCCTTTGTAAATCCATGTTGACTCTGTCCGATCCTTTCCCCATTTGTCAAGTGCTCCGCTATTTTATCCTTAATAATGGACTCTAGCATTTTGCCCACAACCGCTGTAAGGCTTACTGGTCTATAATTCCCTGCTTTCTCTCTACCCCCCTTTTTAAATATTGGGGTAACATTAGCTACCCTCCAATCCACGGGTACTGTTCCCGAGTCAATGGAGTTCCGGAAGATGATCCTTAGAGCATCTGCTATCTCCAGGGCCACCTCCTTAAGTACCCTAGGATGTAGTTTATCAGGCCCCGGGGATTTGTCGGCCTTCAGTCCCCTCAACTTACCCAACACCATATCCCTAGAGATACTAATTTCTGTCAGCTCCTCCCTCTCATTAGTCCCTATGTTTGCCGATATTCCTGGGAGGTTATTTGTGTCCTCCTTTGTGAATACAGAACCAAAGTATGAGTTTAATTGGTCTGCCATTTCCTTATTCTCCATTATATATTCTCCCGAATCGGACTGCAAGGGACCGACTTGGGATTTTACCAGTCTTTTCCTCCTGATATACCGATAAAAGCTTTTGCAGTCTGTCTTTATGTTTGCTGCAAGTTTACTTTCGTATTCTATTTTCCCCTTCCTGATTAATCCCTTTGTCCTCTTTTGCTGTATCCTGTACTGCCCCCAATCTTCCGGTCTGGTGCTTTTTTTTGCCAGTTGATATGCCCTTTTTTTTGATTTTATGCTGTCCCTAATTTCCCTCGTTATCCACGGTTGAGTCACCTTTTTAGGTTTATTTTTATGCCAAACCGGTATAAACATGTTCTGGAATTCTTCCATTCTATCTTTGAATGCTTGCCATTGTCTATCCACTGTCAATCCCCCCAGAAACACCACCCAATCAATCTTACCCAATTCCCGTCTCATACCCTCGTAATTCCCTTTATTTAAGTTCTGGACCATAGTCTCTGATTCAATTTCCTCACTCTCCATCTCGACTGAGAGCTCGATCATATTATGATCGCTCTGACCCAAAGGGCCTCGTACAAGAAGATTGCTGATAAGTCCCTTCTCATTGCACAATACCCAGTCTAAAATGGCCTGATCTCGAGTCGGCTCCTCGACATATTGGTCCAGATAACCGTCCCGAAAACATTCCAGGAATTCCTCCTCCTCAGAATTTTTACTAATTTGGGTAGTCCAATCAATATGTAAATTAAAGTCACCCATGATGACAGCTGTGCTCTTATCGCACGCTTCTCTAATTTCCCTTTTTATGCCTTCCCTCACCTCCATATTACTATTTGGAGGCCTATATATCACACCCACTAACGTTTTCCTCCCCTTGCTATTTCTCATTTCTACCCATACAGATTCCGTTTCATCCGAGTTAATATCCTAGTGTCAACCCTACAGAACCACTTAAACCCCACACCGCTGCTGATAGCAGAAAGATTTAAGTTTCACAAAAGGAACCAGCATAAAGATGAAAGTAATGCTGAGTATTTAACGGAACTGTGTAAGCTATCGAAACACTGCCAGTTTGGAGCAGGACTGGCAGATACCTTAAGGGACAAGTTTGTGTGTGGGCTTCAAAGTGAAGGAACCCAGAAACGGCTTTTATCTGAAAAAGACCTTACGCTGGAAAAGGCTTTCAGCATAGCAGTATCACACGAAGCAGCCGCACGGGACGCTGCAGAGATACAACGGGGACCGCAAGAATATGGCACAAATGAAATGTCATACGGAACAGTGAAGTGTTATCGCTGCAGCAGAACAACACATGACCATAATGATTGCTGGTTTAAGGACAAAGTGTGCAGACAGTGTGGAAAAGTAGGACACATAGCAAGAGAGTCTGCAGGTCGGGAAAGAAAACCAGCAAGAAATCTCCACAGGAGAAGTACAAGAAGGTACATAAGGCGACGGAGAGTAGTTCAGATGAACAGAAAAGTGATAGACTCCGGAAGCAAGGAGCTGGCTTGTCTGAAACTACATAAGGTGATCCAAACGGAGGAGCATCAAACTATCTGGGTCACGCTCAAGATAGCTGGAGTCCAAGTGAAAATGGAATTGGACACAGGATCGGCCCTAACAGTCATAAACCGAAGGGACTACAAGCGGCTATTCTCACATATACCCTTGAGAGATAGAGATTGTCTTGAAGACGTACACGGGGCAAAAAGTCTACCCCAAAGGAAAAATAAGGGTGAACGTTGTATATAACGGTAAGGAAACACCAAAAATGGACCTATATGTATTGCCAGATGGAGGACCACCACTACTGGGACGTGAATGGATCCGGAAGATACAGCTAGATTGGCATTCCATACAAGCACTGACTGTAGATGCCAAAAAGGATGACGACGCCACACCCGGACGACTGTCAAAAATGCTAACAGACGCACAAGAAGTGTTCCAGGAGGGACTTGGAACACTAAAAGGCATAACAGCGACGATCAAAATAGAGGAAAATGCAAGCCCAAAGTTTTTTAAGGCCAGACTGGTGCCTTATGCGATCCGCCCAGCCGTCGAAGCAGAGCTGGAAGGTTTGGAACGTTCAGGAGTACTGTCCAAAGTGGACTGGAGCGAGTGGGCTACACCCATCGTTCCTGTAATGAAGAGGTCGTTGAGTAATACGCCTGGGGAACCAAAGAAAGTTTGCATCTGTGGGGACTTTAAGGTGACAGTGAACCCAGTCCTTCACACGGTACAATATCCACTTCCGCGGATTGAAGATATTTTCGCCTCGCTATCTGGAGGGAAACGCTTCACTAAGATTGATCTGGCCCAGGCGTACCTGCAAATGGAGGTAGAAGAAGCCTCAACAGTACCTCACGATCAACACTCATAAAGGTCTCTACCAATACAACCGGCTGGTGTTCGGGGTAGCATCAGCTCCGGCTATTTGGCAAAGGGCAATGGATCAAGTCTTGCAAGGGATTCCAGGGACCCAGTGTTATTTGGATGACATCCTGGTCACAGGCGAAAATGACAGTGCTCACCTTGCCAATCTGGAGCAGGTGCTCACTAGATTGAAGGAATATGGGCTCCGAGCAAATCGCCACAAATGCGAGGTTTTTCCAGAAGCAGATCTCGTATTGTGGCCACGTTATTGATAAAGAGGCGTTACATAAGTCCCCTGAAAAGATTGAGGCAGTAGTCAAGGCTCCAGCACCAGAAAATGTGTCACAACTGAGGTCGTTCCTCGGGCTGGTGAACTACTACCATAAGTTCTTGCCGAATTTGTCTACAGTACTACACCCTACTGCAAACGGGGGTACCATGGAAGTGGAATGACGAATGTAAACGAGCTTTCCAGAAGTGCAAATAATTGATCACATCAAAAGAGGTGTTGGCTCATTTCAACCCAGTACTACCAATTCAGTTGGCGTGTGATGCATCACCCTATGGCATTGGAGCAGTGCTGTCGCACAAGTTCCCGGACGGCTCGGAGAAGCCGGTAGCCTTTGCGTCTCGGTCACTAACCTCAGCCGAGCGTAACTACGCCCAGATTGACAGGGAGGCCCTCAGCCTAGTGTGGGGAGTGAAAAAGTTCAACCACTATCTGCACGGGCAGAAGTTCACCTTGCTGATGGACCACCAACCACTTGTCTCCATCTTTAATCCAAAGAAGGGCGTGCCGGTGCCGGTGATGACTGCGCAACGGCTACAAAGATGGTCGCTTCTTCTAGGGGCGAACCAATATGAAATCGAGTATAAGGGCACGAAACAGCATGGAAACGCTGATGGGCTATCACGCCTGCCACTGCCTACTGCGGAGGAAGCACCAGCAGTGGACCCGGTCGAAATATTTCATTCGACTATAATTGAATGCTTGCCAGTAACTAACGCTGATATAGAGGAGGAGACCCGAAATGACCCGACACTGTCTCGGGTATATGACTTGACGGTGAAGGGATGGCCAACACATGGCGACTCACTGTTGCCAGCATTCTCATCCAGAAGAGAACAGCTGTCAGTATGCCAGGGGACCTTGATGTGTGGATCACGAGTGGTAATTCCACCCAAGGGAGAGAGTGCTCAATGAGCTTCACGAAGGCCATCTGGGAGGGGTAAAAATGAAAAGCCTTGCTAGGGCTTATGTGTGGTGGCCGGGGATCGATCAGCAAATCGAGGACCTGAGGAATAGCTGCTCAGGATGCCAGAAGGTCCAAAATGCACCACCACCTGCCCCTCTACACCCAAGGGAGTGGCCCTCATCTCCATGGCAACGGGTGCATATTGATTTTGCTGGTCCATTCATGGACTCAATGTTTTTAATAGCCGTGGATGCGCACTCGAAATGGCCTGAGGTGATCAAAATGTCGTCCACCACCACGGAGAAAACTATTGCAGTCCTACGGACCATATTTGTCAGGAACGGCTTGCCAGAGCAGATTTGCTCTGATAACAGACCACAGTTTGTGTCCGAAGAGTTTCGAAGATTCATTAATAGGAATGGGGTAAGGCATTACACATCCGCTCCGTATCATCCAGCCACAAATGGATTGGCTGAGAGGTTCGTACAAACCTTTATGAAAGCAGTAAGGGCCATGTGCGATGACGACATTCCACTGCAGCATAAGGTGGACAATTTCCTGTTAGCCTACAGAAATGCGACACATGCAGTCACCAACCAGACCCCGGCCATGATGTTCTTTAACCGAAGGTTGAGATCTCGTCTGGATTTGCTCAGACCAAATGTACGAAGAGATGTTGAGAATAAGCAATTCCAGCACATCAATGAGAAGCCGAC
The DNA here is from genome assembly GCF_052327205.1 of Somniosus microcephalus. Lineage (NCBI taxonomy): Eukaryota > Metazoa > Chordata > Chondrichthyes > Squaliformes > Somniosidae > Somniosus > Somniosus microcephalus. Next base: position 119,434,684 of record NC_140987.1, on the reverse strand, counting down.
AAGGAGCTTCAATGTAGGGCAACCAGTCTTGGCCCGCAACTACCGAACAGAGAAATGGCAACCAGGAACGATATGCACACGGCAGGGGCCACTAATGTACACAGTGGATGTTGGGGAGAACATTGTGAGACGCCATGTCGACCAGATCCTAGAGTCTCAGGAACGAGTCAACCCCATGACTCGCGCACCTGGTGATGAACCCGACATACAGGTAGCATCTACCCCAGAAACAGTAGCATCGGAAGCTGATGAACCAACTGACGACAAGGGGCCTCCGCACCAAGAACAAGACATTCAGGAAAGGCGCTATCCAGAAAGGATCAGGAGGCTGCCCCAAAGACTGAATTTATAAATGGACTACTTTCAGTTAATGTGCATGTTAAATGTGTTAATTGTTAAATGAATGTTATGGTACTGTCAATCTACAAGGGGAGGAATTGTAGGTACCTTTAAGGGGAGAACTACTTTTTACAGCTCCTGTATACTGTAGTACCGGCAGTGACCACACCTGTATATAAACCCTGAGTAGGGATCTGTACACTTAGTTTTAGAGTAACCCTCATCCAGTAAATACCTGTTGATTGTTCCTACAGCCTCGTGTCTAGTTATTGAAGGACACACTACATCAAAAATACACGGATCTAACAACTTTGATCTTCCAGGAGTCATCCTTCCAGCTTGCCTTTGCCTCAAACATGCCTGATATAGATAATTGTCTTTAGATGAAAGCATCATGGCTGCTGCCAGGAAAGCAGTTGATGGTCATTGACTGGCTATTCAGTGATGGAGCATAAAATCCTTTCTGCTCATGTAAGCCTGCATTGTACCTAAGGGCCCGATGGTCATATGGGTGGACTGAAACTTATAAAATTCTAACAGGACGAGACAGACTAGATGCAGGAAAGATGTTCCTGATGGCGGGGGAGTCCAGAACCATTGTGCCTGGGGGCCTGATGGTCATACGGGTGGACTGTAAGCCTGCATTGTGCCTGGAGGCCCGATGGTAATATGGGTGGACTGCCATCAATTTGGGAATCCAGCAGGGCAGTGAAAGTGTCCAGCCTCATCATGCTGCTAGTCAGTGCAAAAGGAGACAAAGGTGTTGGCTGTAATGAATATCCTCACCAAAGGCCGCCTACTTCTGTCTCCACCCCCTACCTCATCTGCTGCTTAAGTCCTCATTCAGGCCTTTGCCACCTCCAGACTCAATGGGCATAATTTTAATGGGGAAGACGAGTTGAGAGTGGCTCCAAAGCAGTCGGGAAACCCAGGAGAACTCTGATTTGCATAGGAAACTTCTGTTTCCCACCCGCAGCCAGCCAGATTGAGGGAAGGGGGGGGGTGGGTGGGGGGGAAAGAAGGGGAAGGAGGGGGGGAAGGAGGGGGGGGAAAGAAGGGAGGGGGGGGGAGGAGGAGGAGAGGAGGAGGAGGGGGGGGAGGAGGAGGAGGGGGGGAGGAGGGGGGGGAGGAGGGGGGGAGGAGGAGGAGGAGGGGGGGAGGGGGGGGGGGAGGAGGAGGGGGGAGGGGGAGAGGAGGGGGAGAGAGGAGGGGGGGGAGAGAGGAGGAGGGGGGGGAGGAGGAGAGGAGGGGGAGAGGAGGGGGGGGAGAGAGGAGGAGGGGGGGGAGGAGGGGGAGAGGAGGGGGGGGGGAGAGAGGAGGAGGGGGGAGAGGAGGGGGGGAGGGGGGGGGATCGGACGCCTCATTGGAGGGTGAGGGGGGATCGGAGGCCTCGTGGGGGTGTCTCCGATCGCATGGGGTGGGTTAGGCAGGGATGCTGGATCCAGGAGGTAAGTGTAAAGGCACGTACCTCCTGGATCCAGCAGTCCTCGCCTTCCATTAGCTGGCAGGTTTCACAAGGCCTGCAAAACCCGACCAGCCACTGTTAAATTCAAAATGGAGGTTAAAGCAGAGGCTTCCAGCCTCATTATAATATTTAAATAGATGACCCACCTCCTGGGAGTGGGTTGGCTGCCCGCCTCGTCTCTGTTTAAACTGGAAGTGGGCGGGTTGGAGGCGGGTTCTGGTCGGTGTTCAGATTTTTAACACTAACTTCCCACACCACCCCAACTGACCCTTTTTTTATTAGTTTAAAATTACCCCCAATTACTCCAATATGCTCCTGGTGGTCCTCCCATCCTTCACCCACTATAAACTTCAGCTCATCCAAATCTCTGCTGCCTGCCTCCTAACCTGCACCAAGTCCCACTCGTGCATCACCCCCGTCCTCACAAACCTACACTAGCTCCTGGTCTCCAATGCCTCAAATTAACATTCTCATGGTTAAACCTCTTCATGACCTCATCCCTCCCTATCTCTAGCGCTATAACCCCACCCACCTCCCCAAACTCTCTCGTGTATCGCCCCCTCCCTTCAGCCCACGATTGTGCCATCCGCTAGCTAGGCCCCACATTGTGGAATTCCCTGCGTAAACCCCACCTCTCCTCCTTTAAGACCCTCAAAACACACCTCCTTGACCAAATATTTGATCACCCCTCCTGATATCTCCTTCTTTGGTTTGACATCCACATTTTCCTTATAACTCTGTGAAACTCCTAGGGATGTTTTTCAATGTTAAAGGTGTTATATAAATGCAAGTTGTTGTTGGATGTTGAACCAGCTCTGTTGGTTGAATAAAACATCTAATTGGACCCCAATGTGCAGCTTCGGTTATACTACACGCTTTGTATCAATGCAAAGCTACACAACAATGTAGCATAAATCAGATGATGATTTGCATTTTTGCAAACGGTGTGGGAACACCTCGAGCAGATAGTCTTGCACTATTTTGATTTAGGGCCATTTGGGTACAACTTAAGTGAAGTGTTAAAAATATACCAAGTGGGAACTTTTTAAAACTTCATTTATATCCTTTTCAATGTTCACAAAGAGCTGACAATCGCACTGGCACTTCACTAACACTTAAATCTAACCAGCATCAGAACATGAGTAGCGTTTTATGCATGTATGCTTAGAACATCTGCAGAGCTTCACTTTTATGACTAGAGCCAGCAGTATGATTTTGGGTCTGCTACTCTGCATCATTCTAAGTAGGTATTGTTTCAAACTAGTACATGTATTATAACTGCACTCTCAGACTACTAAAAAGAATCCAGAATTCTTTATTTGCATTTCATAACATACATTCATGTGACTTGCATGGATTTCCAATTGATAATTCACTGATTTGTTCAACTGAATAACAATAATGTAGAGAGCAAAACCAACGTTATAAGTTTTACTCTTTACAAATGTAGAATATCAAACAAAATTATTTTCTTTTTACTGAAATTCAAGTGAAAAGAAATTCATGAGACATTTTTTCCATTGCTCCTGAAATTAAAAACAAAAAGACAAATTTCCTCTTCTTTCACTTTCAATGTAATAGTCCTGCAATACTGAACCACTGGGAATTTTCTTAGAGTCTCTCGACGAGCATCAAGGAAGTTAAGTCAAACAAACAGAAGCACAGAACAATAAACAGAGTAGTCCTTTAAACCTGCCTCGAAAATGATTGGTTTTGTGCAACAACACGATGTAAAAAAAAAATAATTATAGTCGATTTCACTTTCCTGAGTCAAACAAAGCCACCTCTTGTCATTTCTTAGAGACAAAAGGAACAAGTACTCACTTTGTGAATTCTCCATTTTTAAAACACAATGAATACAGTCGCCTCATTTTTAAAAGAAACCAAAACACGGTCAACTTCAGCTGGAAGGACAACTGTAGCTCAACAACATTAGGTTTAGTTCAGCTGTTCGTATATTTTTTGCGCCTGTAAGTCAACATAGGGTGTAACATTTTTATTTAACCAAGCAGTACATTTATTCTGTTATCCAAATGGTAATGTTTCACATTTAGAATGTTATACAAGCAACAGAACACCACCAAATTGCTACTTCTTGTGCTAACCTAATGTTAAAAACTCTGCGCGTTCCTCCAACTGAACTGAACTGTGTATTCGGAATGCTGATTCATGGATCAGACAGGGCAACCACGACTGTCAACGCGTACAATACCGGAACAATATTAGTGCAAGGCAACCTCGACAAATTTGCAACGGCCTTCAGGACACTGAAAGGATTAACTAAGAGGGGAAGGAACAGCCCCAGAGTGGCCCGCACTCCCCCCAACATTGACAACTTATCAGGAGTAAATCTGCCTGGTCAGGAGGTGAACGAGCCACACAGTTCAAACCAGACACTAACCCCGGGGACCCACAGCCACACAATACAACTGACAAACCCCAGCATAACTACCAGGGAGGAGGAAGCCACACATAGTCCCCCTACCAATCCCAGCTCACCAAGAGAAGAGCAGCATAGCCAGGAAGTGAGTGAGCCTTCCAGGGCCGACCAGACACATACCCCGGGATCACACAGCCAGATACAACTAAAAGATAAATTTAATCAATTAGAGATAGAGATGGTTAAACTTAGAGAGGAGTTCCTCAAAATGAATCACGAACAAAAGCAGGAGAGGGAGAGACACAAGAGAGAGCTGAATCTACTTGAGAACCAGGTGAATCTACTTAAGAATCAGGTGAAAGAGCTGCAGGAAAAAGAAGAGAGCCATAGAGGAGAGATAACACCATTAGACCAGCAACCAGAGGCTAGAGATAAGACAAGACAGAGCCGGACGGAACGGCTGCACTCCCACACGGAACAAAAGCAACAGACACACAATACAAGGGGTGCCACACAGACCGACCAGCATACTGATTCTCAATCTTCCCCCACCACCGTGGAACCACAAACAAGCCGCTCACAAGAGGTACGCACACACCAGACACCCCAGCCCAGCACACACACTATGAGTCCAGACGAAAGCCACCAGACAGTAAACACAAACAAGGCTGACATCGTAATACTCATAGACTCAAATGGGAAATTTCTATGGGAGAAAAAGCTCTTCCCTAGAAGTAAAGTAGAAAAGATCTGGTGCCCAACAACAGACAGAGCCATGGGATGGCTGACCAAAGCCAGATTAGGCTCCCCCCAACACATAATAATACACACGGGCACAAATGACCTAAAGGCCCAACAGAAAGAGGTAGCAACATCGCTCAGAGCAATGATTAGGAAGGAAAGCAATACATTTCCAAACACTAGAATCACTGTTTCCACAATATTGCCGAGAACAGACTTCAACAACAACACAATTCATGAGATAAACGCCAGCATAGCAAGAGACTGCGAATCAAAACACAACGTGCACCTGGCCCAACACCCCACCCTCGATGAGGAATGTCTTTACGACCACGTCCACATCCAAAGGAAAAGAATATCGATCTTTGCGAAAGCCCTGAAGGACGTCGCTTTTAACCGGGTCCATACCCAGACTCCAAGAGGACCCCCCCCTGACCACCAGAGATCAGCGGGGTACATATCAGGACCACTACAAAGACCACCACCACACCAACCGAGACCAGAGAGGATCCCCATGCAAAACATCAATATCAGACCTGCACCACTCCTGTCCCACAGGGGAACAGGACCGCTCCCAGCCAGACAGAGGGAGAGATGCACAGGACGTACGCAATACCTCAGACAGAAACAATCCATTAAGAGACAATAAGCAGATGTGCAGCAGCATCTACTTCCGCCTTATGGATCAAGGACTAATTAATAGAAAGAACTGTAACCAAATAGTATTAACTTTTATAGACAACTGAAGTGATCTTTTTTTCCCACACTTAAACACGACAAACACGTACCACTCTTTAACCTTGTGGTAAACCACTTTATCGTTACACTATAGTTATCACTGTTGTATTGTTATCACCGTTGTATCACGATACGAGGTCGCCTCTTGTCGCGCTGTTATACCTGGGCTGACCACCTCCGACTCCGCCCATGGCTCCACCTACCTGCCCAGGTATAAAGGTAGTCGACTGGCTGGTATTCCTCCTTGTTGGACCCGATCACCCACGAGGGTGGGCTCTGTTATTTAGTCAATAAAAACCTTTAGTTACGTTCCTAACTCGTCGCCTTTTATTGGACGAATTGATAGGTATATCAATTTTATTGACTAAATTTTAAAGATGTCTACTACTGGCCAGCCAGAAGCCCTCCCAGAAGCACAGCCACACCAGCCGGCTTGGCTGCAAGCCCTCAAACCACCGTACCTGGATCTAAACCCACAGGCAGCAAACGCAGCCCTCAACTTCAAACACTGGCTGGACTGCTTCGAATCCTACCTGGAAGAATCCGGCGCCCCGCAGAGATCCAAACTAAGACTTCTGAACGCCCAAGCGAGCCCGAGAGTATACGCACTCATACAGGACACGACTACGTACGAGGCCGCTATCAACCTACTGAAACAGCAGTACCGCAGCCCGGTAAATTACATGTACACCAGGCACCTCCTAAGATCCCGCCCGCAACAGCCAGGAGAGTCTGTAGCTGAATTTTTACGGGCGCTAAGAGCACTCGGCAGGAACTGTGACTTTAAAGCGGTGACGGCTGTTGAAAATACGGAAGATAATATCCGCGATGCCTTTGTGAAAGGCCTACGGTCCGACTACTCACGGCAAAGACTGCTTGAAGCTAAAGACCTCGACCTGGACAAAGCTGAAGCCCTCGCTCTCTCCCTGGAGGTGGCCCATCAGGACCAGGAGGCGTTTTCCAGGTACTGCTCACGACCCTGGGACTCGGGCCCGACCCCTACCGCAATACCCTTCGCAGCGCCGCCCCCGGCACCTACCTCAGCGTCGGCGTCCCGGACCCGACCGGGCCCGCCACCCCCGGTACCGGCTCCGACATCGGGCACCCGCGATCGGGCCGCCGGCTGCTTCTTTTGCGGCCAGGAGAAGCACCCGAGGTCGCGCTGCCCAGCCAGGAACTCTACCTGCACAACCTGCAGGAAGAAAGGCCATTTCTCTAAGGCCTGCAGGAGCGGATCTTCAGAGGCCAGCAGTGCCTCATGCGAACTGTGGGGGCGGCCATCTTCTTTCACGGCAACTGAGGCCAGTATCCCCACACGTGAGTCATGGGGGCGGCCATCTTTGATCAAGGCAACCGACCCCAATAGTGCCTCATGTGAGTTATGGGGGCAGCCATCTTCTCCGCCATTTTGTCCTACCTCGTGGGAGACGCCATTTTACCCACCACGCCCGACTGCCACCGGGCCCCCGGACCCGACGACCGCCTCGCCCGCAGACGACAACGACTCGCTTACCTACACGCTAGCCTCCGTCACTCTGGATCAAGCCCGCCCACACCACCTGTCCAAGTCGATGATGGACATCAAAGTAAACGGCCACGCCACGACCTGCCTGTTCGACAGCGGAAGCACGGAGAGCTTCATCCACCCAGACACGGTGAGCCACTACTCCCTCCCTGTCCTGCCAACGCGCAACCGAATCTCGATGGCATCGAGGTCCCACGCCACGGACATTAGTGGCTACTGTGCTGTGACCTTGTCGGTTAAGGGTACAGAGTATAAAAACTTTAAACTCCTCGTCCTCCCCCAGCTCTGCGCTGCCGTCCTACTAGGGCTGGACTTCCAATCCCACCTCCAAAGTGTAACCCTAGCATACGGTGGACCCCTCCCCCCACTCACAGTCGACAACCAGCGAAGGTTAAACCGCCCACCGCGTAACACCTGCAGCCTATCCACCCTCAAGGTGCCGCCACCTTCCCTGTTCGCTAACCTCACCCCCGACTGCAAACCCGTCGCTACCAAGAGCAGGCGGTACAGCGCTGGGGACAGAGCTTTCATTTGCTCTGAGGTGCAGCGTCTCCTGAAGGAGGGCATCATCGAGGGGAGCAACAGCCCCTGGCGTGCCCAGGTCGTGGTCGTTAAGACCGGCGATAAAAATCGCCTGGTCATCGACTACAGCCAGACCATAAACAGATACACCCAGCTGGACGCATACCCCCTTCCCCGCATATCTGACATGGTCAATCAGATTGCACAATACCGCATATTCTCGACCATCGACCTTAAGTCGGCCTACCACCAACTCCCTATCCACCCCGAGGACCGCCAGTACACCGCCTTCGAGGCGAATGGGCGCCTATACCACTTCCTTAGGGTCCCCTTCGGTGTCACCAACGGGGTCTCGGTCTTCCAAAGGGAGATGGACCGGATGGTTGACCAGAACGGACTGCAGGCCACATTCCCCTACCTAGATAACGTCACCATCTGCGGCCGCGACCGGCAGGACCACGACGTGAATCTGGAGAAATTCCTCCGTACAGCCCAACGGCTGAACCTCACCTACAATAAGGAGAAATGTGTGTTTAACACCTCGCGCCTTGCCATCCTTGGCTGTGTAGTAGAGAACGGACTCATCGGCCCCGACCCCGAAAGAATGCGCCCCCTCATGGAGCTACCCCTCCCCCACTGCCCTAAGGCACTTAAGAGAACCCTGGGGCTCTTCGCCTACTATGCCCAATGGGTGCCCAATTATGCGGACAAAGCCAGACCCCTCATGAAGTCCACATCCTTCCCCCTTACGGAGGAAGCGTGCGCAGCCTTCTCCCTCATTAAGGGAGACATTGCCAAGGCCACTATGCACGCAGTGGATGAGTCCATCCCCTTCCAAGTCGAGAGCGATGCATCCGACTTCGCCCTAGCCGCCACCCTTAACCAGGAGGGGAGACCGGTGGCCTTCTTCTCAAGGACCCTACAGGGCCCTGAGATCCGACACTCGTCGGTCGAGAAGGAGGCCCAGGCGATTGTGGAGGCGGTACGACGCTGGAGGCACTACCTGGCAGGCAAACGATTTACCCTCCTTACCGACCAACGTTCGGTCGCTTTTATGTTTAATAACAAGCTGAGGGGCAAAATCAAGAATGACAAGATCTTGAGGTGGAGAATCGAGCTCTCCACCTACGATTATGATATCTTGTACCGGCCAGGTAAGCTGAACGAACCCCCCGATGCTCTGTCACGAATTACATGCGCCAGCGCGCAAAGTGATAGACTTCAGACCCTCCACAACGACCTCTGCCACCCCGGGGTCACCAGACTTTACCACTTCATTAAGGCCCGCAACCTGCCCTACTCCATCGAGGAGGTCAGGACCATAACCAGGAACTGCCAGACCTGCGCCGAGTGCAAACCGCACTTCTTTAGGCCGGACAGAGCAAGCCTGATCAAGGCCACCCGCCCCTTCGAGCGCCTGAGCATCGACTTTAAGGGGCCCCTCCCGTCCTCTGACCGTAATGTGTACTTCCTCAACATTGTTGATGAGTACTCCCGTTTCCCCTTTGCCTTCCCCTGCCCAGACATGACCAGTACCACGGTCATTAAATGCCTGAACGACCTCTTCGCCTTGTTCGGGTTCCCAAACTATATACATAGTGACCGGGGCTCCTCTTTCATGAGCGAGGAACTCCGTCAGTTCCTACTAGCGAGAGGTATTGCAGCAAGTAGGACCACCAGCTACAACCCCCAAGGGAACGGCCAGGTGGAAAGAGAGAACGCGACGGTATGGAAGGCCGTCCTCTTAGCCTTAAAGTCTAAGGGCCTCCCAACCTCCCGCTGGCAGGAAGTCCTCCCGACAGCGCTGCACTCCATCCGGTCACTACTTTGCACTGCCGTTAACGCCACCCCCCATGAACGAATGTTTGTTTTCCCCAGGAAGTCGACTACGGGAACCACTCTACCAACCTGGCTGACCTCTCCGGGGCCCGTCTTGCTGCGAAAGCACGTGAGGGCCCATAAAACAGACCCCCTGGTCGAAAGGGTGAACCTCCAGTACGCCTACGTGGCTTACCCAGACGGGCGGGAGGACACTGTCTCCTTACGAGACCTCGCACCCTCGGGCACTCCGGAGACACCACCTTTACCCCCCCCCACCACCCCCCCAATTCCAGCCCAGGTAGACGGCATGCCGGAACCCCACGAGCCTTCGCCGACCACGCAGACACCAGCACTAACACCGGATAATGCAGCACCGCCGCTGCGACGATCGGAGAGGCTTACGAGGCCTCCGGACAGACTGACATACCAGAACTGGTAGTACACTTCACCCCGCCGGACTCAAATCTAAACAAGGGGTGAATGTGGTAAACCACTTTATCGTTACACTATAGTTATCACTGTTGTATGGCTCCACCTACCTGCCCAGGTATAAAGGTAGTCGACTGGCTGGCTGGTATTCCTCCTTGTTGGACCCGATCACCCACGAGGGTGGGCTCTGTTATTTAGTCAATAAAAACCTTTAGTTACGTTCCTAACTCGTCGCCTTTTATTGGACGAATTGATAGGTATATCAAACCTATCATAGTAAAAGATCAAACTTAACATGAAATCCTTATATATTTCGACCTGGAATATCCAAGGTCTACGCTCTTCGACGCTAGACGTGAAGAGTAGGACCCCAGAGTTCATAGATGAAACTAAAGATCTAGATATTATCATTTTACAGGAAACTTGGTATAAAGGAAAAGGACACACTGGCTGTCCCCAAGGGTACACTGAGCTGGTGGTCCCCTCCAATAAATTACCAAGTGTAACCCAAGGCAGAGACTCCGGAGGCATACTGATCTGATTTAAAACAGAACTTAAGAATTACATCAAATTTATAAAAAAGGGCGAAAACCACATGTGGCTCAAACTTGAGAGGGAGATTACCTCAAACACCCAAGATGTTTACATTTGCGCACTTTATATCCCTCCAATTGATTCCCCGTACTTTAAAGAGGACACCTTCTCCAACATGGAGGGGGAAATTATCCAATACCAGGCCCAGGGGAACGTGTTGATCTGTGGGGACCTCAACTCAAGAACGGTCGAAGAACCAGGCTTCACCAATAATCAGGGAAACAATTACGTATTTGGGAATAACCACTTTGACATCCCTTCCCTTCCATACAGGCATAACTGCGACAAGCAGTCAAATACCAACGGAAAACAGCTACTACAGCTCTGTCGAAACCTGGGTCTGTACATTGTCAATGGTAGGTTCATAGGAGACCTCCTAGGAAGATCGACCTATTGCTCACCTCTTGGCTGCAGCACAGTAGACTATATGATTACAGATTTAGACCCATCCTCTTTCAGAGCATTCACAGTCAAACCACAAACAACACTGTCAGATCACAGTCAAATTACTATGTATCTCAAAAAGACAGAAACAAACAACATAGAAACACAACCCAGTAAACTGTACAACACCAAATAATCGTACAGATGGGCCAAAAACGACACAGAAAAATACCAGAAAACAATTAGCAATGCATCAACTCAAGCTCTCTTAGACACCTTTCTGGATAACATATACACTCACAATAAAGAAGGCGTAAAGCGGGCAGTTATTAACCTAAACAATATTTTTGATAATTTGGCAACAAGTGCAAACTTGAAAGCTCGCAAGAACAAACCCAAAACAAAAAACTATGAAAAATGGTTTGACCCAGATTGCCATAACATGAGGAAAAAACTTAGAAAAATATCAAACCAAAAACACAGACATCCAGAAAACGAGGAATTACGCCTTACTTATTGTCAGACACTAACACAATACAGAAACACACTCAGAACCAAAAAAGAGCAATATATTAAGAACACACTCAGCTCCATGGAGGAATCCATTGATTCCAATTGTTTCTGGGACAACTTGAATACACTACACAAAAAACAACACGACGATTTGGCCATTCAAAATGGGGACACATGGGTAAACCACTTTGAAAAGTTATACCAGAAAAACACACTAAGACCAGAGCAACACCAAATATGCAAAAAACTGGAAAAGCTAGAAATGGCCATAAAAGATAACCAAAACCCGCTAGACGCCATAATAACAGAAAAAGAACTTCTTGGAAAAACTCAAGGACCTGCGACCAGGAAAAGCTTGCGGGACAGACGGCATACTAAACGAGATGATTAAACACACAGACGACAAAATGAAACGGGCTATCCTAAAACTCTTCAACTTGGTTCTGAGTGTCGGTTATTTCCCTGATATCTGGAACAAAGGACTCATAACGCCCATATACAAAAGTGGGGACAAAATCGACCCAAACAACTATCGAGGCATCTGTGTAAACAGTAACCTGGGGAAGGTATTCTGTAGCATCATAAACAAAAGACTTATAAACTTCCTTGAGGAGCACAATGTCTTGAGTAAAAGCCAAATTGGATTCCTGCCAAACTATAGAACATCCGATCATATCTTCACCCTACAGACCCTAATTGACAAACACGTTCACCATAACAAAAGCAAAATCTACGCATGCTTTGTAGATTTCCAGAAGGCTTTCGACTCCATCTGGCATGACGGTTTATTCCTGAAACTTATCGAAAGCGGGGTAGGAGGGAAAACATATGATGTAATTAAATCAATGTATACAAACAACAAATGTGCAGTTAAAATTGGAGACAAACAAACAAAATACTTCCCACAGGGGCGGGGGGTGACGCAGGGCTCGCTAATCTCACCGACACTCTTTAATATTTACATAAATGGATTGGCAAAACTACTTGAACAATCTACAGCACCCGGCCTCACCCTATATGAATCCAAGGTTAAATTCCTCCTCTATGCAGACGACCTGGTTCTGCTGTCACCAACTAAGGAGGGTCTACAGCAGAACCTGGACCTGCTGGAGTCGTACTGCCAGACTTGGGCCCTGACAATAAATCCCCAAAAAAACAAAGTCCTTGTGTTCCAGCAAAGATCCAAACATCAGGGACCCAAAATAAATTTCACAGTAGGAACAACCAAAATTGAACAAACCACTAACTACACATACTTGGGCTTAAAAATCAGTTCTACGGGAAACTTCAAACTGGCTGTGAATGAACTGAAAGAGAAAGCAAGAAAGGCTTTCTATGCCATCAAAAAATCAATCCAAATAGAAATCCCAATTAGCATTTGGCTCAAAATTTTCAAATCAGTAATTGAACCAATTGCACTCTATGGCAGTGAGGTATGGGGACCGCTAACACAACAAGAATTTGCAAAATGGGACAAACACCCAATTGAGATCCTACATGCAGAATTCTGTAAAAGTATCCTCCGGACTCAAAGGAAAACAGTAAACAATGCATGCAGGGCAGAACTAGGCCAATATCCATTAATAATCACTATCCAAAAAAGAGCCACCAAATTTTGGAATCACCTACAAATGAGCAACCCCCAATGCTATCACTACGACGCCCTGAAATGCCAAGAGCTGACCATAAAGAAGAATACCCTCAGTCAACTAGTCCTGGGACTCAGTGAAGTAACTACTAACAATACTAACAATAACCAGCCCCAGGACAGTGACAGGGTAACACAAAGAATTCGACCCAACACAATCGTCGCTAAGCAAAAGGAAAAATATCTGACATATTGGGCAGAAACAACAAAAACCCAAAGCAAACTCAATTGCTACTTGGCCCTAAACAGACAATACAACATAGCTGATTACCTGACCATGGTAAAGGATAACAAACTGAGAAGAACCTTGACAAGGTACAGACTTAGCGAACATAGCCTAGCGATCGAAAAAGGCAGACACAGGCAGACCAGGCTGCCAAGAGAAGACAGGATATGCGCTCACTGCAGTCAGGGAGTAGTAGAGACAGAGATGCACTTCCTCACAGCCTGTGGAAAATATCAGGGCGTCAGGGAGAATTTCTACCAAAAATTCTCACAAATATGCCCTGAATTCAGAAATCTGAATGACAACCAAAAACTCCCATTCCTACTGGGGGAGGAGAGAAGCTGTGTAACACTGGTGGCACACTATGCCATGAACAGAGGGACAACCAGTAAACTAAGAAAAGAGTATATATAAACAAGGCGAATGTATATTTATACACTCAGGGATATACCTGTTTATACACTGTATGAATAGAACTGCGTTTATGTGTTCAACCATAAATGTATTTTGATGCTTTGGCAACATAAGATGTACCTTATCATGCCAATAAAGCGATTTGAATTTGAATTTGAATTTGATTGTCCATTCATGTTAACAATTTAGCTTTATTTGTTTTTTAAAATAGTAAGATTAAAGGTTCCAAGTCTCCCTTCCTGCTTCCAGATCTAAACGGGAAAGAAGGCCCAACATTAGGTGCATCTATATGCATTGTTGTATTTTCACTCTGGGAATTTGAAGAGGGGAAAAAATAACTACATTTGAATTATATAGATCACTGTCAAAAGGAGAACATAATGTACCGTTAGTGACCAATTCTGATGCAGCCCATAAGAAGGACAGATGCATACAGGCCCTTGTTGACTAAAGCACTATTCTACCCCTATTAGAGCTGTGTGCTTTTATTAAAACCCAACTCTCATTCTGGGCTGAACTCTTGCCTTATGGAGAAAGGAAATGGTTTGGTTTTCTTATAATATATGATAAACACCTTTAGGTGGGTCTCAACAATACTGAGATTCAGAAGCCAATTTTAGAGATGCCATTTAGGCTAATTAATATTATTCCATCAGCTACTTTGTCATCCATGTCAGAGTGGCTCCTCCACAAGCCCAGATACAAATTTGACACTTGAACAAGAGTAGAAAATTATGATTTGGAGGAGAGAGGAATATGGCAGTGTTGGATTCACCCTGTGGAACAGTTAAATGTATTTGATGCCTTTTTAGGATTCTTTCCTCTGATTAAAGGTAGAATATATGAAACTTCTAATTTCTCACCATGTCCTTCTATTCTGGTTTGACTGGCCCGTGCACCTGTAGGCCACCTACTCCTTAACCGCCACCACTGCCACTTTTCTGCTGCTCTTTAGGAAGGGAGAGAATTTTCTGATAATGACTCTCCTTCCAACTTTGCCTTCATCCCATGGGAAACTACTTAGCTTCTGCTGGATGGTGCTCCGTGGCAGTGTGTCTAAAATAGGGAATTCACTGGAGTAGGATGGGGAAAGGTGGCATCTCTGCCCCTGCTCTCGGTGATACTGCACTGTCCAAACGCGTTTTTCAAAAAGTAATCTTTGGCACATTTTCCAGCTTTGAAGAACTACTGACAGAGGATAAAAGCAGTAAGTAAATCTTTGCCAGTGGTAGACACAATAAAGTCTAGAAAGGATGTAAAAAGGGAAGTGCCTATGAAGCACAAAAAAATCCTATCAAAAGTATCAGTTCAATAGCAAGAAGTACAATGTTAAAGTTCCAATGTTGTATTAAATGCAACTCCACCACCAAACGGTTTCTCAAGAGGGAACAAGGCAAGTGTGCTGCACTGCAATATTGTATTGCTGTTCCAATATGGAGTGTGCAGAGTAATCAGATGTAAATTCACACCCACGATTCTCCACATAGGAATTCTGCATCTCAGCTGGAGTCCCTGGTGAAGGTGGGAGGGGAAACTGGCGGTCAAGTAATTCCAGGCCTTCTCCAACATGCCCTTGTGGTCTAAGAAAATGCAACAAGTAGAGGCTTCAGAGTACTGTGCTTATCTGTCTTCTCTGACAAGCAATGATGCACATATCCTGGAGAAGAAGAACAGCGAGACAAACAGCTTGTAAAATTTAAAAAATATATATATATATATATATATTATATACTAGCTGGGGGTGCCCAGCGTTGACAGGGCAATTTTGGGCCGCGCGGTCTCCCTGCCCCTGTCGGTCTCCCCTCTCTCTCCCTCTCCCCCTCTCTGTGGTGCCCTCTCGCTCCCTCTCCCTGCCTAGCGCCTGAGGCCCGGTGCCGTTGTGATACCGGCCATGCGGGGCCTAGCGCTTCAGGGCCGAGACGGACCCGAGCTGAGCTCCCCCGTGGATCGCGCGGCTGACAGCCGGCCGCTGCCGCTCCCCCGACCGCTGTGTGTGTCAGGCCAAGCGGTTGCGAGGCACGGCCCGAGTGAGCCCAACTTACCTGCCGCTCCGGCAGGGCGGGAGCCGGATCGGGAGCCGGAATGTGGGGGTTTCTTTTGCTGCTGCTGTCCCTGTGGAGATGGAAAAAATGGCGGCGAAGTTTAGGGAGAATGGAGGATTAGGACCCGCCCATGACGCACTGATTGGTCAACCATCAGGTGAGTGAACTGTAGGATTGGTCAAGTAGCACATCACTCAACGCTAATGAGAGGTAGGATTGGTCAACCGCTAATGAGTGGATTTTTGAACGTTTTTGTATACTGTCCAAACAATCTTTGTCTGAGGAAAAAGTAAATACGCCTACGACAGTCCCCTAAAGATAAGGTTTCTTTCGATATAACATACGTGTAGGGACGCTCTATAACTTTTGATTGTACAGCCGGACAGAGAGAGAGACAGACAGAGAGACATACCGGTTTATATATATAGATAATAATATATATATACTAGCTGGAGTGCCCGGCGGTACCGAGGCTTTTTCGAGGGCGTGTTGTTGTTGGAAGAGAGAGAGAGAGCGACTGGGGGGGGAGAGAGAGAGAGCGACTGGGGGGGGGGAGAGAGAGAGAGCGCGACTGGGGGGGGAAGAAAGAGAGAGCGCGACTGGGGGGGGGGAGAGAGAGAGCGCGACTGCGGGGGGGAAGGAGAGAGAGAGCGACTGGGGGGGAAGAGAGAGCGCGACGGGGGGGAAGAGAGAGCGCGACGGGGGGGAAGAGAGAGCGCGACGGGGGGAAGAGAGAGCGCGACGGGGGGGAAGAGAGAGCGCGACGGGGGGAAGAGAGAGCGCGACGGGGGGGAAGAGAGAGCGCGACGGGGGGGAAGAGAGAGCGCGACGGGGGGGACGAGAGAGCGCGACGGGGGGGACGAGAGAGCGCGACGGGGGGGACGAGAGAGCGCGACGGGGGGGACGAGAGAGCGCGACGGGGGGGACGAGAGAGCGCGACGGGG